>NC_058085.1:228153440-228510816 GCF_014858855.1 Bufo gargarizans | reverse complement strand
GACCCTCCTAGTCATCTGCCCACCGGGAAATTTCCCTGTAGGGTCTATGGCCAATCCGCCCCTGCTGGAAACTCAATTCTTTCATGCGAAGAGCATTTCCAGACAGATCTATGTCCAGCAGCAGCAGTCCTCCTCTTCCTCCTGTCTGTCAGTTATTGAACATCCCTGCCTCTCCCCTCCACTACTATGCTGCAAAAGGGCCCTGCTTGTGAACCAAGCTGCCAGCATGAGGTCTGTATTATGAGGTACTTTAGCAGCTGAGGTGTGATTAACATAGTTTATAAGGCTGAAGACATCTGTCCATCCAGTGATCCTGCAAGTTGAACCAGAGGAAGGCAAAAAAAAAAAACTGTGTGGTAGAAGCCAATTTTCCTCACTTTAGGGGATAAAAATTCCTTCCCGACTCCAATCAGGCAATCAGAATAAGGGCTAATTCACACGACCATGCCGTGTTCTGCGGTCCGCAAATTGCGGATTCGCAAAACACGGATGCTGCTCATGTGCCTACCGCGGAACGGAATGGACCGCCCATTATAGAAATGCCTATTCTTGTCCGCAAAACTGACAAGAATAGGACATGATTTATAATTTTTGTGGGGCCACGGAACGGAGCAATGGATGCAGACAGCACATGGGGTGTTTTCCGCATCTTTTGCGTCCCTATTGAAGTGAATGGGTCCGCACCTGAGCCACAAAAAATGTGGCTTGGATGCAGAACCAATCCCCGGTCGTGTGAATGAGCCCTAACTCCTTGGATCAACGACCTCTCTCTAGTAGCTATAGCCTGTAATATTATTACACTCCAGAAATACATCCAGGCCCCTCTTGAACTCTTTTAGTGAATTCACCATCACCACCTCCTCAGGCAGAGAATCCTCTTACCTTAAAGAATCCTCTTCTATGTTTGTGTACAAACTTCTTTCCTTTTTTGGTGTTCTGCAGTAGCTGGGTTGTGTATTATGATGTTTTGCAGCAGCGGAGTTGTGTATTATAATGTTTGACAGCAGCTGAGGGGTGTATTATAATCTTTGACAGCATCTGAGGTGTGCATTACGATGCTCTACAGCAGCTGAGGTGTGTATTATGAGGTTCTGCAGCAGCTGAGGTGTGTATTATGAGGTTCTGCAGCAGCTGAGGTGTGTATTATGATCTTCTGCAGTAGCTGAGGTGTGTATTATGATGTTCTGCGGCAGCTGATGTGTGTATTATGAAGTTCTGAAGCAGCGGAGGTGTGATTATGATGCTCTGCAGCAGCTGAGGTGTGTATTATGAGGTTCTGCAGCAGCTGAGGTGTGTATTATGATCTTCTGCAGTAGCTGAGGTGTGTATTATGATGTTCTGCGGCAGCTGATGTGTGTATTATGAAGTTCTGAAGCAGCTGAGGTGTGATTATGATGCTCTGCAGCAGTTGAGGTGTGTATTTTGGTGTTCTGCAGGAGTTGAGTGTGTATTATGGTGTTCTGCAGGAGTTGAGGTGTGTATTATGGTGTTCTGCAGGAGTTGAGTTGTGTATTATGGTGTTCTGCAGGAGTTGAGTGGTGTATTATGATGTTTTGCAGCAGAGGAGTTCTCTATTATAAAGTTTGACATCAACTGAGGTGTGTATTATGATGTTCTGAAGAAGCTGATGGGTGTGTTATAGGTTCTGCAGCAGCTGATGTGTGTATTATGAGGTTCTGCAGCAGCTGATGTGTGTATTATGAGGTTCTGCAGCAGCTGACTTGTGTATTATAATGTCAGCAGCTGATGTGTGTTATTAGGTTCTGCAGCAGCTGATCTGTGTATTATGAGATTCTGCAGCAGTTCATCTGTGTATTATAATGTTTGACAGCAACTGAGGTGTGTATTATAATGTTCTACAGCAGCTGATGTGTGTATTATGGTGTTCTGCAGCAGTTGAGGTGTGTATTATGAGGTTCTGCAGCAGCTGGGGTCTGTATTATGAGGTTTTGCAGCAGCGAAGTTGTGTATTATGTTTGACAGCAGCTGAGGTGTGTATTGTGAGGTTAGAGGAGTTTTATTTTTCGCCACTTGCTATTTCGAATTGGTTTCAAGTTTGTGTATGTGCAGAAAGGGGGGGGGGGGGGCATATTCCTCATCTGCCTATAGGGCATCGAAATGCCTTGTCCTGGCCCTGACTTTGGGTAACATCTACTACATTATCTGTATTCAGAGAATTAACTTTGTGTTACCAGTGGTATTACTTAGGTCTCCTTGTAACATCTACTACATCATATATATAGGTAGCATCTCCCCTTCCCCTGCTTTCTACAAAAGAGACATGTCAGTAAAGCGGGCAGGTTCTCTTTATTAAAGTTAAAATTCCTTTTTTCTTTAAATTTATACATTGTTGGTTTGGGTATAGAGCTAACTAGGCTCTTGTATTAATTGTCTTTATAATCAATTAACTGATATTTTTTTCACTTTTATCCTTCCTGCTTATGATCAGTGCTGAAATTTCTTTTATAGTCTACTCTGCAGTATGATAATACTCTGTAGATTGCCTGTATGGAGCTGGTATCAGACTTTTTTATGGTTCCTAATAGGTTATGTGTATTATACCTTCATGTCACTGCTGCAGCCTTGTATAAAAGTAACGGGAGGAGGATTAAAGCTGCAACAGAGAACTGCGCAGGAGAAAGGGGTGTATATAATGATTTTTTTTAAAGGTATTTACTGGCATGAAGCTTATTTATAGGTAACTTGGACAAACACTTTAAATGGGTTGTCCAGCATTCAGATATTGATGATTTATCCTCTGGACAGGTCATCAATATCATATTGATGGGGGTCCAACACCCCGCATCCCTACAATCAGCAACAGCGAAGAGAGCTGAAAGAAAAAGGCTTTGTTCACTGTGTATACCACAGCTCTACTCCTATTCTTGGTGAATATTTTTTTTTATGACAATTTAAAGTTTCGGGGGGATTTTAATAAGCCAGACAACCCCTTTAATATTTAATAAAATGTATATTGCTCTTCTTTAGCTGCCCACGTAAATCTCTGAACAAGAGGAACTGAGAGAAGGAAGTGAAAGCAGCTGTAGAACAGGCAGCATTGTCCTGTCAACATTCTCTGATAATGTAGAAAGGCTGGCCTCCTCTACAGCATACCTCTCCCCTCCTCCAACTGCATACTCCCCTCCCACTGCTGCTTCCTCTTTCGGTACAAGAAGGAAGAGTAAAGCAACTGGAAGAGGAGTGAAAGACAAGCCAGGCTGAACAGGTATTAAAAACTTAGTTATTGCCGGGAATAGGTGCTGGTCACAAGTGTTGTACTGTACATTAAATTCAGAGAAGAAAGATAAATTAAGTGCACTCTATTATATTAATAGTCTTTATACTTGCAGCTTGCTTGGTTCTGTTATGGCATAATGGATATCCAGTCAGATGTATTTGGGGTGTGCTGTGTCTTAAAATAATATAAAAGGGTGTCAGGTTGACGGTATGTCTTCCTATGTTTTAGAGAGTGTCTAACTTTCTAATGTGCATAATTGAAAAGTCAAAACTAGGAGTCCAGCAGTAGTTACTCACATTGTTGTTTTGAACAAATAGGTCCCTGAACCCGTTTAGTTTATAGCCATGTGTATCCCACCTGCTCTTCTTTGAAACAACAAGTTGCCATCAACCACGCTTCAACTTTGTGCACCAATCTATCGGTGCTATACATGGTAAAACATTAGAAAGTTTTATCAGTCCTGCAGGGACCAAAAGCATCCAGAAATAGAGCAGCGGTAGGACCACAGGCAGATGAGTGGGGTTTTCTATGTTCAGGGGCACAGGTTAGGACCCCAGGATGTTTTCAGCTCCAAAGCCAGACAAGTCCTTTAATACAGACTTCCAGACAGACTGAAATATTAATACAGGCCCCAAAATTATTATAAACCTCTAGACTGGACTCTAAGATTAATGCAGAGCCCAGATCAGCCCCAAATTCATATAGATCCCAGATCAGCCCCCAAATTCATATAGATCCCAGATCAGCCCCCAAATTCATTTAGACCCCAAATGTATACAGACCCCAGATGAGACCCCAAATGTATACAGACCCCAGAAGAGACCCCAAAATAATGCAGACACTTATCACCTCTACAACCCCAAAATGCAGACGCCAGACCAGACAAAAAAAATATACTCACCTCTCCTCTCCGCTCCTCCTCTGCATGCTGCCACCACCACTCTTGATCTGCACACTCTTGGTGCAGCACTGCATCAAATAATAATGCACACCTACACACACTATGTATTGAAGCTGTATACTGTCAGGAAACAATGCTGTGTGGACGCCTGGAGAAGAGGACCAGGGAGTGGTGAGTAATGTTAGTGCTAGGATATACTTACTGTTCCCTGGGCCTCACGTACTAATGAGCACTTCCATATTGTCCTGCCGCAGAGTAAATTTGGAGCCAAGCAGCCGCCTCCCTGACGGTGTTGCATCCCTGATGGATATGTATCTACCTATGTTTCTCTGCATTGCGGACACCATTAATCCTGATCAAATCCCTAACTCTATTTGCTGAAAGACACATCATGCTTACTTCCCTTCTGAAGATGTCCAGCAGTGCCATCAGCTCAGAACTATCAGAAACCAGTGGTAGACACACCCATCTATTGTTCACAGAAGTCTGGCCAGATGTGGTCATCATGGAAGAACTGTGGCCAAAAAGCCATACCTTTGACATGGAAACAAAGCAAGGCAACTTAATTATGCTCGGAAACAGGAACTGATGTGCAGAAAAATGTCAGTAGGTGCTCTCAAATGAGGAGTCAAAATGTGAAATATTTGGTTGTAACAGAAGGCTGTTTGTTTATCAAGTGGCTAAAGAGTGGCACAATAAAGAGTGTGTGCAGGCAACAGTGAAGCATCATAGAAGTTCCTGGCAAGTATGTGTCTGCATCTCAGCAAATAGAGTTGTGGATTTGGTTAGGATTAATGGTGTCCTCCATGCTGATAAGTACAAGCAGATATTTATCCATCATGCAAATGCTCTCCGCCCTAGGTGCCAACTATGATGGGGTGCCTTGCTAACGGCCAGACTGTAGAAGCATGGGGAAGGGGCGACATTTCATTGTGCGGCACTAGAGCATATGGCTCCCGTTTCCACCATTCAGACTTGTACTCCTCAGACCCCTAGGCCTGAAGTCTATGAGGTAAGAGATAGTGATTACATCACCATAACCTCCTGCCCTGGGCCTAAATAACGTGATGATGCAGCTCAGTGATATGGTACTGTGATATGTTCACTACAGCCTTTGACGAGATAGCGGAACTCTAGACAGAGGCAGCGACGAAGAGCGAAACACAGGTCTAAAAAATAAAATAAAAAATTATGTAATAAATATGTATAATACAGGAGCACTACATAGGGCATTGTAAATATTGGGGCCACTATAAGGAAGTGCCTTATAGATCAGCCTTATTGCTACTGGGGGCTCTATACAGGGCATTATAGAGGGGCCTTGTTACTGCTGAGTGCACTATAGAGGCCTTATTTTTTTTACTAGGGGCAATTTGGAGGGAATTACTAATGTGATTGCTATTGGGAGTACAGTAGGGGCACTATTACTATTGAGTGCAGTCTGGGAGCACTATTACTATGAGGGACTATCTGTACCCCACTGTTGTTCTGCAATATAGTGTTTGTGGGCATTGGAGAGCACAGTATTAGGGGTGGCAGCAGGATGACAATGGTGGGGCACCAAGAAATTAAGGATGAGAGAAAAGTGGGGAATATAAGATGTTTGTGTGGTAAATTCTGCAGAGCCAAGGCGGTCTTATCTCCAATGAAGGAGATGAGGAAAGAGAATGTCTACATCAGAAGTAAGAGATATGTGGTGCTATATTCTCCTGTATGTTTTGTAGCGATGTATGTGATGTCCACCCAAATATCTTTTTAACAGTAGAGCTGGGGTGGAAGGTGGGTTGGATTGAGAATTTAGGACGAGGGGGATGACATTTCAATTTTATTCCCTTCTTGCCTGCTCACCAAGCACAGCGGCGTACAATTTATAGCGGCTTTACTTAGTGTTGCAGCTGAGCCCCAATCACTTTATTGGGGAAGGGGGGTGCCAGGGAAAGTCCCCACACTGGGTGCCAATGCGAAATACCTTAGGCACACCACTGCCTGCAATACTCTTATTTTGTTTCCATTCTATTTGTTTGTAACTTTACAAATGCTCTTCGGAATGAATGGGCAAAATTAGCTGAAAAGAATGGACCAGCCTCATATTAATGTCTACGTATTTAGAATGAGAGGTGATAAAAGCTCCTGTAGGTGTAAAATGTGTAGGTGTCCCAAAACTGTTGTCTGGCAGCAGCTTTTTTTTCTCTCCCCACTGAAAACAAATATACTGAGCATATATGTGTAAATAGGAGAAATAGCCATGGGCCAATGGCTATTATAAGTGTATGAGCACCTTAACAACTGGGATATCTGATGTTGAGAATGCTTTGTTCAGAGGCAGTCTGATGAGTGAACAGAATTATTTGATAACACCAACATATTCCTCATATCTGCAGACATAATGGGACACATCTTTCAACACCATTGATTCTCTTATCTGGGATAAAAGAATTGCAAACCATACACTTAGGCTAGGTCTACATGACAACATTTGTCGCGCGACAAAAAGTCGCGCAACAGATAGGGCGCAACAGTTGTCGCGCGACATTTTGTTGCACCAATGTCGCGCGACAATTTTTATAATGGCAGTCTATGGTGTCGCACTGCAACATGCGACATGTTGCGACTGCGACGCGACAGTCGCAGAAAAATCCATCTTGAATGGATTTTCTGCGACTGTCGCGTCGCAGTCGCAGCATGTCGCATGTTGCAGTGCGACAACATAGACTGCCATTATAAAAATTGTTGCGCGACATTGGTGCAACAAAATGTTGCGCGACAAATGTCGTCGTGTAGACCTAGCCTTAGGGTGCTGGCACACAGTGCAGTTAGGATGCAGTTTTTTATTGTAGCTAGCTGACATTAATTAAATAATTCCCACTATACAGAACAGCAGGGTTTAATGAGGCCGCTAAACTGGTTTAATTGAAAACTGCATCCTGAACACATGTCAGAACTGTACTGTGTGCCAGCACCCTAAGTGTATGGTTTGCAATTCTTTTATCCCAGATATTGCCAGCACCCTTAGGCAGAGTAGCATATTGGCAAATTGGTTACTGTTGTTAGTCATGTTCACAGTTTAAGGGCTCATTCACATGGCCGTTTCCCCTCATTCACAGGGCCGTGTGCATTTCTCATCACGGATGTGGACCCATTCACCAAAACATCCAGAGATGCGGTGCGGAACGAAACAGAACAGAACCATAGAATGGAACCCTACAGAAGCACTACGGAGTGCTTCCGTGGGGTCTGTTCCGTGCCTCAGCACTGCAAAATGCGGCAGCACCACGGCCCGTGCCTGTGTATTGCAGACCGCAATTTCCGCAATTTGCGGTCCACAGCACGGGAGGGGCAACGGTCGTGTGAATAAGCCCTAACCCTTAGGATACTGGAGTTTTTTTCGATTTTGTTTTTTAATTTTTCTTCCCTATATTCCTTGAGCCATATATTTTTCTGTTCACATAGCTGTATGAGGGCATATTTTCTGCGGGACAAGTTGTACTTTCCTATGCCACCATTTAATATGGCATACAATGTAGTGGGAAGAGGGAAAAAATTCCAAATGGGAAAAAAAAGCAATGCCTCCACCGTTTTACGGGTTCCCACAGTGTTCCGTTTGTGGCAAAACTGACCTCTGCCCTTCATTCTCTGGGTCAGTACAATTACAACGTATGTATAGGTTTTTATGTCTAAATAGTGTCAAAATAAATTTAAGCTTTGAGAATTTTTTTATTTTTTATATCATTATATTCTGACTCCCATAACTTTTTTTATAGTTACAGTCAGGTCCATAAATATTGGGACATCGACACAATTCTAAGATTTTTGGCTCTATACACCACCACAATGGATTTAAAATGAAACAAACTAGATGTGCTTTAACTGCAGACTGTCAGCTTTAATTTGAAGGTATTTACATCTAAATAAGGTGAACGGTGTAGGAATTACAACAGTCTGCTTATGTGCCTCCCACTTGTGAAAGGACCAAAAGTAATGGGACAGAATAATAATCATAAATCAAACTTTCACGTTTTAATACTTGGTTGCAAATCCTTTGCAGTCAATTACAGCCTGAAGTCTGGAAAGCATAGACATCACCAGACGCGGGGTTTCATCACTGGTGATGCTCTGACAGGCCTCTACTGCAACTGTCTTCGGTTCCTGCTTGTTCTTGGGGCATTTTCCCTTAAGTTTTGTCTTCAGCAAGTGAAATGCATGTTCAATCGGATTCAGGTCAGGTGATTGACTTGGGCAGTGCATAACATTCCACTTCTTTCCCTTAAAAAACTCTTTGTTTGCTTTTGCAGTATGCTTTGGGTCATTGTCCATCTGCACTGTGAAGCGCCGTCCAATGAGTTCTGAAGCATTTGGCTGAATATGAGCAGATAATATTGCCCAAAACACTTCAGAATTCATCCTGCTGCTTTTGTCAGCAGTCACATCATCAATAAATACAAGAGAACCAGTTCCATTGGCAGTCATACATACCAACGCCATGACACAACCACCACCATGCTTCACTGATGAGGTGGTATGCTTAGGATCATGAGCAGTTCCTTTCCTTCTCCATACTCTTCTCTTCCCATCACTCTGGTACAAGTTGATCTTGGTCTCATCTGTCCATGTTGTTCCAGAACTGTGAAGGCTTTTTTAGATGTCATTTGGCAAACTCTAATCTGGCCTTCCTGTTTTTGAGGCTCACCAATGGTTTACATCTTGTGGTGAACCCTCTGTATTCACTCTGGTGAAGTCTTCTCTTGATTGTTGACTTTGACACACAAATATCTACCTCCTGGAGAGTGTTCTTGATCTGGCCAACTGTTGTGAAGGGTGTTTTCTTCACCAGGGAAATAATTCTTCGGTCATCCACCACAGTTGTTTTCCGTGGTCTTCCTTCTTTTTAAGAATGTTCCAAACAGTTTTTTGGGCCATGCCTCATGTTTTTGCTATCTCTCTGATGGGATTGTTTTGTTTTTTTCAGCCTAATGATGGCTTGCTTCACTGATAGTGACAGCTCTTTGGATCTCATCTTGAGAGTTGACAGCAACAGATTCCAAATGCAAATAGCACACTTGAAATGAACTCTGGACCTTTTATCTGCTCATTGTAATTGGGATAATGAGGAAATAACACACACTCGGCCATGTAACAGCTGAGAAGCCAATTGTCCCATTACCTTTGGTCCCTTAATAAGTGGGAGGCACATATGCAAACTGTTGTAATTCCTACACCGTTCACCTGATTTGGATGTAAATACCCTCAAATTAAAGCTGACAGTCTGCAGTTAAATCACGTCTAGTTCGTTTCATTTCAAATCCATTGTGGTGGTGTATAGAGCCAAAAATGTTAGAATTGTGTCAATGTCCCAATATTTATGGAGCTGATTGTATATCTATGGAGCTGTGTGGGTGCTCATTTTTTGCAAGATAATCTGTAGTCTGTGTGTGATTTTTTGATCACTTTTATTACTTATTTTGGAAGAGAGGTGATGAAAAAATGGCAAATTGGCCATTTTTTTTTTTTTTTCTATTACTCCATTTGCATATTGGAAAAATATTTTTATATTTTAATAGTACGGGTGTTTTTGGTCATGGTGATACCCAAGATGTTTATGTTTTTTGTTATTTATGTACAAACCGGATTCCAAAAAAGTTGGGACACTAAACAAATTGTGAATAAAAACTGAATGCAATGATGTGGAGATGGCAAATGTCAATATTTTATTTGTAATAGAACGTAGATGACAGATCAAACGTTTAATCCGAGTAAATGTATCATTTTAAAGGAAAAATACGTTGATTCAAATTTTCACGGTGTCAACAAATCCCCAAAAAGTTGGGACAAATAGCATTTAAAATGGAGTGTGGCAAAATGGAAGACTGTTCTGTGGTCAGACGAGTCACGATTCAAAGTTCTTTTTGGAAATCTGGGATGCCATTTCATCCGGACCAAAGAGGACAAGGACAACCCAAGTTGTTATCAACGCTCAGTTCATAAGCCTGCATCTCTGATGGTATGGGGTTGCATGAGTGCGTGTGGCATGGGCAGCTTGCATGTCTGGAAAGGCACCATCAATGCAGAAAAATATATTCAGGTTCTAGAACAACATATGCTCCCATCCAGACGTCATCTCTTTCAGGGAAGACCCTGCATTTTTCAACAAGATAATGCCAGACCACATTCTGCATTAATCACAACATCATGGCTGCGTAGGAGAAGGATCCGGGTACTAAAATGGCCAGTCTGCAGTCCAGATCTTTCACCTATAGAGAACATTTGGCACATCATAAAGAGGAAGGTGCAACAAAGAAGGCCCAAGACGATTGACCAGTTAGAGGCTTGTATTAGACAATAATGGGAGAGCATTCCTATTTCTAAACTTGAGAAACTGGTCTCCTCGGTCCCCAGACATCTGTTGAGTGTTGTAAGAAGAAGGGGAGATGCCACACAGTAGTGAAAATGGCCTTGTCCCAACTTTTTAGGGATTTGTTGACACCATGAAATTCTGATTCAACATATTTTTCCATTAAAATGGTACATTTTCTCAGTTTAAACTTTTGTTCCGTGATTTATGTTCTATTCTGAATAAAATATTAGAAGTTGGCACCTCCACATCATTGCATTCAGTTTTTATTCACGATTTGTATAGTGTCCCAACTTTTTTGGAATCCAGTTTGTATTTACTTTTTTATTCTACGGAGGGGGTGATTTAAATTTCTTTTTTTATTATTGTGAAGCTCGTATTTGAGCCTACAAAATAAAAAAATAAAAAAAATTCTGAGCAATCATGGATTTTTTACTTCCATTAATTGTTCAGAATTGCTCATTTCTTATGTTGGCCTGCCACCTGCTGGCCAAAATAAGAATTGCAGATTTAATGCTGTAGGTCTCCAGTGAGACCCAGAGTACTAAAATCAATTATCAGCATCCTCATTGGCCGCAGAGGATGTCGGTAGGAACCACGAGTACATGAGAGCGGGCGCCAAGTCGAGTGCTGGTAGTGAAGGGGTTAATTCAAGGATTATTGTCACAAGAAACCAATTCGTCCTACTACCATGCAGATATTGTTCTAGTCAGATTTGAACCAATAGCCTTGATACAACCATATTTTCACTGAGCCATGACAAAGGGAAGAGGGATCCTACGGTCGCCTCCTTCACAATCCCCCCCAAAATCCCCAAAATGAAGACCAGCATGCTGCCTGCGACTGGATTTTAATGGCCACAGTTTAATTAGCAATAACATGAAATTACCTTAATTATATAAACATGCACATAAAATTAGCCAAACAATGCAACATATTTCATAACCTATTTCATCACAGGATAATTGTTTACAGATCACCACTTTCTGACCTAGGTAAGAAACCATCTGAGTAAGCCACACAAAAACCACCGCAGCCGTAATGCGCTGGCTCCTACTTTTTTCATATCAACACTGCTCCCGATGGGACCTCTTGCCCAATCTGAAATATTTCAAAACACGTAAATACCAATGACCACTAGGTCACCATACCCAGTGTCTGACCACTTGACCACTATACCAGGGAACTCGGATAACAGCCTCCATATATCAAACTTAATATCCCCAATCAATTCTCTGGAGGACTGTAAACCTAAATCATTCTGTCAATGTGCAACTTTAGTACAGCTGGCGTTGAGTCCCCTCATTAATAGTAATGAAACTCTGAAAACACAGAGTTATTCCACTTGTTACGATCCACCACTCTGCAGTGGAATCGCTACTCAACCCTAGCTATCGACTGTTTGGACGAATGTCTGCCTGTCGTGAACCCAGAACATGTATGAATGGCCAAAATCCATTATTGACATGCATCTAAAAGAAACCAGGAAATAGTAAACATCAAATCGACAAACAACAAAAAACGGAAATGATAAGTGACCAAAAATTTTAACACCCCCCTTTGTGTGAACCCCCAAACCTAAAGAAACCAGCATAACTCTCAGACCTTATGCTCTTAAACAGGATATTAGTTGAGGTTGTGCATGTAGCCCCTAATACCCACTGCTTCATCCGAAGTCGCTTTGTTCAAAACTTCGGAATAATACTGTATGGAGATTTGACTCCACTATTACATACTACAGTACAGTGGTGTATCTTGGTTTTGTGCTGCCCTAGGCGAGACTAAACTCGGGCACCCCCCTAATATAAATTTGATCCACCCCTTCCTGTCACGGCCAAACCCCTTCCTCTGTAAACCCCACCCCTTCCTCTTTAGGCTCCACCCTTTCCTGTTTTGCATAATAATATTCAAAAATTTATCGCGATAACGATATATATATATATCGCAATAAATACCCGTTTAAAAGAAAAAACCACAAGGGGACGTTATACTGTATGGGGCAGCCTCAAGGAGACGTTATACTGTATGGGGCAGCCTCAAGGAGACGTTATACTGTATGGGGGCAGCCTCAACGAGACGTTATACTGTATGGGGGCAGCCCTTAAGGAGGTGTTATACTGTATTGGGGCAGCCTCAACGAGACATTATACTGTATGGGGGCAGCCTCAAGGACACGATATACTGTATGGGGGGCGGGGGCAGCCACAAGGAGACATTATACATACTGTATGGGGGGAAGACATAAGGAGACGTTATACTGTATGGGGGGCGGGGCCAGGGCAGCCACAAGGAGACACTAAACTGTATGGGGGCTGCCACAAGCAAATAGTGCACTTTGCACTGTGTCATAAATAAAGGTGGTATGTCTGTATGGGGCAGCCTCAAGGAGAGGCCAGTGCCACCATAGACAGTCTCACATACCACCTTTTATTTATGACACAGTGCAGAGTGCACTATTTGCTTGTGGCAGCCCCCATACAGTGTAGTGTCTCCTTGTGACTGCCCCCATAAATAAAGGTGGTATGTATGTCAGACTGACTATGGTGGCCCTGGCCTCTCCTTGAGGCTGCCCCTGTCGATGCTGCAGCTCGCAGCAGCATAGTGAAGGATCGGATCGATGTGTACATTAACTAACTAGGCAAACAAGGCATTTTTCCGCCCCATTGGCAAGTGCCGCCCCAGGCAAATGCCTTGTTTGCCTCGCGATAGATACGCCTCTGCTACAGTACTACATACTACAGTATTAGAATGTATGGGCTCCGATGAGCAAAAGTTAGTTATTCGTGAAGTCAAGCGTGACTTCGTTAAATAACTTCGGTAGTTGATTTTTAAAATGGAAAACCACTTAAAAATTTGAAACCGAACTAACTTCAGCTCATCGGAGCCCACACATTTTAATACTGTACGGAGACGAATCTCCACAAGCAAAATGCTCACTTAACAGCTGCAACACCTGAGCTAGACAATCGTATGCCAGACCAACATCAACCATGCAACTCACCCTGTCCCACTCATCCCAAGCCTGCTGGTACTGGCGCCATGTCCTGCTTGATACAGACCACTACAGTAACTGAATCACTGCACTTCCACCAAGGTCCACAGGTTTCGGGGACACGCCCCTGACCTCATTTGTATAAGGCACTAACTCCCAAAACCTACAGGACAAAGCGTCATTTACCAAGTTCATTACGTCTCGCAGGTGCTTGGCAGATATACAAGTGTTCAGCTCCAAGCAACACAATACTAAATGTTGTACACAGGCCACAAATGAGGGGAAGAAGAAGAAGTCAGGTAAGAAATGGCATGCACCACCGCCTGTCACAATAAAAACACCCGCTTATTGGAGAAATAAAGGCTCCACAGCTCCACTGCCATTAGAATGGGAAACCGTTCCAGGAGTGCCAGATTTTTGACCAGTCCATGCACCAACTGGGCAGAAAACATAGTACCCTTTTTCCCCATACATCCAAACAAATAGAAGCTGTCGGGATGTCCAAGGAACAGATCGAAAGCCAATTCAATATCCGTTTTTGCCATTAGTGCCCCTAACCAATGCCTATGCCTTATCAAAAGACACATAGGCAACTGTAGTTAATTCTTGGGAAATACCACCATTTGCTAGGAAAGGACAAATGGTTTTTGAAACTAAACTTATTGGGCTTCTTCTTTGGAACAACCCCTGTAGGGAAACCCGCAAATTTGGGCCAATGAGTATCCCCATCATCCACCCCAGCTCGACCTCCTTCCTTCATTTATCAGTTGCCACCCCCGATGTTCTCCTATCGACTTCAGATTACCTGCAAAAACAGGAGGATGTTGGATCAAAGGAATGGCAGAAGCCATAAGTAAACCCCCAACCTGAGCAACGCGGCTGCAACTCTATCTAAGTATTGCTTTAATCTTCACCCACATCTTCCATTTTTTCCAAAAGGCCTTGTAATATACCCAACAGCTGACCTAATATGGTGCTACCTAGTGGGTCAGGAAATGCAATATCACCCAATGAGGCCCCTATACCATCCTGGGTGCTGTAGCAAGCTTCCCTAAGGTGCTGCTGGATGTATGCAGGGCTGCCACCTCTATTATCTGCCGCAGTAATTTCAACAAATCTGCCATGTCGTCTCATCCATCTCCAAAGAAGGTAAGACCCTCCCACCATCTTTTTATACATCCTACTTCCAATGTTAACCTGTTTGTCTCCCTTTCCTCTCCCTTGTCATGCCAGGCCTCCACTGAGAGCTCCATTCTTTTACTTTATAATACACTGTAAATCAATGTTCCAATGTCTACAATATCATGTTGGAAAGCTCTAAGCAGATTAACATTGCTGGCAGCATAGCAGCAGAGAATAGCTGTAATTTTATACTGTCAAATGCCTTTTTCCACTCAGTGGCCGAGATTTACTAAGCCTGTAGAGGGCGTAAATTAAAACAGACTAAACCTGCACTATAATTTACATATTGGCTCAGGCTGGATGATAAATTTCGTGCATTCTAGAGACTTTTGTCTAACTCTATTCATCTATTGGTATAGATGGTATAGAGTTAGATAAAAGTGTCTGGCATCAACTAGTAAAATTATAACATCAAAATAGTATTATTATTAATAATTAAGTATTGAAATTAGGGATAAGCGAATAGCGAATTTGCATAAAACTTCTTTCTAATACTGCACGGAGCAGGAGCTCCGTACAATATTAGAATGTATTGGCTCCGATGAGCCAAAGTTATTGCTTCGAGAAGTCTCGCGAGACTTCACACAATAACTACAGAAATTAAATTTGTACTGTAAAAAAATATTTCCCAAACTCGGGTTCGGTTCCAAGTGGTACCTTGGAACCGAACTCGAGTTGGGGAAATGCATTACAATGTAATGCATTGTAAAGGGGATCAGACACCCAAAAGTTGAAGTCCCAGATTGGGAAAAAAAAAAGTTAAAAAAGAAGTAATAAAAAAGTGTTACAAAAAATGAAAAGTTTCAAGTAAAAAAAAAAAAAAAAAAAAAAAAAAGCATCCTTTTCCCAAAATAAAGTTAAGAAAAATTATTTAAAAAAAGGGAAAAAGAGAATAGTAGACATATTAGGTATCGCCGCATCCGTATCGACCGGCTTTATAAAAATATCACATGATCCACCCAGTCAGGTGAAGGCCGTAAAAAAATAAAATAAAAAATTAAATGTACAAAAACAGACATTTTCTGGTCACCTTGCCTCACAAAAAGTGTAATACTAAGTGATATAAAAGGAGTATTTAGCCAAAAATGGTACCAATCAAACCGTCATCTCATCCGGCAGAAAATGAGAACCTACCTAAGACAATCGGCCCAAAAAAAATAATATATGGCTCTCAGAAAATGGCAACGCAAAAACAAGATTTTATTCTGTTCAAAAAGGCTTTTACTGTGTAAAACAAAAATAAAAATAATAGACTTATTAGGTATCGCCGCGTCCGTAACAACCTGCTTAATAAAAATATCACAGGAGATAGCCCCTCAGGTGAATGCTGTAAATTTGTTTAAAAAGCTATGCCAAAACGGCCATTTTTTTCACCTTGCCTCACAAAAAGTGTAATATTAAGTGATCAAAAAGTCTTATGTACCCCAAAATGGTACCACCTCATCCCGCAAAAAATGAGCCCCCACATAAGACAATCACTCAAAAAATAAAAACCAGTTGCACCCGTAAAACAATTAATCAAAATAGGCGCTGCAAAAGCCATATGGCGCTTCTTCTATTCTGAATCCTGCCATGTGACCCCCACAGCAGTTTACCACCACATATAGAGTGTTGCTGTATTCAGGAGAAAATAGGTTACAAATTAGGGTGTGCTTTTTCTCCTGTTACCCCTTGTGAAAAGTTTCGGGCTAAAGCAGCTAACTGCTTCCAAATTTCAAAAAACGCTTAGGGGGTCAAAGTGATTAGTACAACCCTTAATATATTCTTTAGGGGTGTAGTTTCCAAAATGGGGTCACTTTGTGAGGGTTTCCACTGTGGGTGTACATCAGGGTCTCTTTAAATACAAAATAGCGCCTAAAAACCATTCTAGCAAAATCTGCCTCCAAAATCCATATGGCGCTCCTTTCCTTCTGACCACTGCCATGTGCCCATAGGACAGTTTACTGCCACATATGGGGTATTTCTGCAAACTGCAGAATTAGAATAATATATATTGCTGTTAACCCTTGCTGTATTGCAAGAAAAATTTGATTAACATAAAAAAATCTACTAAAAAAGTACCATTTTGAAATTTCACCTCCATTTTCCTTTAATTCTTGTGGAACACCTAAAGGGTTAACAAAGTTTGTAACATCAGTTTTGAATAATTTGAGGGGTGTAGTTTCTAAAATGGTCATTTATGGGTGGTTTGGTTTCCATTCCGTAAGCCCCTCAAAATCACTTTATAACTGAATTGGTGCTTAACAAAATGGTTTTGGAAATTTTGAAAATTTGAAAAATGGTGTCACGAGGGTGTCAAGAGCCACGCCTGACTCCGTTGTACCCGGGGTCAGGAGGTCGCAGCGGTTGGCTGCACGCTCTGTGTCAGATAGGGAAGTTTCCTTATTGTAGCTTTCTGGGTTTGCTTTACAAACCCTTTTGGCTCACTCAGGGATCCGTAGCTCCTTCTCTCAGCTGTTCCTTGTCCAGCACTCCCAATCCTCCTTATATTCCCCTCTCACACTTCTCTGGTTGCCAGATATAGAGCTTCCTGCCTGGACATCTATTCTGACCCACTGGAGCTGTGTTGCTGCGTTCTCTGAGTGTTGCCTTAGAACGCTACCCTCCGGATCCCTGTTGGACCTTTGTGGACAATTGTTGCCGTCCACCTGGGTGTTTGTGTTTGTCTGTGTTTGTCTGTCCTCTCCCTGGTGTTTCCCTCTTAGTGCAGTGGTGAGGACTAGCGATCCCACCGGCCCGTTCATTATCTAGGGCTCATTTCAGGGAAAGCCAGGGTTTAGGCACGTGATCGCCGCACGGGTGAGGAACCCGTCTAGGGACGTCAGGGCAGGCAGGTGCCAGCTGCAAGGTGAGTTAGGGGTCACCACCTTTCCCTCTCCCTTGGGCAGGGCTTTCCCTGTTTTCCTCCCTGTGCGTGTTGCCGGTCATTACAAATGGCTTCTAAATGAGATAGACAAGGCAGCAAATCATAATGAGGTGGTTATTATGGGGGACTTCAACTACCCAGATATAGACTGGGAAACTAAAAGCTGTACATCCCATAAAGGAATACAATTACCTCTCCTAACTGGTTCAGGGCCCGACTAGAGGGACGGCCATACTGGACTTAGTCTTAACCAGTAGGCCTGACAGAACAAAAGACGTTCAGGTTGGGGGACACCTGGGAAATAGTGACCATAAAGTAATAACCTTCCAATTATCATTCAAAAGAGCGTTTCTACAGGGAGGAACAAAAATACCAAACTTCAAAAAAGCTAAATTTAGCCAACTAAGAGAGGCCATAGGCCTAACTAACGGGGACAAAGTCCTCAAAAATAAAAATACAGCCACAAAATGGGATATCTTTAAAAGCATCCTAAAATCTCATTGTGAGAGGTTCATACTGTATGGGAATAAAAGGTTAACCACTTTCCGTCCCCCCATACGATATAAACGTCCTATGGGTGGATCTCTATTTCTGAATGGACGCTTTAAAACGTCCGTTCAGAAACTGCAGCTGCTGATCGGGTTGCCCGCTGTCAGTGACAGCAGGGCAACCCAGAGAAAAGGAAGGGACAGTGCCCAGGTGTCCCTGCCTTCTAGATCGCTGCATACACAGCGCTATGCGCTTCCTGTTCCGGCCCGGCGGTCACAGACCTCAATCAGCACTGTATTGCGCTGTACAGCCTCTCTGGGGGGTGTATTTTTCCTGTAACTGGGGCTACTATGTCAGCCCCAGTTACAGGAGAAATCAACAGTGAAAAAAAAAGAAAAAGTGAAGTAAATGTCCCCCAGAGGTCTTGTATGACCTTAAATAAAATAAAATAGACATATTTGGTATTGCCGCATCCGTAAAAACCAGCTCTATAAAAATATCACATGACCTAACCCCTCGGGTGAACACCGTAAAAAAAAAAAAAAAGTCAAAACAAGCAATTTTTGTCACCTTACATCACAAAAGGTACAACACCAAGTGATCAAAAACGCGTATGTCCCACAAAATGGTACCAATAAAACCGTCACCTCATCCCACAAAAAATGAGCCCCTACATAAGAAAATCTCTAAAAAAATAAAAAAAATTATAGCTCTTAGAACATGAAGACACTAAAACATATTTTTTTTGGTTTAAAAAAATGCTATTATTGTTTTAAAGTGAAACAAATAAAAAAAAGTATACGTATTAGGTATTGCCGCCTCCTTAAAAAACAGCTCTATAAAAATATTACATGAGCTAACCCCTCAGGTGAACACCGTAAAAAAAAACTAAGAAAAACTGTGTCAAAACAAGCAATTTTTGTCACCTTACATCACAAAAGGTGCAACACCAAGTGATCAAAAACGCGTATGTCCCACAAAATGGTTCCAATAAAACAGTCACCTCATCCCACAAAAAATGAGCCCCTACATAAGAAAATCTATCAAAAAATAAAAAAAACTATAGCTCTCAGAACATGGACACATTAAAACATAATTTTTTGTTTAAAAAATGCTATTATTGCGTAAAACTTTAATAAATGAGAAAAAGTATACATATTAGGTATCACCACGTCCATAACAATCTGCTCTATAAAAATGTCACTTGACTGAACCCCTCAGGTGAACGCTGTAAAAATAAATAAATAGAAACTGTGCTAAAACAACCAATTTTTTGGTCACCTTTCCCCATAAAGTGTTATAATGAATGATCAAAAAATCATATGTACCCAAAAATAGTACTAATAAAACTGGCACCTTATCCCCTAGTTTCCAAAATGGGGTCACTTCTTGGGAGTTTCTATTGTAAGGGTGCATCAGGGGGCTTCAAATTGGACATGGCATCTAAAAACCATGTGGAGTTTATTTTCTTCTGCGCCCTGCCGTGTGCCCATACAGCAGTTTATGACCACATGTGGGGTGTTTCTGTAAACCGCAGAATCTGGGTAATAAATATTGAGTTTTGTTTGGCTGTTAACCATCGATGTGTTAAAGAAAAAATTTGCTTAAAATGGAAAATCTGCCAAAAAAGTGAAATTTAAAAATTTGATCTCCATTTTCCTTTAATTCTTGTGGAACGCCTAAAGGGTTAACAAAGTTTGTAAAATTGGTTTTGAATACCTTGATGGGGTGTAGTCTCTACAATGGGGTCATTTATGGGGGTATCCACTATGTAAGCCCCACAAAGTGACTTCAGACCTGAACTGGTCCTTAAAAAGTGGGTTTTGGCAATTTTCTTAAAAATTTGAAGAATTGCTTCTAAACTTCTAAGCCTTCTAACGTCCTAAAAAAATAAAATGACATTTCCAAAATGATGCCAACATAAAGTAGACATATGGGGAATGTCAAGTAATAAATATTTTATGAGTTATTGCTTTCTGTTTTAGAAGCAAAGAAATAGAAATTTTGAAAATTGCGAATTTTTCAAATTTTTGGGTAAATTTGGGATTTTTTCATAAATAAAGGTGAAATATTTTGACTCAAATTTATGACTATCATGAAGTACAATGTGTCACGAGAAAATAATCTCAGAATGGCTTGGATAAGTAAAAGTGTTCCAAAGCTATTACCACATAAAGTGACGCATGTCAAATTTGTAAATTTTGACCTGGACACTAGGGCATCAATGACCCTTGGTCGTGAAACGGTTAAGCATGCATGGGATAGGCCATCATCCATAAGCATGAACAAGACGAGTTATAAACTAGTACAGAAGGAAAGAGGCCCCTGCCCGCAAGGGCTTAGAATCTGCAAGGTATGGAGGAAGGACACAGTAGGAGAGGGTAAAGCTGGTCAGGGCGGTATAGCAGCAGCAGGGTCACTAGTTTGTAGGCTTGTCTAAAGAGGTGGGTTTTCAGGTTTCTTTTGAAGGATTCCACTGTAGGTGAGAGTCCCATATGTTGGGGTAGAGAGTTCTAGAGTATGGGGGATGCACAGGAAAAATCTTGGAGGCGGTTATGGGAAGAGGTGATAAGAGGACAGGAGAGAATGAGATCTTGGGAGGATCAGACACTACATGTGGGTATGTATTGGGAAAGTAGCCCAGAGATGTATGGAAGGGACGGGTTGTGGACGGCCTTATATGTATTTGTTAGTATTTTAAACTGAATTTGCTGGGCAATGGGGAGCAAGGGAAGGGATTGGCAGAGTGGACGAGTGTGCAGCTATTGATCATGATAGATAGGTCTGGGGGAAAAGGTTAGGCAAGATGGGGGAAAGATGATAAATTCTGTTTTATAGTAAAGCTATTGCTCTGTGTAATGCAGAAATCACCTTTGCTAGTGAAGACAGAATTCAAACTCCTGGCCTTGATGCTCAGCATATAAGCAAAAAATGAAGAAGGTAATTAATCTTCTAAAACATTAGCAGCTTTTAATGAAAAACATAAAAAGATGAGGTCCAACATATCTACAGTAAATGTTTCAGACACTCAGTGCTAAATCATGGTATACAAACATTGCAGGACACTAGACATTTAAAACCAACACAGACCAATCGGAACAGATGTGGAAGTGAAACCTCACAGATGAAATACACAGCGTATATATTAGAATATATAATGTCAACATCATTTTAGACCAAATGAAATAAAGAATCATCCAAACTAAGATAAAGGTGATTAATAAAAATATAAATCATTTCTACACCACAAGAAAATGAACCTGTTTGTGACAACCAGATTTTATTTTTGACTTGTTTCGATTGAAAAAGTCGAGAAGAAAGGATATTTCTCAAAGTTTTCCCTTATTGCACACACATACACATCCTATTCCCAATTTCTAGTTTAGCCGTATCTCAGCACCTTAATGTGCAGAATCCCTTGTCTGGCTCCCCCAAGCAGACCTTAGATCAGACCCCCAGTGTGAATGACCCCACCAAGCAGACTTTAGATCAGAGCCCCAATGTGAATGATCTCCCCCAGCAGACCTCAGATCAGAGCCCAATGTGAATGAACTCCCCCAAGCTGACCTCAGATCGGAGCCTGATATGAATGACCCCCAGGCAGACCTCAGATCAGAACCCAAGCTCAGAGCAAACATTAAAAAACAATTAATAATTAACTTACCTCCCCTGCTTCGGGCACAGCCACCACTCCTTACATCCATGCTCTTCTAGTTCAGTCTGCCTCACTCTGTGCTGTGCACTGACGCGCACAGCATGAGGTCACAGCATGCCAACGTCCTCACACTGTGCGCAGTTACAGCACAGTGAGTGGCCGAGGAACAGGAAGTGGTGAGTACAGAACCCAGGAAGCACTGCATTCACTGCTTCCTGGTTCCCCTGTACTAATTAGCACTTCCTTTCCTTCTGAGCCCTGCCCCCTTTTTAAACAAGAGGTAAAATGTGTAGATTCTAGGTGTAGACACATTAGTATATATGGGCCAGTATGTAAGTTTTTGTATGAAAACCTGAATTGAAAAATGGCATAAAATAAAAACGTTGAGTGACAAATAGCTGCATACACATAGTTTGTGAATTGGTGTTACTCTACCTAGAGCATAATGTATCAACAGGGGTTTGATTCCAGGGCTACAACCACACCACAGGCCACAGCAGGCTCCAATTTAACTAATCAGACTGCGATCTGCATTGTTATTAGCTGCGTGACCATTAACAGTGAAGACCATCTAAACAATGTGGTCTCATTAGTTTAATTAAAGCCCTTTGTGGCCCATACTGACACGCGTTAATGAACCACAGCATGACCGCAAGTGGTTGTACCCTAATACGATTCAACATTTTTGTGTGGCATCTACAAAAACTGTGTTTTAATTTTTGACATTTTAATCATAAACACCCTGTATTGATTATGGAGATAAAAATAGTGGAGAGGTAGATACCAGAGAACCAAAGGAAAGTGATTACAAAGTACATTATAGGATTGCTCATACAGCTTCTGCTATTGTAGGTTTAGCATTTTTTCACCAACGGAATGGTAGAAGTGGAATTCCCTTTCAGTTCTGGACCAATTAGACTGAACAAATATGTATTGTAATGAAGAGTATAATTTTAATTTCAGAACTAGTGTTAAGCGAGCATGCTCGGCCAAATATCTGTGCGGTTCGAGCATCGCTATGCTCAGCACATGGCGGTACTCGGCCGAGTACTGCATGTGCTCGAGCGCCATGCTCGAGTCTCCTTCCCGTACGTTTCGCGGCTGCTAAGCATCCAATAAACGTGCAGATAATTACTGCCATCGCTGTAATGCCATTTGGCTACTGGCATTACAGTGATTGGCTTGCCGGAACGCTATATAGCACCCGATGACGCGGGTTTGACTCATTGCGA
The DNA here is from genome assembly GCF_014858855.1 of Bufo gargarizans. NCBI lineage: Eukaryota > Metazoa > Chordata > Amphibia > Anura > Bufonidae > Bufo > Bufo gargarizans. Next base: position 228,487,912 of record NC_058085.1, on the reverse strand, counting down.
GTAAGGGAGAGCTGCGCTTAGGAAGGGACAGATAGTGTAGGGAGTTTGTGATCACAATTTATTCAATTTTAAACGTTTCAAAGACCCAAAAGTCCTTTTAAGGACTATTGTGTGTGGTGGCAGCAATTTAATCTTGCAAAGTAGTCTTTGATTTTTTTTTATAGAGGGTGTCTTCAGTGATTTGTGACATCTGTTCAGCAATCTGTGTGTCAGGGGCAGAGGGCAGAGATAGGAAAAATATTATTAGTAACATAGTACATGAGGCCGAAAAAAGACATTTGTCCATCCAGTTCGGCCTGTCATCCTGCAAGTTGATCCAGAGGAAGAAGCCAATTTTGTGAGGTAGAAGCCAATTTTCCCCACTTTAGGGGAATGAAAAACTTCTTCCTGACTCCAATCAGGCAATCGGAATAACTCCCTGGATCAACGACCCCTCTCTAGTAGCTATAGCCTGTAATATTATTACGCTCCAGAAATACATCTAGGCCCCTCTTGAATTCCTTTATTGTACTCACCATCACCACCTCCTCAGGCATAGAGTTCCATAGTCTCACTGCTCTTACCATAAAGAATCCTCTTCTATGTTTGTGTACAAACCTTCTTTCCTCCAGACGCAGAGGTGGTCCCTTGTCAGAGTCACAGTCCTGGGGATAAATAGATGATGGGAGAGATCTCTGTACTGACCCCTGATATATTTATACATATTCATTAGATCTCCCCTCAGTTGTCTTTTTTTATAAAGAGAATAACCCTAATTTTGATAATCTTTCAGGGTACTGTAGTTGCCCCATTCCAGTTATTACTTTAGTTGCCCTCCTCTGGACCCTCTCCAGCTCTGTTATCTCTGCCTTGTTTACAGGAGCCCAGAACTGTACACAGTACTCCATGTGTGGTCTGACTAGCGATTTATAAAGTGGTAGGACTATGTTCTTATCACAGGCATCTATGCCCCTTTTGATGCAACCCATTATCTTATTGGCCTTGGCAGCAGCTGCCTGACACTGGTTTTTGCAGCTTAGTTTGCTGTTTATTAAAATTCCTAGATCCTTTTCCATGTCAGTGTTACCGAGTGTTTTACCATTTAGTATGTACAGGTGACTTGCTTTATTCCTTCCCATGTGCATAACTTTACATTTGTCAGTGTTAAGCCTCATCTGCCACTTATGTGCCCAAGCCGCCAATCTATCCAGATCCCTCTGTAGTAGTATACTGTCCTCTTCAGTGTTAATTACTTTACACAGTTTAGTGTCATCTGCGAAGATTAATACTTTACTATGCAAGCCTTCTACAAGATCATTAATAAATATATTGAAGAGAACAGGGCCCAATACTGATCCCTGAGGTACCCCACTAGTGACAGTGACCCAATCTGAGCGTGTACCTTTAATAACCACCCTCTGTTTTCTATCATTGAGCCAGTTACTTACCCACATGCAGACGTTTTCTCCCAGTCCGAGCATTCTCATTTTATATACTAACCTTTTATGTGGTACAGTGTCAAATGATTTGGAGAAGTCCAGATATACGACATCCATTGATTCGCCGCTGTCAAGTCTAGAACTTACCTCCTCATAGAAACTGATTAAATTAGTTTGTTGTTGTTAAATCTCTTTTTATTGTAAGCAAAGACAAAGCAAGAGAAACAAATCTATATGAACAAGAAATGTCACATTTTCAGTTCAGGGTTAGCTTAATAGCGTAACAATATATCACAATTAGCAATTCAAGACACAGTTTGAGACATGATATTCTGGGGAATCCTCCCAACTTAACAGGCTATGTGATACTGAGTCTTTCTGCGATGCTGCGGGTATTCTTAGAAGAGAGACCCTAACTTGAAGACATATTAACTCTCTAACAGGGGAAGGTGTGTCGTCTCGGGTCCTATATATATCCGCCTATGTAGTCACTGTGCAGTTTGTAGCATAGCTAAGTAGCACTGTCTTTTTCTTTTTCTCTACCTACATTCTAGCATCCCTACACGATCTCTCTCTAGATCCCAGGATCAGGCCCTCCCCCATTCACTTCTGCCCTCTGTTTCTCACATATGTGGGACAACCAAGGCTGCCAGGTTTTCAGGAATTTATCCCTACAGTTAAGTTTCCACAAGTTCCTCCATGCGACATATGTTGCACATTTTCTCATACCACATTTCAATAGTGGGTGGCTCTGTGGATCTCCATTTTTTAATGGGGATTAGAAGTTTTGCTGCGGTTATCATGTGTGTTTGAAAGAATCTTTTATTAGGCCTGTATGAGTCAGAAGGCAACCACAGCAAAACTAATGGAGCTGAAAGACACAATTGAGTGGAACATATTAGGTTAATGACCCTCTCAATCTCCGACCAATACTTTCTCAGTGCCGAGCATGACCAGTTGACCACCAAATGTGAGAGAGATTTCCTAAACCATCTGAGCATCTCCAACACTGGTCAGTATCCAGTAGGTGTACTCTGTGTAAGAATTCAGGTGTTCTATACCATCTGGATAAGATTTTCAGCGAGTTTTCTTGGATTTTTATACATTTGGATGACCATGCAAATTTGTTAGTATGAAGTTTTTACTTTTATCATCTAGTTTGATTTTCAGTTCTTTTTCCCAAGCAGATATGTACGCAGGGTCTAGCTGGCCTCTATTTAGCAGGAGTAGTTTATATATCAAGGACAGACATTTTGAAGGGAGTGAGGGCAATTCTGTGTAGGTTTCTAGCCAGGTGGGTTCGAGAAGGGGCATAAGTTTAGATTTTTTAAAAACTAGAGCACGAGGACGCAAAGTCCCAGTTCTGTATAATATTATCCTTGTTTAGCTGTCGCCCAGTGAGTGTGTTGTAAAAGTCTCTAGTTGCAACTAGTTTTGCTAAGTCCCCCATCTTAAGACCTGGGACTGATTTCAATATAGCCGTAGCTTCAGTGGGGTAATCAACTTCTCTTTGCCCTTTTTCCCCCCTTTATACCATAGTAAGTATTCCCTGTTACTTCCTAGTATTGCCTTTTCTAAGTCAACGTAGATAGGGGCTGGGCCAATGTTAGTCAAAGCTAGCCATCTCTCCAAGTTTATGGCTTGAGTATAACCATCTATGTCAGGTATGGAGATGCCTCCCTGCTTCCTTTTCCTGGTAAGTAGGGCCCAAGATAACCTAGCTTTCCTGTTTGCCCATAGGTACTGCTCCTGAGTTTTTGGAGGTACGTTCTGGGAAGAGTTATTGGGAGAGATTGGAGTAAGTACAGTAGTTGAGGGAAAGCATATGTGGTTATTACATTCTTCCTTCCCAACCAGGACAGAAAGGGTATTGTGCTTTTAAGTAGAAAGGCTTGTATTTTATGTAGTGTGGGTGAGTAATTAAGCCGATACAGTAGTCTAGTGTCACTGAGTATGTTGATACCTAAGTATTTGATTGCCTGATGAGGCCATTTAAACGGGGTTAGGCCCTTAATTCTCTTCTGCTGTGCCAAGGACAAGTAGACCCCCAGCGCCTCAGATTTGTCTAAGTTAATCTTAAAATTGGAAACCCTTCCAAAACTCTTGAATATGTCTAACACCTCTGGCATAGCTTCCTCCGGGTTAGTGATTATTAGCTGAAGGTCGGCTGCAAACCATTTTATGTGTGAAATTACCCATATGTAGACCTCTGATTTTAGTAGTTTGCCTAAATTTTAGGAGTAGGGTCTCTAAAGTGAGGATGAAAAGTATAGGAGAAAGGGGGCATCTCTGTCTCGTCCTATTCCGGATTTCAAAGGCGTCTGACAGAGTGCCGTTAACCATTATACGTGCTGTTGGAGAGGAGTATACTGTAAAAATCTCCTCAATAAATCCCTTAGGAAAGCCAAACGCTTCTAGGGTACTTCACATATATTGCCAGTTTACTCTGTCGAATGCCTTTTCAGCATCCGTACCCAATAACACAAGAGGGGTTTTCTGTTCTGTAGCTCTATATACTGCATGCAGTACTCTGCTCACATTGTGTCTATCTTCTCTTCCCAGGACGAATCCCACTTGTTCCTCCCCCACAAGCCCAGGCAGCAGTTTGGAGATGCGAAAGCTGAACAGTTTGGCCCACCACTGGAGATCTGTATTAAGGAGATAGGTCTATAACTACCACACACTTCTTGGTCCTTTCCTTCTTTATGGATAATGGTGATATAAGCTGCCTGAGATTGTGGAGGAAGCAACGCCCCTTTTAAAAGGGAGTTACACATCCTAGTGAAGTGGGGGATAAGGACTTCTTTGAACTTTTTATAGTATAGGAGATGGGGTATCCATCCGGCCCGGGGCTCTCACCCGATGGTATGGACCTTTCACCCTATTACTCCTCTGCCTCTCCCCTCTGCCAATCCCTTCACTGGCTCCCCATTGCCCAGCAAATTCACTTCAAAGTACTAACAAATACATACAACGCCGTCCATAACCTGTCCCCTGCCTACATCTCTGAGCTACTTTCCCAATACACCCCCACACGCACTCTCCGATCCTCACAAGACCTCCTTCTCTCTTCTCCTCTTATCCCACAATCCTCCCGTGCATCCCCCATACTCTGGAACTCGCTACTCCAACATATCAGATTCTCACCTACAGTGGAATCCTTCAAAAGAAACCTGAAAACCCACCTCTTCAAACAAGCCTACAACCAGTGACCCTGCTGCCTTCATACCGCTACCGTAGTAGAGACGACACGGAAGGGGAACAATGGAAATAACCGACTATCAACACAATAAAGTGGGACTGAGTCCCTGAGGGCACAGAGGGGTGCCATAATGTAAGTATAAACCTGGAGTAATGGGCCATGGGGGGGTACATGGGTGAGTGAGCTCAGTGAATACCGGAGCCCCGCCACCCGGCCCATTAATCATGTAGTGTACCTGACAATGTAAGCTAACATTTATGTCTACTTAAGACATGAGGAATATAAAACATATCTACTAAAATATTCCAGTGGTCGGACAGAAAAGCTCTAAACCTCTCTGCCTGCTCGTGTAAGCCGTGTACCAGGGTGGGCTCCCCAGGATACAGCAAAGTCACAGACAAGGAAAGCGACACTGACACCAGCTTTACTTTGGAAACAGTATTAACACAAGTACAAACAGTATAAGTAATACCCCAGGCCCACAGTCAACGTCCCTGTCCGAGGGACAGGCCTAGCCCGTTGGCGTATACAGCAGAGCCTACAAGTCGTACTGTGCCACTATAGAGGACACACCTAACCGGTGGCAGACGCAGCAGAGCCTGCAAGTCAATTAATGCACTGCAGTCCAGTATAGTAAGGCCTAACAAAGCTATAACCCTATCTAACTAGCTAATACAAGGCCTAGGCTAGTCTCTGTTACTTTAGGCGCCAAACAGTAAAGTACATTTGGTAATCAGGTGTACTGACCTGCGTCCGTTCTGGGCCCTAGGATGACGCTTACCCGGGATGGCCACCAAGCTCTCAGCAACCGTGCGGCCTTGCTTGATGATAAGGTTTTCTGTCCATACACTGGAACTGGTCTTCCTGGGACAACCTCTCTTTCAAAGAGCTGGATCCAGACAGGGGACAGCAGATACTCTCCTTCCTTTGGGTGTCCATTCACTGCCGGACATCCGCAAGTCAGGATGGAATCGGATTCAGTCCCTCACAGCACAATCCTTCCACCATGTCAGATCAACACTTCCTGGTTCACAAAGAAGCACGAGTCATCATCTGCTTTGCATATGCAGATCCCAGAGTGTGCTGACTGTGCTGCAAAACAGTGGCCTCTAGTGCCTGGAATGCCAAATGACAGCTCCAATACAATTTAAACATAAATATCATACAGGCAGAGCTTATCCACAATCTCACATGCCACCCCACTAGAAGTTGTCGTCCTCGGCAACTCTCCCCATACAAACTCATCCTGGGCATAACGCTGTGGAGGCACACCAGCATTGGGCCTCGCTGACCTTCTCAGATTAAGGGTTTCAGAAATACTGGGGGCATCAGGCATATTTGACGAGAGGAGCTGTTGATTGCTCAGCATTGCATCTGTGTGGCAAACCTGCCATGGCCGGAACCTCTGTGGACACTTGGGCGGGGACGACCCACCATTCCTCCTCTTCCTCATCTGAGGGACTTTCCTTCATACCCTGAGCGTGAGAAGGCACCCCCTTCTACGCACACCGGCTCATCAAAATTGCAACGTCTCAACATATTACGGTGCAAGTTCGGTGAGGGTCCCCCTGTCCCTACCGGCTCTACCTCATAGACCGGAATAGCGGGGTCTACCCTTCTCTTCACCATGTATGGAACTGCCTCCCACGGTCCATCCAACTTCCCTGACGGCCGTTTGGCTTTGACCATCACCCGATCACCAGGGACATACCCATCTTTCTGCACTGGTCTTGGGTTAGGGTGTACCACCTGTCCCAGGCGCTCCCCCACAACCTTGTGGACCGCTCGCAGCCGGCGGCGGTGCTCCTGCACCCATGCGGTGGTACTTCTCGGTGGGGGCTCCATCGGGTTGGGCATGTGGAGATCTTCAATCTCCCGTCCGGCTTGTCCAAACATGAGCATATGTGGAGAGTATCCGGTGGTACTGTGTACTCTGTTGTTATAGGCCCACATCAACTCAGGTAGGTACGCGGGCCACTGAGCTTTTTGACTGTCTTCCAGAGTCCGCAGCATCTGAAGCAAGGTGCGATTGAAGCGTTTGTACGCCCCGTTTCCTTGTGGGTGATACGGAGTGGTGCGAGAGCGTTCAATCCCATACAGTTGGTACAGTTCATTCATTAGAGTACCCTGAAAGCATGCTCCCTGGTCAGAATGTATCCTCCGTGGACACCCGAACACCTGTATAAAGTGTTTACAAACAGCTTTGGCGTCCGACTCTGCGGTTTGGTCTCAGCCACCGCATACTTGGTAAAGTGATCTGTCATAACTAGACAGTAGAGTATCCAATCTGTACATAATCTATCATCAGAAGTTCTAGGGGCGCTGAGGTGCGGATGGTCTGCACAGGAGCCCGCTGTTCAGTACTCTTACTCAACCCACAGGATCGACACTTAAAACATGCCACGGCCAGATCTGGACAGTATACCAGCCTTTGGAGCCACTTGAACGTTTTGTCGCTCCCAAAATGAGCTCCCTTTTCATGAGCTTCCCTGGCGGCCTCCGGTCCTAATGACATGGGAATGACAATCTGTTGCCGGTACTGCAGCTCTGACTGTAAGTATACTATACGGCACAGGAGGCCCTGGGTAATTGTCAGCTTATCCCACTGCCTCAACAACTTCTGACCTTCTGGGGTCAGGCAGGCTCGTTCTTCTGGCCGAGGTCAGATCTTGCTCCGAACCCATTCTTTCACTTTCCACAAGTCTCGGCAGCTATCCTGGACTCTCTCCCAATCAGTCAACGTTTTCCCCAGCACCAGCGGCATTCCAGACGCCACCCCACTTGAATGTGCCACATCCGGGAACAGAGGTAAGCGACCAAGGTCAGGAGTTTCAGTATCCTCTAACTCCTCTTTGGCTCTCTGAGTCGACTGTCCTAATGGAACTCGAGAGAGTGCATCGGCGTTGCCATTCTCCCTGCCGGACCGGAACTTGATGCGGTATTGGTACTTAGAAAGGCAGGCCAACCATCTTTGCTCGAGTGCACCGAGCTTGGCATTCTCCAGGTGTGCCAATGGGTTGTTGTTCGTCATCACGGTCACTTCTGCACCAGTCAGGTATTCTGCAAACCTTTCGGTCATGGCCCACACCAGTGCCAGCAGTTCCAGTTTAAAGGAGCTATGTTATCAGGGTTGCGTTCTGACTCTCTTAGGGACCGGCTCCCATAGGCGATGACTCTCTCCTGTCCATCCTGGACTTGGGACAATACGGCCCCCAGACCATGTAGGCTTCCATCAGTATACAGCAGGAATGGGGTATCAAACCGTGCATAAGCCACGATCGGCGCATTGGTCAGCGCCTCTTTCACCACTTCAAAGGCCTCTTGTTGTCGGGGCCCCCAGTCGACGGGGCGTTTCTTCGGGCCCCCAGCCGTGCCTCTTAGCAACTCGTTCAACGGGCCCACCAGATGAGGGAATTTTGGTATAAACCTCCTGTAGTAGCCAGCCAGTCCCACAAATGCCCGTACCTCCCGTAGCGTACTTGGCTGGGGCCACTTCTGAACGGCCTCCACCTTGCTGGGGGCCGGTTTTACCCCCTCCTGGGTGACCACATGTCCTAAGTACTCTATCTGCTGTTGGAACAGCTGGCATTTTTTTGTCTTGATCTTGAGCCCATGGTCTCGTAGCCGTCCCAAGACTTGTCGCAGCTTCTGGAGGTGATCTTCAAAGGAAGCCCCGAACACTACTATGTCATCCAGGTATATCAATACTGATTCGAAGTTGAGGTCCCCCAGACAGTGTTCCATCAATCGCTGGAATGTCCCCGGAGCATTGGAGAGGCCGAAGGGCATTCGGTTGAACTCGTAGCGTCCCATAGGTAGAATGAAGGCCGTCTTGGCTTTGTCCTTCTTGGCCACCAGCACCTGCCAGTACCCACTAGCCAGGTCAAGAGTTGAGAAGAACTTTGCTTGGCTTAGGGCTGATAATGACTCCTCAATCCATGGATGGTCTGAGCATTCAGCTTCCGATAATCCATGCAGAACCGGAGACTCCCGTCTTTCTTCCGCACCAAGACTACCGGAGCAGCCCACGGACTTTGACTCTCCTGGATCACCCGGTTCTCCAACATGCTGGCCACCATGTCTTTCACCTCCTGATACATCTTAGGTGGGATCTGCCGGTAACGTTCCCTGATCGGCGCGGCATCGCCGGTTGGGATTTCATGTTCGATGCCATTAGCACAACCAAAGTCCTCATTATGTCTTGAGAAGGCCTCCTGAAATTCCCAGAGGGTGTCTTCCAGCAGCTTTTGTTCCCCCGGGGTCAGGGTTCTGCAGTCCACTTCCATACGGGCCATGATCACTCGACCGTTCCACTCCGCTGTTCGTCGAGCGATACCCCCTTCGGACACATAAAATTTGGCCAGCAGAGTGTTTGCAGGGATGGTTAATTCGCAGTCCTCAACATTACAGCAATGTATAGGCACACATCCATCCTTCACAACGGCGAGGGCCCGGGCTACCAGTGGACGAATCTGCGTTTCTTCTTGATAAGCGGGCTCGATCAGGACCTCCAGTCCATTTAGTCGTCGCCCAGTCCCCACTGGCAGCATCAATATTTGCTCCTGTCGAGGTGGGATCTTCAACGGAGTCCTCCGTAGCACCCTCACTTCTCCACCATTTGTTGTAGGACCTTCTGGGTAGGCCGGTGTGCGGTGGCCCTTTGCCAGTACTTTGGCCTTTCCTTGGCATAGAGTTGATGGTCTAGTTCTCTCAGTATATTTATGCCCAGGGTTACGTCCATTTCTTTCTGGGACGAATGGTCCACCAGCACGACCCCTTTCTTGCTGATGTCTTGCCCAAACAGTCGGACCCGCATCCAGACTATCCCTCGAACATCCATCTCTCTATTATCAGCAGCCGTCAGCCTGATGAGGCTCCCATCTTCGAGCTCCATCATATGCCCGAAGTGTCTCTCGAATAACTCCAGAGGCATTAGGGTGCACTCTGACCCTGTATCAACTAGGCAGCAGACTTTTCAGCCTTCCAACTCGGCTTCTAATACGGGGCTGCTGGCATACAGATCACGTTCTTCACGCAGAGGACTTAACTTCTGATATTGGGAAAAATTGTGACAACTACAGTTGAGCGGACACCTGGATGTTCGGGTTTGACGGGTTCGGCCAAACTTGAGAAAAAAGTTCGAGTTTGGGACCCGAACTTCACAAGGAACCCCATTGAAGTCAATGGGGACCCAAACTTTTGAGCACTAAAATGGATGTAAAAATGTAATGGAAATGGCATCAAAATGTTGTTAAGAGCATGGCAAGTGCTCTGCAAGCAAATGTGGATAGGGAAATGACTTTAAATAACATAAAATACATAAAAATAAAAAATAATAATCTTGATCTAGGAGGACGAGGTCCATATGGAGTAGGAGGTTGAGGAGGCGGTGGATGTGGCGGTGTAGATGGATGAGGTAGCCTACACTGCTTTTTGGTTTAACATTTATTTATATATTTTTTAAATTATGGTACACCCCAAAACATTGGGAAATATAACCCTCCAGTCGTGCTAAACACACATTCAGGCAATACTCTGGCTGCAGGGCAGGCCAGCACCTCCAAGGGATAAAGGGCAAGCTCAGGCCATGTGCCCAATTTGGAGACCAAGAAGTTGCAGGGACTGACCCCTGTCAGTCAGTTTGTGTAGGCGTGTGCAAACTTACTGCCCCACCATGTCGCACGTCCCTGTGATGTTCACCATCCAATTTGATATCTGCTCTATCAACTTTCAATGTTCTTTTTTGCTCCTACCATGGTGATCACGGGTGGCGGGGAATCAGAGTTCCACGCCGGGTAGGGAGCGTGAGAAAGAGAGAGCACATCCAAGGGAGGATTCATTTTTTTCAAATTTCAAATTATAGAGTTGAATTATGGGAGAAATTATTAAAGCATAAAAGTGTGACAACTTTTTAAAGTTTAAGCATTGAATGAAAGGATGTGTCGCGCATCGATTAATGAAGAATGTCTTACATTTTTTTCCCTGTCAACTATGCAGAGCAGGGGTTTCTATCCGGCAAAATTTGAAAAATGTCACCTGACAATGTTATTGATGATTTTTTTTTTTATGCTCCTGTCACCTATCGACATCCACCATCCATTTGGATATCTTCTCTATTAACTTTCAATGTTCTTTTCTGAGCCTACCATGTTGATCACGGTTATCGTCGAATCAGGGTTCCACGTCGGAGAGGGAGCGTGAGAAAGAGACCAAATTTAAGGGAGATAAATTTATTTAAGAAATTTGGGATCGAGCAGAAATGTGGGAAAAGCTATTAAGGCGCAAATATTGTAAAAATTACAGAAGCCCAAATGTGGGCCAAAAGAGTCAAGCGGAAATGTGGGAAAAGCTATTAAGGGGCAAATGTTGTACAAATTACAGAAGACCAAATGTGGGCCAAAAGAGTCAAGCGGAAATGTGGGAAAAGCTATTAAGGCGCAAATGTACAAATTACAGAAGCCCAAATGTGGGCTAAAACAATCAAGCGGAAATGTGGGAAAAGCTATTGAGGCGCAAATGTTGGCCAAAAGAGTATAGCGGAAATGTGGGACAAATTATAGAAGTGCAAATGTAGTACAACTTGTTTAAATTCAAGCATTGAATCAAAGGAGGTGGCGCGCATCAATGAAAGAAGCATTTCAGAAATTATATTCCCTGTCACCTATGCAGAGCAGGGGTTTATTCACGTTTAAAATTGTATAATGTCAACCCAAGAATGTAAGAGAAAAATTACAGAAATGTATTAACCTGTCTACTTGGTAGAAAAAAATTGTTTATTGTCACCCGAAAATGTAAAATAAAAATTATTGCAATTTATTAAGCTGCCAACTAGGTAGAGGAGCGGTATATTACACCCAAAAATTGCTGAATTTGACCTTAAAATGTAACTGACATTTTTTTTTTTAAACCGTTCTACTAGGTATAGCAGTGGTACATCACACCCACAAATTTGTGAATTTCACCAGAAAATGTAACAGACAATTTTTTTATTGTTTAACCTCTCTACTAGGTATAGCAGTGGTACTTCACACCCAAAAATTGGTGCATTTCACCAGAAATTGTAAATGACAATTTTTTTTTATTTTTTTTTTACCGGTCTACTAGGTTTAGCAGTGGTACTTCACACCCAAAAATTGGTGAATTTCACCCAAAAATGTAAATGATAATTTTTTTTAACCTGTCTACTAGGTATAGCAGTGGTACTATACACCCAAAAATTGGTGAATTTCACCCAAAAATGTAACTGACAAAGTAGTAAAATGACATAAAATAAAATACGTACAAATAATAAAAAAGAAATTTGGATTTATGAGGTGGAGTTCCATATGGAGTAGGAGTCTGAGATGGCGGTGGACGTAATGGTGTAGGTGGAAGCGGCGGTGGAGGAGGACAAGGTAGCCAACACAGGATTTTGATTTTAATTTTATTTTTTTAAATTAGGGTACACTCCAAAAGAGTGTGAAATATCAAAAATACAAGAATGAGCAATTGCGCTGCAGTACAGGGAGTGCAGAATTATTAGGCAAATGAGTATTTTGACCACATCATCCTCTTTATGCATGTTGTCTTACTCCAAGCTGTATAGGCTCGAAAGCCTACTACCAATTAAGCATATTAGGTGATGTGCATCTCTGTAATGAGAAGGGGTGTGGTCTAATGACATCAACACCCTATATCAGGTGTGCATAATTAATAGGCAGCTTCCTTTCCTTTGTCAAAATGGGTCAAAAGAAGGACTTGACAGGCTCAGAAAAGTCAAAAATAGTGAGATATCTTGCAGAGGGATGCAGCACTCTTAAAATTACAAAGCTTCTGAAGCGTGATCATCGAACAATCAAGCGTTTCATTCAAAATAGTCAACAGGGTCGCAAAAAGCGTGTGGAAAAACCAAGGCGCAAAATAACTGCCCATGAACTGAGAAAAGTCAAGCGTGCAGCTGCCAAGATGCCACTTGCCACCAGTTTGGCCATATTTCAGAGCTGCAACATCACTGGAGTGCCCAAAAGCACAAGGTGTGCAATACTCAGAGACATGGCCAAGGTAAGAAAGGCTGAAAGACGACCACCACTGAACAAGACACACAAGCTGAAACGTCAAGACTGGGGCAAGAAATATCTCAAGACTGATTTTTCTAAGGTTTTATGGACTGATGAAATGAGAGTGAGTCTTGATGGGCCAGATGGATGGGCCCGTGGCTGGATTGGTAAAGGGCAGAGAGCTCCAGTCCGACTCAGACGCCAGCAAGGTGGAGGTGGAGTACTGGTTTGGGCTGGTATCATCAAAGATGAGCTTGTGGGGCCTTTTCGGGTTGAGGATGGAGTCAAGCTCAACTCCCAGTCCTACTGCCAGTTTCTGGAAGACACCTTCTTCAAGCAGTGGTACAGGAAGAAGTCTGCATCCTTCAAGAAAAACATGATTTTCATGCAGGACAATGCTCCATCACACGCGTCCAAGTACTCCACAGCGTGGCTGGCAAGAAAGGGTATAAAAGAAGAAAATCTAATGACATGGCCTCCTTGTTCACCTGATCTGAACCCCATTGAGAACCTGTGGTCCATCATCAAATGTGAGATTTACAAGGAGGGAAAACAGTACACCTCTCTGAACAGTGTCTGGGAGGCTGTGGTTGCTGCTGCACGCAATGTTGATGGTGAACAGATCAAAACACTGACAGAATCCATGGATGGCAGGCTTTTGAGTGTCCTTGCAAAGAAAGGTGGCTATATTGGTCACTGATTTGTTTTTGTTTTGTTTTTGAATGTTAGAAATGTATATTTGTGAATGTTGAGATGTTATATTGGTTTCACTGGTAAAAATAAATAATTGAAATGGGTATATATTTGTTTTTTGTTAAGTTGCCTAATAATTATGCACAGTAATAGTCACCTGCACACACAGATATCCCCCTAAAATAGCTAAAACGAAAAACAAACTAAAAACTACTTCCAAAAATATTCAGCTTTGATATTAATGAGTTTTTTTGGGTTCATTGAGAACATGGTTGTTGTTCAATAATAAAATTAATCCTCAAAAATACAACTTGCCTAATAATTCTGCACTCCCTGTATAACAATGGCTGGTTAGTGCCGGTATACATGTCTATTCTGCACAAGGTACGGACAAGTCCTGTGGGATCCATGCCCGGTTCATTTTAATGAACGTGAGCTTGTCCACATTGGCTGTGGACAGGCGGCTGCGCTTGTCTGTGATGATGCCCCCTGCCTTGCTAAACACACAATCAGATAATACACTGGCTGCAGGGCAGGCCAGCACCCCCAAGGCGTAAAGGGCAAGCTCAGGCCATGTGCCCAATTTGGAAACCCAGAAGTTGAAGGGGGCAGACCCATCATTCATTACGTGTAGGTATGTGAACACATACTGCTCCACCATGTTGGTGAAATGCTGCCTCCTGCTAAGACGTTCCATATCAGCTGGTGATTTGTGGCGTGCTGACAAAGCTTTTTCACATTTCGGCCATGCTAACCCTGTCTTCTGAGGTGCTGACGGTGCCCCAGCTGCGTTGGCGACTTCTTCCTCATCCTCTGCCTTCGCCTTGTGCTTCCACTGTGCCCCTGCTGTCAGGTGGGAATGCCACCAGCAGCACGTCTACCAGCGTGCGCTTGTACTCGTGCATCTTAGGATCACGCTCCAGTGAGGGAATTAAGGATGGTACATTGTCCTTGTAATGGGGATCCAGCTGCGTGGCCACTCAGTAATCATCAGAAGTTAGAATATGGGCAACTCGGCGGTCGTTGCGGAGACACTGTAGCATGTAATCGCTCATGTGTGCCAGGCTGCCCAGAGGCAACGAAAAGCTGTCCTCTGTGGGAGGTGTATCGTCTGTGTCCTCTGTATCCCCCCATCCATGCACCAGTGATGGCCATGAGCTGGTCTGCTGTGAACATTGTTCTTCCTCCTCCATCTCCTCCTCCTCCTCCTCATCCTCCACCTCGTCATCCTCCAGAACTGTGCCCTGGCTGGACAATTGTGTACCTGGCGTTTGTGGGTGCAGGAACCCACCCTCGGAGCCACTTGGGAATGACTGGCCGGAAACCCTACGAAATGATCCCTCTTCCTCCTCCTCCTTCTCCTGTGCCACATCCTCTTCCATAATTGCCAGGAGCGTTTTTTCAAGGAGGCATAGAAGTGGGATAGTAACGATGATATTGGCGTTATCGGCACTGGCGATGTTGGTGGAGTACTCGAAACAGAGCAACAAGGAACACAGGTCTCGCATGGAGGCCCAGTCATTGGTGATGAAGTGGTGCTGATCCGCCGAGCGACTCACCCGTGCGTGCTGCAGCTGAAACTCCACTATCGCCTGCTGCTGCTCGCACAGTCTGGCCAGCATGTGCAAGGTGGAGTTCCACCTTGTGGGCACGTCGCATATGAGGCGGTGAGCGGGAAGGAACGTTGCAGTGCTGACAGGCGAGCAGCAGCAGGGTGAGAACACCGAAAGCGCGCACAGACGGCCCGCACTTTATGTAGCAGCTCTGACATATCGGGGTAATTTTTAAGGAATCGCTGCACCACCAAATTCAGCACATGCGCCAGGCAAGGGATGTGCATCAAACCGGCTAGTCCCAGAGCTGCTACGAGATTTCACCCATTATTGCACACCACCAGGCCGGGCTTGAGGCTGACTGGCACAAACCACTCATCGGTCTGTTGTTCAAGATCCGTCCACAGCTCCTGCGCGGTGTGGGGTTTGTCCCCCAAACAGATAAGTTTTAAAACTGCCTGCTGTCATTTACCCCTGGCTGTGCTGAAGTTGGTGGTGAAGGTTTTACGCTGACCGGATGAGGAGCTGGTAGAGGATGAGGAAGCAGAGTAGGAGGAAGAAACAACAGTAGACAAACTGAAGCGCCCTGCAATCCTCGGTGGTGGATGGAAATGCGCCAAACTGCTATCCGCCTCAGGGACAGCTCCCCTGCAAAAGTAGTGGCGGCTGGGCACGACGTACTGTGGGATAGCCACCGCCATAAGGTCTTTAAAATGCTGTCATTCCGTCTGGTGGAGATGAAGAGTTTTAAAGGCCAGTAATTTAGAAATGCTGGCATTCAGGGCTAGGGATCGCGGGTGGGTAGGGGGGTACTTCCTCTTCCTCTCCAGCATTTGGGATATGGAGAGCTGAACGCTTGCGTGGGACATTGTGGAGATGCTTGGTGACCCAGGTGTTGGTGTTGCTGGCAGATCCTCTGTTTGCGGAGTGGCAGGTGGCACTGTCACTCCAGAGGTGGATGAAGAGGCCGAGACTGCAGCAGAAGAGGAAGCAAGAGGAGCCAGAGACCTTTCTTGGTTTTTGAGGTGTCTACTCCACTGCAGCTCGTGCTTTGCACTTAAATGCCTGGTCATGCAGGTTGTGCTCAGGTTGAGAACGTTTATGCCTCGCTTCAGGCTCTGATTGCACATCGTGCAAACCACTTGTGTCTTGTCGTCAGCACATTGTCTGAAGAAATGCCACACCAGGAAACTCCTTCGAGCTGGCTTTGGTGTGCTCGGTCCCTTGCTGCGGTGGGCAGTAGCAGGCGTACTGTCTAGAGGACCACCACCTCTTTCTCCGAACTACATAGGTCAGTCGCATGACCTTGATTCCATGTGGGGTCGAGGACCTCATCGTCCTCCACATCATCTTCCACCCAGTCTTTACCCCTGCCTTTCTTGTCGGTCTGCACACTTTCAAAAGCCCCAGCAGTTGGCACCTGTGTTTCGTCATCATCCGAGACATGCTGCAATGGTCCTCCCATGTACTCATCTTGAAAGATAAGTTGTTGGGCATCGGTGCAACTAAATCTCTTCCACTTCTGGGCCAGGGCTTGGTGGGTGGCCCTGGGAAACCCTGCTAACAGAGTCATCAAAAAGAAGAAGAGATTGCTGCATAACTTGGGGCTCAGACTGCTTGGCTAATTTGCAAGGGGGTGAGGTGAAAGACTGATGGACATCGGCTGAAGGTGCCAACTGTTGTTTTTTAGCAGGAGACTGGGTGGGAGACAATGTGATCCACTGTCAGCAACCCAATCTACTATCGCCTGTACTTGTTCAGGCGTCACCATTTGTAGAGCCGCATTAGGCCTGACCAAATACCGCTGCAGGTTCTGTCGCCTACTCTCACCTGAGGAAGGGTTTTCACTTGTGCGTGTAGCTGGCACAGATCGACCACGTCCTCTCCCTGCAACAGGAGCTCCACCAGCAGCACCACGACCTGGGCCACGTCCCTTTTTTGACGCTCTCCTCGTATTTCTCGAACTTAGGATCTTGCCCTAAATGGGTGTTTAATTAATAGCAGTATATAACGACAGTATGTACAGGGTGTATCTCACACGGCCTGAACCAGACTAGGCCTAAATTTGTTTGCCCAAAATGGCTGTATTTCAAATACCTGAATCAAACGCCTGTATTTAAAGCGTGTATTTCATGCGACCTGAACCAGACTAGGCCTCAATTAAAGATTTATTTGCCTAAAATGGCTGTATTTCAAATGCCTGAATCAAAACCCTTTATTTAAAGGGTGTATATCACATGGCCTGAACCAGACTAAGCCTAACTTAAAGATTTGTGCACCAAATGGTGGTATTTCAAATATCCGAATATAACCCAAATGTATAAAGGGTGTATCTCACAATGACATATGCAGCAAAGGCTGCCAAACTTTTCTTGCCCAAACGGGTGTTTGTTTAATAACTGAATTTGATAGCAGTATATAACCCTGGAATTTCACACATGCTATTGCTGCAAGACCAGAAAAATTGTGGAATCTGGCAAAAAAAAAAAAAAAAAATGTTTTTTAAAACCCAGAAAATGATGGCTGTATTTCTAGCTTAAATTGCATACTGACTAATCCAGATGTTGTATATTGCCAAAAAAGTGTTTTTTTTTTTTTGTAACAGAATATGAAAGCTGTATATATTAAACTTGAATTTAACACTTGCAGATCTGGAAAGTAGTGTTTTTTGGAAAACAAGTGTGTTTTTAAAAACCCAGAAAATGATGGCTATATTGTCATGGAACCATGAACCAGACGTACAACAAGAGATAAGTGGAAAATAAGAAGGCTTTATTGAAAAGCAAGCCGTAAGCAAAAGTCCAAACGGATGGCTAAACCGAAGCAGGGTCTTGCGTAGACAGAGGTCAGGAACCAGAAGGGTAGTCAGACGAAGCCAGGATCAGGAACCAACGGGGTAGTCAGACGAAGCCAGGATCAGGAACCAACGGGGTAGTCAGACGAAGCCAGGATCAGGAACCAACGGGGTAGTCAGACGAGGCCAGGATCAGGAACCAGAAGCAGCAGCAGTCTTAGAAGCATGTGAACACAGGAGGACCAAGCAAGGAACTGAAGCCACAGACCTCCTATATATATGAGCTAGGCATCCAGCTCCTCCCAGTGGGAAGGAGAAGCCGCAGGGTGGGAGGCTACAAGAAACCCAGAAACCAAGATGGCCGCCAGCACATGTCAAACGAAGGAGAACAGTGAGAAGGTAAGACCATGACAGTACCTCCCCCTCAAGGGCCCCTCCTCCGCGGAGTGAGGAACGGTTTCTGAGGGAAGCGTGCGTGGAAGGCTCGGAGCAAAGCAGGAGCATGGACATCTGCGGAGGGAACCCAGGAACGCTCCTCTGGACCATAACCACGCCAATGGACCAAAAACTGCAACCGACCGCGGACCAGGCGTGAGTCCAGGATATTGCTCACCTCATATTCCTCACGATTGCCCACTTGGACCGGACGGGGCCGAGGAACCGAGGAAGTGAAACGATTACACACCAATGGCTTCAACAGGGAGACATGAAACACATTGGAGATCCGCATGCCAGGAGGAAGCGCAAGGGCATAGGCTACCGGGTTTACCCTGCGAAGCACTCGGAAGGGACCAACAAAGCGAGGCGCCAGCTTGGGAGTGGGCACTCGAAGGTTGAGGTTGCGGGTGGACAACCATACACGGTCTCCGACCTGGTAGGAAGGAGCGGGCGCTCGTCTGCGATCAGCCTGGAGTCTCTGGCGCTGCGCAGAGACCTCAAGGGACCTCTGGATCTGTACCCAAGAAGCACGTAGGACGGAAAGGTGATCCTCCACAGCCGGAATATCCTGGGGAGAGAATACCTCCGGTAACACGGCAGGTTGGAACCCATAATTGGCCATGAAGGGAGACGTCCCAGAGGAAGAGTTCACTGCCGTGTTCCTGGCAAACTCAGCCCAAGGCAGGAGGTCAACCCAATTGTCTTGGTGATCGGAGACATAGCAACGAAGGAATTGCTCCAAGGCCTGATTGGATCGTTTTGCGGCCCCATTGGACTGAGGGTGGTAGGCCGAGGAGAAAGAGAGATGAATCCCCAACTGGGAGCAAAAGGCGCGCCAGATCCTGGACACAAACTGACTCCCCCGATCCGACACAATCTCCTTGGGCAAACCGTGCAACCGGAAGACCTCCCTGGCGAAAATCGTGGCCAACTCTTGTGCAGAGGGTAACTTCTTGAGAGGAACACAGTGGCACATTTTGGAAAACCGATCCACAATCATGAGAATGACCGTATGGCCTCGGGATGCAGGGAGGTCCACAATGAAATCCATCCCCAGGTGTGACCATGGGCGCTCCCCGGTGGCTATGGGTTGCAAAAGGCCCAACGGAAGGTGCCGAGAGGACTTACTCTGGGCACAAACGGAGCATGCCGCTACATATGCGGCGATGTCGGAACGTAGAGAAGGCCACCAGAACAGACGTGAACAACCGAATGCGCAACTCCTCAGGCACAAAACACCTGCCGTTGGGTCTCCCAGAGGGAGCACCAGATTGAGCCGCCAAAATCTGCTCACCCAGGGGAGAGGTCAGGCTGGTGCGAATGGCGGCCAGGATCTGATTCGGAGGTATGACCGAAGTCGGAATCGACTCCTCCCTGGACAGCTCGGAGTACTGCCGTGATAAGGCATCCGCTCTGATGTTCTTGGAACCGGGTAGGTAGGAGACCACGTAATTAAAACGTGACAAGAACAGAGCCCATCTGGCCTGACGTGGTGTCAATCTCTTGGCCTCAGAAAGGTAGGTCAGATTCTTGTGGTCCGTCAGGATGAGAACCGGAACCACCGAACCCTCGAGCAAGTGCCTCCATTCTTTAAGGGCCTGCACGATGGCCAATAACTCCCTGTCACCAATCTGATAGTTGCACTCCGCGGAAGACAGTTTCCGGGAGTAAAACCCACAAGGAAGCAGAGGACCCTCTGGTGTTCTACGCTGAGACAGGAGGGCGCCTACTCCCGTCTCAGACGCGTCCACCTCGAGGACAAAGGGCAACCCAGGGTTGGGATGCGACAGAATCGGAGCCGACACAAAGGCGGACTTTAGAGCCTCAAACGCTCGGATGGCCTCGAGCGGCCAGACCTGGAAATTACTGCCCTTCCTGGTCAGATCCGTGAGCGGCTTGGCTAGCATAGAAAAGTCCCTGATGAACTTCCGATAATAATTGGCGAAGCCCAAAAAGCGCTGCAGGGCACGGAGACCACTGGGCTGGGGCCACTGTAAGACAGCCGAAACCTTCTCAGGATCCATGGAGAACCCCTCAGCGGAAATGATGTAACCTAAGAAGGTTACCTGGGATCGGTGAAATTCGCATTTCTCAAGCTTACCGAACAGCCTGTTCTCTCGTAACCGTTGCAACACTCGTCTGACATCTATAATGTGGGCCTCCATAGATTCAGAATATACCAAGATGTCATCCAAATAGACCACCACACACTGCTGCAACAGGTCACGGAAAACATCGTTGATGAATTCCTGGAAGACTGCGGGCGCATTGCACAACCCAAAGGGCATAACCAAGGATTCATAATGACCGGTCCTGGTGTTAAACGCGGTCTTCCACTCATCGCCCGCCTTGATCCTTACCAGGTTATATGCCGCCCTCAGGTCGAGTTTGGTAAAGACCGTGGCCCCTTTGAGGCGATCGAACAGCTCGGAAATCAAGGGTATCGGGTAAGCGTTCTTGATCGTGATGCGATTGAGACCCCTGTAATCGATGCAAGGCCTCAACTCACCGCCCTTCTTTTTCACAAAGAAAAATCCAGCCCCTGCCGGGGACGAGGGTTTGCGAATGTGTCCGCGTGAAAGTGCCTCCCTCACGTACTCCTCCATGGCCTCATTCTCCGCTACCGACAGTGGATAGACTTTGCCACGAGGAGGAACGGCACCAGATTGTAACTCTATGGCACAATCGTATGGGCGGTGCGGAGGTAGGGCAACCGCGCGCACCTTATCGAATACATCCCGGTACTCTTCGTATTCAGGAGGCAACAGAGAGTCCGAGGAAGTACACAGCAACTTGACAGGCCCATGGATGCAACTAGCCTCACACTGCGGTGACCACGAGAGGATCTCGGCCGATCTCCAATCGAAAGTCGGATTATGCTTCTGGAGCCAGGGGTACCCCAAGACCACCGAGTAGTGTGGAGACGAAATCACCTGGAAACAGACCGACTCTCTGTGAATGGCACCAATGGCTATCCCCACTGGAAGGGTCTCATGAGTTACGTGTGGCGGCAGAAGGGGTCTGCCGTCTATCGCCTCAAGAGCCAGTGGGGAACCTCGAGGCTGCAGAGGAATGGAATTGGCGGCAGCGAACACACTATCAATGAACAAACCACCAGCACCAGAGTCCACCAACGCCTGGGTCGTCACCGAGCCCCCGACCCAGGAGAGGACAACAGTGATCAGTGGTTTGTCAACACGGGAAACCGGGGACGAGGAGACTCCACCCAAGATCTGCCCCCGACAGGATCTCAGGTGCGAGCGTTTCCCGGACGGTTCGGACATGCCAACCGAAAATGCCCACCGAGACCACAGTACATGCATCGGCCCTCGCGTCTCCGGAGTACCCTCTCCCCCTCGGACAGGCGAGCAAACCCCAGCTGCATGGGTTCACCCCCAGACAAGTCATCCCCAGGAGGCGTGGGAGGAGAGGGAGGCACGGGTGGGACAGCAAACGTAGGCGCCAATCTGTTAGAAGACCTCCGCAGGCTCTCCTTAAAGGAAGGTCTCTCCCTGAGTCTGGTGTCAATCAAAATCAGGAAAGAAATAAGAGACTCGAGCTCCACTGGTAGGTCCTTAGCTGCAACCTCATCCTTCAAGGCATCCGAAAGACCATGAGAGAAAGCAGCGACCAGAGCCTCATTATTCCAGCCCACCTCTGCTGCCAGGGTACGAAACTCAATGGCGTATTCAGCTACGGATCGTGAACCCTGTCTGATGGACATAAGGAGCTTCGCAGCAGAGGCAGCACGAGCCGGCACATCGAATACCTTCCGAAGAGAAGCAACAAAACCGGAAAACTGGATTGTTGTTCTCCCATAAAGGGCTGGCCCAGGCCAAGGCCTTGTCCGAGAGCAGCGAGATCAAGAAGCCCACCTTTGATCTCTCAGTAGGAAAGGCATGTGGCAGCAACTCGAAATAAATGCCCACCTGGTTAAGGAAACCTCGGCACTGAGTTGGCTCTCCCCCAAAGCGCTGTGGAAGGGGGGCAGAACCGGTCATACCCCGAGACACCGCAGGCGCAGCAACAGGTGTCGGGGTAGACTCTGGCGCAACAACCGGAGCGGCAGTAGGAACGGGCCCAGGAGCGACAACCGACCCATCGGCAACGGAAGCGAAATGAGCCGTGCGTTCAAGCAGGGTTTGCAACGCCACAGCGAACCGACCCAACAGGTGATCCTGCTGATCAAGTCTGGCAACCAGCGTAGGTAGCGAGGATGGCCCTGTACCGTCAGAATTCATGGCTTGGTCCTAATGTCATGGAACCATGAACCAGACGTACAACAAGAGATAAGTGGAAAATAAGAAGGCTTTATTGAAAAGCAAGCCGTAAGCA
This sequence comes from Bufo gargarizans, assembly GCF_014858855.1. Lineage (NCBI taxonomy): Eukaryota > Metazoa > Chordata > Amphibia > Anura > Bufonidae > Bufo > Bufo gargarizans. Next base: position 228,465,443 of record NC_058085.1, on the reverse strand, counting down.
AAAGTCCAAACGGATGGCTAAACCGAAGCAGGGTCTTGCGTAGACAGAGGTCAGGAACCAGAAGGGTAGTCAGACGAAGCCAGGATCAGGAACCAACGGGGTAGTCAGACGAAGCCAGGATCAGGAACCAACGGGGTAGTCAGACGAAGCCAGGATCAGGAACCAACGGGGTAGTCAGACGAGGCCAGGATCAGGAACCAGAAGCAGCAGCAGTCTTAGAAGCATGTGAACACAGGAGGACCAAGCAAGGAACTGAAGCCACAGACCTCCTATATATATGAGCTAGGCATCCAGCTCCTCCCAGTGGGAAGGAGAAGCCGCAGGGTGGGAGGCTACCAGAAACCAAGATGGCCGCCAGCACATGTCAAACGAAGGAGAACAGTGAGAAGGTAAGACCATGACATATATTTCTAGCTTAAATGGCACACTGACTAATCCAGGTATTGTATATTGCGAAATAAGTGTTTTTTTGGTAACAGAATATGAAAGCTGTATATACTAAACTTGAATTTAACACTTGCAGATCTGGAAAGTAGTGTTTTTTGGAAAACAAGTGTGTTTTTAAAAACCCAGAAAATGATGGCTGTATTTCTAGCTTAAGGCCTTATGCAAACGACCGTGCCGTTTTTGCCGTCTGCAAACCACGGATCCACAAAAAACGGAAGCCGCCCATGTGCCTTCCTCAATTTACGGAACGGACAAGAATTGGACATGCTATATTTTTTTTTGCGGGGCAACGGAACAAAGCAACGGATGCGGACAGCACACGGATCGCTGTCTGCATCTTTTGCGGCCCCATTGAAGTGAATGGGTCCGCACCCAAGCTCGGATGTGGACCACAACAACGGTTGTGTGCATGAGGCCTAAATTGCACACTGACTAATCCAGATGTTGTATATTGCCAAAAAAGTCTTTTTTTGGTAACAGAATATGAAAGCTGTATATACTAAACTTGAATTTAACACTTGCAGATCTGGAAAATAGTGTTTTTTTGGCAAAAAAGTGTGTTTTTAAAAACCCAGAAAATGATGGCTGTATTTCTAGCTTAAATTGCATACTCATTAGGCCTGCAAATGCACCAGATGTTGTAAATCGGATGCTAGTGCACTGAGCTGGCATAAAATGGCCGCCGCCGCTGCCCACCTAACTGACTTATAAAAGTTATTTGTTTTCGGTCACTGGGCTCAGGGCAGGATAAAAGAATTGTGTCCTGCACCCACAAAACACAATGTATGTAGATCGCTGAGTTAGATTCAGGTTTTGAGCAAAGATTCAGTCCTATTCTCTCCCTGAAATCACCAGCAGCATCCTCTCCCTACACTAAGCACAGCAGAGTGACGTGCAGCGCTACGTGACTCCAGCTTTAATAGAGGCTGGGTCACATGCTACACTGGCCAATCACAGCCATGCCATTAGTACACAGCCATGCCAGTTAAACGCTTGTTGATTGGCCGCTCTGCAGCCTTTCAAAAAGCGCCAAGAAAGCGCCGAACACCGAACCCAAACTTTTACTGAAATATTCGGGTTCGGGGTCCAAAAATCCTAAAGTTCGTTCAACCCTAATGACCGCAAATATATATTTTCCTTAATTTATCCATAATTTTCATATAAACGGTCCCTATAGTGAATTGTCACATCTGTGCTGCAATAGCGTCTGTGTGTCAGGCCCAGATATTGGGAAAAATATTAGTGACAACAAATATATATTTTCCATAATTTATCCACACTTTACCTATAAACAGTGTCGGCAGTGAATTGTCACATCTGCGTGTGTGTGTGTCAGGACAAGAGTAAGTAAAAATATAAGTGAAATCTATTTTCCTTTTTCCATACTTTTACATACTTTTTCCATATACTGTGCTTGATGTGAACTGTGATATCCATGCCACATCTTGTGTGTCACACGTGCATATAACATTTAATATCAAGGGACGGTGAAGTGGCCATGATGCTGATGGTGCACGCAGAGGCCGTGGCCCTGGGCGCATTTAAACTGTGCCTGCTGCCAGAGCACAAGAAAAACAATCATCCAAGATTAGCTAGCTTCATGTCCCAGTTTGCAGGGCGGCGCAGGACACCACTCTTGAAGTCAGCCCAATGCGAACAGGTGATCGGTTTTGTTTTGCGCAGATAGTGCTTCCAGTCGGTTAAGCACCACCCTATCTTCCACCATGTCCAGTCTAAGTGCTCCACACAATCCTCACCCTGATCCTCCTTCCTCCCACCATTTTCAGTCTGGCCAAACAAGTGATCCCACATTCAGGATTTTTATAGAACTATTTGTAGTTGAAATCCGCTTGCATCAAACTTTGTGTAAGGAAAGGCCGCTCAACCGCAGTCAGACAAAGATGTTACCATCTTGAATTCTTGCTGAGCGCTCCCCCTCCACCACAGTCTGCTCACCTTTTATTTAGTCACAGTAACAATAGAAAAGGGGCTGGCCCGTCACCCGACCACTTACTTCATGTAACAAGGATACAGGAAGTGATGACACAGGAATATGAGAAAGTACAGGTACATGTCAAAGGACAGGGGAGGGCATGAACCTGGCCAAACAGTGCAATGCACACACCCCATCCCTGTATAAGGAAGGATGAGTCATGTCCATTGTCTGATCAGCCAGGTGGCTGCCCATCCCCCATCACTGTCAGAATGGACCCCATTCAATAATGCTCAAAGTGACCAGTATCTAGTGAAGATCATTCTACTGGTTCTTATAGGTTTGAGATTATCTGCAAGACATTGCTACGGCTATTGTCAGTATATGGTACGAGTATACCGATGAGGCAGATATGCATGTCTTAAAAGCATATATGTATCCAGAACGGGATAGTGAAGCCGCAGCAGAGGTATAATATGTATCTCTCGTTATGCAGACTTCACTTCTCTAATGTGTATAGACATTTGAAGGGAAGAAGCCCAGTGCATTGCACTTAGTGCTCACAAACCGGCAAACGCCCCCCTACACACTGAGAACACATCTCCAAGCCCATGAAAAGGTTTTCATACTGACGGTTTTACCACTGGTCCCGATTCAACCCAAGTACCCTATGCTAGAGCGTTCGGTTAAATCCGACACAGGGAGACAGGTGACAATCTATAAAAACACACACATCCTAGGATAAAATGTCTGCATAATAAAATTTCCACAACAGGATATTCCGAGGACCTCATTTCATCACCGTTGATTAATTTGGCCCTCTCACCAAGAATGCTTGAAGAGGGACCTGAGATCTTGTGCCCCGATTCCCAACCTCTTGAGCATCCAAAGTCACAAGAACATGAAGCTGAGGAATAGAAATTTGTTTTAATGAGGTGGATGATGATGAGACACAGTTGCCAATGACTCAAACACAATTACTGTCTCAAGAGGTTGAGGAAGAGGATAACACACAGTTGTCAATCACTGAGGTTGTGGTTAGGTCAACAAATCAGGAGGATGATCAGGAAGTGGAAGAGGTGGTGCTGGATGACGAGGTCACAGACCCAACCTGGGAAGGTGGCAACAAGCCGAGCAAGGAAAGCAGTACAGAGGGGGAAGGATCTCCCAACTGTTCCATGGAGAACCCTCTTGCGTAAATCTCCCTTAACATGGGGTAGGTTTTCGGCAGTATGGCGCTCTTTTGAGGAAAGTGCTGATGACAAAAGAATAGTAGTTTGCAACCTGTGCCACACCCAAATGAGCCGGGGCGTGAACACTAGCAACCTCACCACCACCAGCATGATCCGCCACATGGCATTAAAGCACCCTAATAGGTGGCCGAACACTTTCAGTCCACAATCTGTGTCTGCGGGTCACAAGAGGAGAAGTGGGGGTTGGAGCCTCTAACGTTGGTGGTGGCGGAAACCCTGATGGAATTGGGGCCTGCAATCCTTGGCATTAGTAGCACCTGTGCCATCCCATGGTATAAGTCACTCCCGGCCTCCACAACATTCACCCAGTGTGCCGTCAGGGAAATGTAGCGTCCCTGGCCGAAAGCACTTGTACATGTGTCCGTGGACAGGGGATTGGCCAGCACGTAACACAGGGGAAGAGGAGGCAGTGGTGTGACCCGCAGACACAGATTGTGGACCAAGGTGTTCGCCCACCTATTAGGGTGCTTTGATGCCATGTGGCGGATCATGCTGGTGGTGGTGAGGTTGCTAGTGTACACGCCCCGGCTCATTTTGGTGTGGCACAGGTTGCAGGAGACGGTCGCCTCTGCTACAGAGGGTAGTAGCCATGGCAGTTCCATCTGTTCTGCCTGGGTGGACAGAAGAGGATGAGGAGATTGGAAGTGATCCTCCTGATGACAACAGCGAAGTCTCGCTTGTTGGTACTCTGGCACACATGGCTGACTTCATGTTAGGCTGCCTTTCCCACGATCAGTGCGTTATACGCATTTTAAACAGCACAGATTACTGGTTGTTCACCCTTCTCGACCCCCGCTACAAAGATAACTTCTCATCTCTCATTTCCCTGGTGGAGAGGACGAGCAAAATGGTGCAATACCAGAAGATCCATCTGATAACGCTGGCGGCAGAGTTCGTACTTCCTTGGCCAACAGAGGAGGGGAGATGAGGGGAACACACAGCAGTTCCAACAGAGGCAGGGAGTCACTCTCCAGAGCCTGGGACAGTTTCATGACACCCTGCCAGCACCCTCACCCTGATGTGTGCCCTACTGCCACAAGGAGAGAAACATTTTGGAAGATGGTGACGCAGTACATCGCAGACCTCAACGATCCCTCAGTGCCTTACAACTACTGGGTGTCCAAGCTGGACACGTGGCACGAACTGGCGCTTTATGCTATAGAGGTGCTGGCCTGCCCTGCCGCCGGCGTTTTGTCTGAGTATCCGTGTTGTCCGTGTATTTCGTGCATTATAACAGATAAGCGTATCCGCCTGTCAACTGAAAATGCTGACAGGTTGACTGATATAAAAATGAACCTGGATTGACCATGACTTCTAGACTCCACCAGAGGAATGCTGACGAACATAAAGGCACTTTACGTGCGTTGTTTTTAATGTAGTTAATAGACTGTATTCCCATGCACACCTTCCACCACAAACAAGGGTATATGATTGAATCTTCCTTTTCTCCTCCTCCTCCTCTTCCGTCATATCAACATACATTGCTTATTCGTCACATATAATGCCCCTGCAGGCCCGCAACTCAAATCTTTTACAGGGTTAGCTCACCTGCAGGCCCACAACTCAATTCTTTTAGGGGGTCAGCTCACCTGCAGGCCCAAACCTAAAATTTTTACAGGGTCAGCTCACCTGCAGGCCAAAACCTAAAATCTTTTACAGGGTCAGCTCACCTGCAGGCCTGCAACTCAAATCTTTTACAGGGTCAGCTCACCTGCAGGCCCACAAATCTAATCTTTTACAGGGTCAGCTCATCTGCAGGCCCGCAACTCAATGTGAATGAGGTCCTCCTTTATGTGATATACAGGTTGTATCGGAGTGCCTCTTTCTTGTAATTTTTGGCAGCACTTGCACTTTATATACAAGTAAATATATAGGAAAGAATGTTTTCAATCAATTTTTCCTATAAAATCAATTTTTTACTTTGGTTTTGTGCGTAAAACCTTAATTATGTAATTCAGAAAACGGGGGCACATCGACATTAAAGTAAGAGTGCCGGCACACGGTATATAGTACACAATATGGTTCAAAGGGGAAGAAAAGAATACCGAGATAGGAGCCGGACATCTAAAAAAGTATCAAATTTATTTGCAACAGACACAACAAAGAATGGGTTAAAATCATTGTATACAATAAATCAAGGCCATGTGAACCAAACATGTACACATGCCACCCTGACTCGCCACAAAGCCATGAACATGCCCCCACATAGATGAATGTATAACAGTTTAAAATGCATGAAATCCATCAACAAGAAAATAGGAAAGTTGTAATACTTATCATTTAGAGTAGCATAGTTGGGGTATGCGTGGTGCCGCCAGGCTCTGCTTGCTTCCTAAATTCCTTCCTTAATTAGATTGTGGGCCTGGTGATCAGTTCAAGACCTTTTAAGCAGCATCAGCAGCAGCATGGTGATACAAATGAGTATCAAGGTTACATACTGTGAAGATGGCAGCATGAGGAGGCCACATAGTGGCACAAGGACACAAATGAGTCTGGATAAAAGACTAAGGCCACAGATTGTTTAGAACGATGCAGATGGAAACAAATCTGTGGAGCTGTATGACGGTCACCTGCAGATTAATGCAGACCAGGGGTGTAGCTATAGGGGAAGCACGGGAAGCTGCAGCTTTGGGGCCATGACCCAGAAGGGGCCCATCCAGGAGGAGGAGGACTAAAGTATTTGGTCAGGACCCCCTCAACAGTTTTACACAATTAAATTATATACAGTGACAGTATAGACAGTGTATAAAACGGATGGAACAACTGCCGGCCCTGGTCTGAGAGACCGATCTTTACTAGCCACAGGAATGGGGGCGGCATGAAAGGAAGGGATCGCTAAAAAATTACTGTGGGATGGAGCCCCATTCAAAAATTTGCTGTGGACCCCAGTAATTTCTAGCTAAGCCACTGATGCAGCCCACAAAAGCAAGTTGGGTTTATCGATTCTAAAACCTTAATTTAATTGTGGGCCTGGTGATCAGTTTAAGGCCTTTTAAGCAGCATCAGCAGCAGCATGGTGATACAAATGATTTGCAAGGTAACATGGTGTGGAGATGGCAGCATGAGGAGGCCACATAGTGTCACAATGACAGAGTCTGGATAAAAGACTGAGGCCACAGATTGTTTAGAAAGATGCAGATGGAAACAAATCTGTAGAGCTGTATGATGGTCACCTGAAGATTAATGCAGCCATCAAAATCAAGTTGGGTTTATCGGTTCCACCTCAGCTCACCAGCAGGCCCGCAACTAAAATCTTTTAAAGGGTCAGCTCATCTGCAGGCTCTCAGCTAATTATACCTAATAGGTAATTTGTACGCATGCTGCCTTACTTGGATGTGGTAGCAATAGCCTTTTCTCAGGCTTCCTCTCCAGAATCAAACACTGATTCCCCTGTTACCCGTAGTTACAATGGTTTTGAGCTGACATCGAAAGTTCATAGGGAAGATATGCAAATGGTTCGTGGATGTCACGGGGACGTGCGATCAGGCAGACGTTATCTAGAGTCAACAAAGCGGCAGCAGGGCCTCTCCTGTATAATGTTTTCTCATCCAAAATACCGCAGTGACATTCCCAGAATTTTTGTATTACTCATTCCAATAACAGGGCATCTTAAGAGACCTGTATTGTTATTTATCGTCACTACCTCCACGAGTCGGGAGTGTGTGATTTGCGCGCCACCCGCTTGCCTTCCTTGGATGTGGTAGCTGTTTCTCAGGTTCTCTCTCCGGAATCAAACACTGATTCCCCATTACCCGTAGTTTTACAATGGTTTTGAGCTGACAATTACATCGAAAGTTGATAGGCCAGACATCGGAATGGATCGTCGCAATCACGGGGACGTGCCATCGCCCCAGGTTAACTAGAGTCACCAAAGCGGCAGCAGGCCACCGCCCATAATGTTTTGGATGGTCAGATCAGCAGGCCCTTGCTCCTAATGTTTTTGAGGTTCACCAGCAGGCCATCAATCGCAATTTTTAAAGGGTGTGTATGATGCCCTCCTTTATGTGTAACTAAGGAGGTATCGGAGTGCCTCTTCCTTGTAATTTTTGGCAGCACTTGCACTTTATATACAAGTAATTATTGTCATTATGTAAAAGTGGCGTACTATCCGGACAACATCCCAGCAGCGACCAGCGAGTCCAAGATGCATCCATACATCCTCCCCATGCTGTTACAGAACCATTTCGGTGGTGTTACCAACAATTTCTGACATTTTCTTATGAACCAGGCACCCTCCCCTCTTCAGAGCAGGGGGTACCTGGTTTAATGCTCGGGTTCTCCCATTGACTTCCATTATACTCTGGTGCTCGGTCGAGCACCCGAATATCACGATGTGTTCGGCCTGAACACCCGAGCACTATGGTGCTCGATCAACACTAATCAGAACTTCAGGTCTGGATGTTAAAAGGGTTGGCCACTTTCTGGCTTCTGTTGATCAATGTGTTTGTAAGATGATTATATGGCACTTAGTAATATAGTGTTTGTTGATATTCTGCATCATTCTCTACATTTCGTAAGGTATTTCCTTTGTTGGTCAAGTTTTCTGTGTTGTCCACACAGAGGTTCTGTCCATAAAATGGCCATTGATGGAGGGTCATGTGACTAGACATATCACCCAGTCTCCTCCATTCAAATACACTGCATCTGCACTAAACTATCAACATTGCAAGTGCAGATGGCAGATTTGGTGTATTTTAGTAGAGAAGGCTAAGCTGTGAAGGCTAAGTGAAGTTATTTTTGCCTGGTCACATGACCCTCCATTAGTGGCCATCTTATGGACAGGTCTTCTGTGTGAACAGCACAGAAGATTTGCCCAACGAGGGTACATGACATGAAATATAGCAAATGGAACAGAAAATCAACAAAGGCTATATTAGTATTTGTTATATAGTCATCTTACCTACACATTGGTCCAACCCCTTGGAATGTATGTAAGGAACCTGTAATGATAGCAATGCTACTGTAACAAGTTCCATGCCCTATTTGAGATGTTTGAATTATTACTATTTGTTAGACCTCTGGACTTCATAAATACATCCAAAAGTGAACTTTTGAGATGTTGTAAAACTACATGAAATGACCACATCCATGAAGTCTGTGAGATTTGATTCCCCATTCATAGGTTTCTCTTGTAGGAATTCTGTCAAACAAAAGATAGTTTAAATCAATTGCATTGGATCAAGAGGTCTTTAGGTGCTCTATATGGTGCTAACAGTTCTGTTGTTCTGGAAATTGGTGGAGGCCAAAACTCATGAATTTCATTAATTTGAACACGCCATAAGACTGTTTTGCTGCATTTACCATGTATTGCTGTTGATTAAAACAATTTAAAATGCCAAAACATATGCAGTATTTTACACTAAGCCTTAGAATTAATTTCCTAATGGCGAATGTAATAATATGTACAGCTAACATAGCTTGCTTTGCTCAAAAATTACTTTATTATGAAGTGTGCAGCTATGCTGTATATGTGTGGCATTATACTGCTATACATGAAGACTTTCAATGCAGTATGCTTTGTTTTCATTGTATTTTATTGCAATATTTGTATTTATTATTTTATTTGTATTTTAAGGAACTTAAACACTTATTATGGCCCAGTTGAATCCTGAAGCCTCCATTAATGGGGTGGCAGCTGATCGAGTAGTGCCACAGGATACCCCAGTACTAGATGAAGGTAATGAACAGGTAAGTTGTATTCATTACAAAATGTTCACTAATGATATCATGGAAATGTGCACAGAGACACCTGTGTACAAGGCAACCCTAAAAATCAAACAAGCATCTCCGTACTATAAAATAAACTTTATGCAACAGTTTTTATAAGTTGTTCTAGTACTGGTTCTGATGCTCCAGATTTTTTTTAAAGTTCTGTTTGGACCCAAATAATTTCGGCCCGAACCTAAGTGGCTCCAATTGCCCTGGATTATCTAACACCCTCTAGTCTCCTAGGATATCTTTGTTTTTTTATTATTTTTCCTTCACTAAGCTCTTAAATGCAATGACAGCAATAGTAAATCAGGTTAGAGTGACACTGACATACAGTTGATATAAAAAGTCTACACACCCCTGTTAAAATGTCAGGTTTCTGTGATATAAAAAAATTAGACAAAGATAAATCATTTCAGAACTTTTTGCACCTTTAATGTGACCTATAAACTGTACCACTTAATTGAAAAACAAACTGAAATCTTTTAGGTGGAGGGAAGAAAACAAACAAAAAAAAAATAATAATGTGGTTGCATATATTATATTATAACTGGGGATGTAGCTGTGTTCAGAATTAAGGCCTCTTTCACACTTGCGTTGTCCGGATCCGGCGTGTACTCGACTTGCCGGAATTACACGCCGGATCCAGAAAAACGCAAGTGTACTGAAAGCATTTGAAGACGGATCCGTCTTCAAAATGCTTTCAGTGTTACCATGGCAGCCAGGACGCTATTAAAGTCCTGGTTGCCATAGTAGGAGCGGGGGAGCAGTATACTTACCGTCCGTGCGGCTCCCGGGGCGCTCCAGAATGACGTCAGAGCGCCCCCATGCGCATGGATGACGTGTCATGCGATCACGTCATCCATGCGCGCGGGGCGCTCTGACGTCACTCTGAAGCGCCCCGGGAGCCGCACGGACGGTAAGTATACTGCTCCTCCGCTCCCCACTACACTTTACCATGGCTGCCAGGACTTTAGCGTCCCGGCAGCCATGGTAACCATTCAGAAAAAGCTAAACATTGTATCCGGCAATGCGCCAAAACGACGTTTAGCTTAAGGCCGGATCCGGATCAATGCCTTTCAATGAGCATTAATTCCGGATCCGGCCTTGCGGCAAGTCTTCAGGATTTTTGGCCGGAGCAAAAAGCTCAGCATGCTGCGGTATTTTCTCCGGCCAAAAAACGTTCCGTTCCGGAACTGAAGACATCCTGATGCATCCTGAACGGATTTCACTCCATTCAGAATGCATTAGGATAAAACTGATCAGGATTCTTCCGGCATAGAGCCCCGACGACGGAACTCTATGCCGGAAGAAAAGAACGCAAGTGTGAAAGAGCCCTAAGCAATCACATTGAAAATCATGTTAAATAGGAGTCAGCATACACCTGCCATCATTTAAAGTGCCTCTGATTAACCTCAAGTTCAGCTGCTCTACTTGGTCTTTCCTGAAATTTTCTTAGTCACATCCCACAGCAAAAGCCATGGTCCACAGAGAGCTTCCAAAGCATCAGAGGGATCACATTGTTAAAAGGTATCAGTCAGGAGAAGGGTACAAAAGAATTTCCAAGGCATTAGATATGCCATAAGAAAGAAAGATGGTCCAGCTTCACTGAAAAATACTTGAGGCTTTATTCAATCCCGTGCAGATAAAAAACAACATACAGCAATGCAGAGAATCGACCGGTTTCGGATCACTATAGATGCGGATCCTTTTTTTTTTAATAGCCTTTATTTAATATGTTTTGTAAAGGTTAAAACAACAATCCCAAAGGGAAAAACAATCAGCATGACAATCATACACATAAGCAAGTCCAGATAAATCCATCATTATCATATTGCACAACAGTAAAAAACATAAATGTATCTTTATTACAGAGCATTACTGTCGTCACAAAGAGAAATCTGCACTCGCCCACACCACATCCACACACACAATCACACACTTGGGTAATGCAGGCCCAATCATCAATGAACCTCAAACAGTGCCCTCCGCTTGTACCCATATTCCCCAGATTTTGTCAAATCGATCGGGCACTCCTCTTGCTTCGTATGTCAATTTGTACATCTGAAGGTCTTTGTTAATAAGTTGCACCCACTGATCCACCGTGGGGCACTTGGGTGGTTTCCAGTTCAACAGTATGTTTTTCCTACCATAAAACATTAGTAACCGTAGCAAAATTCTACTATACTTGGATGGGGTTACATCAGAAACCAATCCCATAACGTATATTATTGGATCACAGATCCCTGGAAGCCCCAACTTAACACTAATAAAATTGCACACACCCTTCCAGTATATCTGCAATGTCGGACACCTCCAAACCTTATGAAAAAAGGATCCTCTGTCCCCCCCACATCTGTCACACCCAGGACCCGGTATCTTCCGCATCTGACACAAGCACAACAGGGTCAGAAATACCCTATGTATCCATTTGACCTGAATGAGTTGATCCCGAGTGCTTATAACAGACTTCCTCCACCCTAGACGCCATTCCTCCAAGTGAGAATCCTCTAGTTCTGGGATATCCGCCGACCATCTAACAAATGATCGCTGGATAGGGGAGTCTTGCATCTTAATAATTTCAGCATAAAAGGAGGAAATTGGTTTGTGTGATTGTTCTCTCCTAGCTACAGATTCCAGAGGACCACACTTGAAGCTTAGGGTCAAAGATTGGAACTGCTTATCACAAGCGTGTCTCAATTGGAGGAACCGGTAAAAACTCGTCCGAGGTAACAGGAATTCCGACTGCAGACTCTCAAAGGAGCGAAAGATCCCCTCTTGGAACAACTGCGTCAAATACTTAAGCCCTTTCCTAGGCCAAAATTCAAAATCTGACAGGTGTAGAAGCTCAGGGAGGTGCTTATTACGCCATAGTGGGATGTACGGAGACCAGGATTCTCCTGTTTGGGTAACCATATGTGTATTCACAAATCTCGCCCATGTCTCTATAACCGTCACCATGGCCTCCGTATATCTCCCATGAACCAGAGTCCCGCCTCCCCTATAGACCAGGTTTGTCAGAGCTTCATACAACTAGCGCCGCCTCCAAAACCACCGCTGGATTATTGGCATCCGCTCTAATCCACCAGGAAGCATACATCAGGCATGTCGCTATGTAGTAAATATACATGTCCGGAAGTTGCAAACCCCCCTGTAAGTAGGAAGCTTTCAAAGTCTTTCTAGCTATTCTTGGGTTCTGGTGACACCACAAGAATCGAGACATGACTTTGTCTAAAACATCAAAATGGGACTTCGGAATCTTTACCGGAGCTGCTCTATAGACATATAATAGCTTAGGCAACAGCACCATTTTAATAATGTTGATTCTGCCTATTAAGGTCAAGGGTAAATTTTCCAAGGCTTCTAGCTAACGTGTAACGTATTCCATAGTGGGTCTCAGATTCAAAAGACAGAATTGCCTAGGGTCTCTATGGATATGAATCCCTAAGTAAATAAAGCTGTCCACCACTCTCAGGGGGGACACCGGAGAAATATCTACCTCTTCATCTACATCTACTATGCATAGACTGGATTTAGCCCAGTTCACTCGCAAGCCAGAATATCTCCCATATCCGTTCACCACATCCAGCAGGGATTCTAAGGAAGGGCCAGGGTCAGCCAAGTACACCAACAGGTCATCCGCGTATAGCGACACTTTCTCTTGTATCCCGGCTATCGACCACCCCTCTATCAACGAGCTATTATTGATTAATTGTGTAAGGGGTTCCATTATCAGGGCAAACAGCAAAGGAGACAGGGGACAACCCTGCCTTGTGCCCCTATACAGTCTAAAAGATCGGGAAGTAAAGCCATTTACTCTAATGCGCGCTGTGGGGGCCTGATACAGCAGTTGGACCCATTTAATAAACGAGGGAGGGAAATGAAGGCGGGACATTGGCATTTTATTTGGGAGACATTCTACTGAGTCAAAGGCTTTCTCGTTATCGAGAGACGCCAGAACCCTTGATCCCGCATTATCATGCCTGACCTGCAAGTTTGTAAATAGCCTCCTAAGGTTGATATTCGTTGTTTTCCCAGGCATAAACCCAGATTGGTCGGGATCAATGATAGATAGGACAACTTTACTAAGTCGCTTGGCCAAAACTTTTGGCGTCAGTATTCAGTAGGAAAATAGGCCTATATGACACACAGTGGTCCGGAGACTTCCCAGCTTTATGAATCACCACGATGGTAGCTTCTCCAAAGGATGAAGGCAGCCCACCGGATTCATAGGCGTAGTTAAACAGTTTGAGCAATCGTGCAGATTGTAACTCAGCATCCAATCTGTACCATTCCACTGGGAAGCCGTCCGGACCAGGTGATTTCCCCACTGCCATATCTCCAATCGCACCTTTAATCTCCCCTTCATCAATAGGTCCCTCTAGGTATTTACAGTCCGCCCTCGCTAATGATGTAAGGGGAATGGTTTGAAGGAAAGATCGGATCTCATCCGGGATCAAGCTAATTTTAGAACTATACAGGTCTGCGTAAAACTGGGCAAACTGCTCGCAGATCTCTCCCGGCCGATATACCCTCGAGCCATCCCCACATGTAATGTGCGGGACCACCGTCTGAGGCATCTCAGTCCTAGCCAGGAAGGCCAAAGCTCTCCCATTCTTATCTCCGTCAGCAAATACTAAGCGCCTTTGATACAATAGCTTCTTCTGGGTATACTCAGTTAGGTGTAAACTAAGTTTCCTCTGTGCCTCATCCCATATCCTACGACTCTCTGCATTCGGGTTTACAATAAAAGCCTGTTCTTTCTCTACTACTTCTCCTTCTAACTTAGACCTAGTAGCACTCAACTCCTTCCTGTGCATAGCTATCGCCTGAATCAGAGTACCACGTAGTACCACCTTAAAAGCCTCCCACTCCACTGACGGATTAGTTGAGCCCTCATTAAATTCCCAATAGTCCTTCATACCTTGCTGTGCAGACCAAACTACAGGTAGGACCTCCAGCCACTTACTATTGAGTCTCCACATTCTTTCAGCCGGTGTAAGAGGTTGTTTCAGGACCATCAACAGGGGGGCATGGTCAGAAACACCTCTTGGCAAATAATCAGCTACCACCAGAGAGGACAACAGGTCTCTACTAAGGAACACTAAGTCTATCCGGGAGAGAGCTGCGTGAGAGGCAGAGTAACAGGAATATTGACGTGTCTCCGGATGCAAATACCTCCAACCCTCCGTTAAATCAAACACCTCAGCCCAGGATCTTAACGTCTCACTATGGGTGTCACTGGGGCGAAGCCGATCCAGTGAACGGTCTAGGACCGCATTGAAGTCTCCAAGCACAATCAGAGGCATCGGGGCCAAAGCTGCTACACGTCTCATAAATTTCCCTCCGAAAGGGAGGGGGAACATAAACCCCAACCACAAGGTAGTCAATGCCTCTGACTGCAGCATGAAGAACAACAAAATGTCCCAACATGTCATTATGCACATAATGCAACCGGAAGGGAAGGGATTTCGCCACCAAAATTGATACACCCCTAGCTCTAGAATTATATGCAGCGTGATAGACTGCGCCCACCCATGGCCTCCGCAGTGCCAAGAGTTTGCGTCCCTGCAGATGTGTCTCCTGCAATATCAGTACGTCTGGGTTGTGATTACGTAAAAAATTAAAGACCAGAGATCGTTTAATTTTATCATTGAGACCCCTGACATTCTAGGAGACGAACCGAAAGACCGTCATCATGGCGGTTTGATAAGACAATGATCCCAAAAGAACCTCCACCACCCAAGCCATACATTCACACACTCATACCCACTCCTCACATTCAAATCCAAAAACCTCCCAGAAGCCCAAAACACCTGACACCTCCCCCCACCCTGCCCAGATAACCCCAACACATCCAAGCCTAAATACCCTCCCCCCATTCGTCTCTTAGAGAAAATAGGGACGAAGACCCGTACTCAATCAACTAGTCTAGGTAAACCACTGAACCTAACCTAGACAGCAAAGTATTGTAACCATCACACATTCAGCTCCATCATACAGTGTAGTCATCTGAAAGTATATGCTGAGACCCTCCGCCCAGACATCTCGTTATACTCAGCCCCTGCGATCAAGCCAGTCTGAGGCCTCCTCAGGGTTGGTAAAGAATTTCACCAGATCACCGTCCTGGATTCTGAGCCGCGCTGGATAAATCATGGCGTAGACAAGTCCCTTCTCCCGTAGCCGGGTCCTCACTGCTGTAAATTGTTTACGTTGCTTCTGCACCTCAGTAGAGAAGTCCGGGTAGAAAGAGATCCGAGTGTTGTCGAAACGTATGTCCTTTAGACTGCGGGCAGCCGCCAGCACAGCATCTCGGTCCCTATAATTCAGGACTTTAAAAATGAAAGGACGGGGTGGGGCCCCCGGAGGTAGAGGACGAGTAGGGATCCTGTGGGCCCGCTCAATTGCAAAAGTCCCTGAAAGATTTATCGGATTCAGGACTTGTTTAACCACTTCATCCCCGCTAGTTGAAATCCCCTTCATGACCAGAGCACTTTTTACACTTCGGCACTACACTACTTTCACCGTTTATCGCTCGGTCATGCAACTTACCACCCAAATGAATTTTACCTCCTTTTCTTCTCACTAATGGAGCTTTCATTTGGTGGTATTTTATTGCTGCTGACATTTTTACTTTTTTTGTTATTAATCAAAATGTAACGATTTTTTTGCAAAAAAATGACATTTTTCACTTTCAGCTGTAAAATTTAGCAAAAAAAACGACATCCATATATCAATTTTTCACCAAATTTATTGTTATACATGTCTTTGATAAAAAAAAAATGTTTGGGCAAAAAAAAAAAATGGTTTGGGTAAAAGTTATAGCGTTTACAAACTATGGTACAAAAATGTGAATTTCTGCTTTTTGAAACAGCTCTGATTTTCTGAGCACCTGTCATGATTCCTGAGGTTCTACAATGCCCAAACAGTAGAAAAACCCCCACAAATGACCCCATTTCGGAAAGTAGACACCCTAAGGTATTCGCTGATGGGCATAGTGAGTTCATAGAACTTTTTATTTTTTGTCACAAGTTAGCGGAAAATGATGATGATTTTTTTTTTTCTTACAAAGTCTCATATTCCACTAACTTGCGACAAAAAATTCTAGGAACTCACAATGCCCCTCACAGAATACCTTGGGGTGTCTTCTTTCCAAAATGGGGTCACTTGTGGCGTAGTTATACTGCCCTGGGAATTTAGGGGCCCATATGTGTGAGAAGTACTTTGCGATCAAAATCTGTAAAAAATGACCGGTGAAATCCGAAAGGTGCACTTTGGAATATGCGCCCCTTTGCCCACCTTGGCATCAAAAAAGTGTCACACATCTGGTATCGCCGTACTCAGGAGAAGTTGGGGAATGTGTTTTGGGGTGTCATTTTACATATACCCATGCTGGGTGAGAGAAATATCTTGGCAAAAGACAACTTTTCCCATTTTTTTATACAAAGTTGGCATTTGACCAAGATATTTTTCTCACCCAGCATGGGTATATGTAAAATGACACCCCAAAACACATTCCCCAACTTCTCCTGAGTACGGCGATACCAGATGTGTGACACTTTATTGCAGCCTAGGTGGGCAAAGGGGCACATATTCCAAAGTGCACCTTTCGGGTTTCGCCGGTCATTTTTTACACATTTTGATTGCAAGGTACTTCTTACACATTTGGGCCCCTAAATTGCCAGGGCAGTATAACTACGCCACAAGTGACCCCATTTTGGAAAGAAGACACCCCAAGGTATTCCGTGAGGGGCACTGCGAGTTCCTAGAATTTTTTTTTTGTCACAAGTTAGCAGAAAATGCTGATTTTTTTTTCTCTTTTTTCCTTACAAAGTCTCATATTCCACTAACTTGCGACAAAAAATAAAAAATTCTAGGAACTCGCCATGCCCCTCACGGAATACCTTGGGGTGTCTTCTTTCCAAAATGGGGTCACTTGTGGCGTAGTTATACTGCCCTGGCAATTTAGGGGCCCATATGTGTGAGAAGTACTTTGCAATCAAAATGTGTAAAAAATGGCCTGCGAAATCCGAAAGATGCACTTTGGAATATGTGCCCCTTTGCCCACCTTGGCATCAAAAAAGTGTCATACATCTGGTATCGCCGTACTCAGGAGAAGTTGGGGAATGTGTTTTGGGGTGTCATTTTACATATACCCATGCTGGGTGAGAGAAATATCTTGGCAAAAGACAACTTTTCCCATTTTTTTTATACAAAGTTGGCATTTGACCAAGATATTTATCTCACCCAGCATGGGTATATGTAAAATGACACCCCAAAACACATTCCCCAGCTTCTCCTGAGTACGGCAATACCAGATGTGTGACACTTTTTTGCAGCCTAGATGCGCAAAGGTCCCCAAATTCCTTTTAGGAGGGCATTTTTAGACATTTGGATCCCAGACTTCTTCTCACGCTTTAGGGCCCCTAAAAAGCCAGGGCAGTATAAATACCCCACATGTGACCCCACTTTGGAAAGAAGACCCCCCAAGGTATCCAATGAGGGGCCTGGCAAGTTCATAGAATTTTTTTTTTTCCGCATAAGTTAGCGGAAATAGATTTTTTTTTTGTTTTTTCTCACAAAGTCTCACTTTCCGCTAACTTAGGACAAAAATTTAAATCTTTCATGGACTCAATATGCCCCTCAGCAAATACCTTGGGGTGTATTCTTTCCAAAATGGGGTCAGTTGTGGGGTGTTTGTACTGCCCTGGCATTTGAGGGTCTCCGCAATCATTACATGCATGGCCAGAATTAGAAGTTTCTGCTATTCTCCTTATATTGAACATACAGGTAATGAGATTTTTTTTTCCGTTCAGCCTCTGGGCTGAAAGAAAAAAATGAACGGCACAGATTTCTTCATTCGCATCGATCAATATGGATGAAAAAATCTCTGCCAAAAAAAAAAAAAAATGGAGGGGAAAGGCGTCTGCCAGGACATCCATACCCACTTAGCTCGTATGCCCTGGCAAACCAGATTTCTCCATTCGCATCAATCGATGTGGATGAATAAATCATTGCCGGGATTTTTTTTTTATTTATTTTTTATATATATATACAAAATGTTTGCCAAAGCATAGGAACGCCGCCTCCTCCTCAGCTCGTATGCCTTGGCAAACGTATCTGTCACTGCAGAGGAGAAAATCCCGTCTTGCAGCGCCGCATACACCGACTTGCGTGTAATCTGACAGCAGCGCAATGCTTCTGTCAGAATGCACATCGGTGCTGCAGCTAGTAGATCGGTTGGTCCACCTGGAAGGTAAAAAAAGAAAAAAAAAAAAAAGAAAAAAACCAGGCCACAACGCAATAATTTTATTAACTTTGGAACAGTACATGTAAACTTTAACTTTTTGAACTAAATATTAACGTGTTTGCTTACTGGTGTGTTTTTTTTTTTTTTTTTTTTACCTTTATAGAACAAACCTCTCCTTCCCCATGGGTCAATGTGCAAAGCGCAAATCGCCCAAAGATGTGGCGAAGTGCGTTATGCACTTTGTCCCATGTGAAAGGAGACGTTTGCAGCAGCTGTGAGTGAATGGGCCCTAATAGCCCTGTGTGCCTGTCCTGGTGAGATGATCCCTATGCTAATAGTGTACCTGTGAGTGGTACTTCCGGAAACACTCTCCAAAGCATAGGGCAGGGTGGTCAGGACAGTCAGGACAGAAATAACGGGTGTCACGCCTTATTCCACTCCAGCTACAGACACAACATTTTTTTCGGGGTGGCGGTCGGTTTGAGGTACCAGGAACGACACTGGGGAAATGTCGCTCGTGTAGACGGCTAACTACACTGGTGGATGGAGCCACGGAACCTCCTGGGTACAGGAGGTTCGCGATGATCTCTTCCTGAAATTTGAGGAAGGATCCAGTTCTCCCAGCCTTACTGTAGAGAACAAAACTATTGTACAGAGCCAATTGAATTAAATATACAGACACCTTCTTATACCAGCGTCTGGTTCTGCGGGACACTAAATACGGAGCCAACATCTGGTCATTGAAGTCCACCCCTCCCATGAGCAAATTATAGTCGTGGACTGAGAGGGGCTTTTCAATGACACGGGTTGCTCGCTCAATTTGGATTGTCGTGTCTGCGTGAATGGAGGAGAGCATGTAAACGTCACGCTTGTCTCTCCATTTCACCGCGAGCAGTTCTTCGTTACACAGTGCGGCCCTCTGCCCCCTTGCAAGACGGGTGGTAACGAGCCGTTGGGGGAAGCCCGCGCGACTAGTTCGCGCGGTACCACAGGCGCCAATCCGTTCTAGAAACAAATGCCTAAAGAGGGCCACACTTGTGTAAAAATTGTCCACATAAAGATGGTACCCCTTGCCGAATAAGGGTGACACCAAGTCCCAAACTGTCTTCCCACTGCTCCCCAGGTAGTCAGGGCAACCGACCGGCTCCAGGGTCTGATCTTTTCCCTCATAGATCCGAAATTTGTGGGTATAGCCTGTGGCCCTTTCACAGAGCTTATACAATTTGACCCCATACCGGGCGCGCTTGCTTGGGATGTATTGTTTGAAGCCAAGGCGCCCGGTAAAATGTATCAGGGACTCGTCTACGCAGATGTTTTGCTCTGGGGTATAAATATCTGCAAATTTCTGGTTGAAATGGTCTATGAGGGGCCGAATTTTGTGGAGCCGGTCAAAAGCAGGGTGGCCTCTGGGACGGGAGGTGCTGTTATCACTAAAGTGCAGGAAACGCAGGATGGTCTCAAATCGTGTCCTGGACATAGCAGCAGAGAACATGGGCATGTGATGAATTGGGTTCGTGGACCAATATGACCGCAATTCATGCTTTTTTGTCAGGCCCATGTTGAGGAGGAGGCCCAGAAAAGTTTTAATTTCGGAAACTTGGACTGGTTTCCACCGGAAAGACTGGGCATAAGAGCTTCCCGGGTTAGCGGTTATAAATTGTGTGGCATATCTGTTTGTTTCAGCCACAACTAAGTCTAAGAGCTCCGCAGTCAAGAACAGCTCAAAAAATCCCAGGGCCGAACCGATCTGAGCTGTCTCAACCCGAACTCCAGACTGGGCAGTGAAAGGGAAAACTACAGGTGCGGCTGAAGTTGGGGACTGCCAATCAGGGTTTGCCAGCACCTCTGGGATTCTAGGGGCTCTACGGGCACGTCTTTGCGGTGGCTGCGACGGGGTCACTACTGCACGTGCCACCGTACCAGCTTCAACTGCCCTTCTGGTGCTCGCTACTTCACCAGGTTGTACGGCAGTGCTGGTACTAGGTCCAGGAAGGGCTGGGCTGCTGGTGTATGCCTCACCACGTAATCCGACAGCACCAGCCCCACTCTGCTGCTCTTGAAGCGGATCCTGCGCAACCTGCGGTCTAGCGACACGGGGCCGGGTACGCCTGCTGCTATCAGGGACCTCAGCCTCCTCGTCCCAACTTTGGGTCAGAGAGCCACTGCTTTCTACAGGTTCGTATTCTGACCCGCTGGATTCATCAGATGAGGGTTCCCACTCCTCATCCGACTGGGTCAGAAGCCTGTAGGCCTCTTCAGAAGAATACCCCCTGTTAGACATTTGGGCAACTAAATTTAGGGGTATTCCCTGAGACTACCCAAGAAAAAAAAAGCAAGCCTGTCTTACAAATGGGAGGCTAGCGAAGTACCGGAGGCCGCTGCGGTTGATAAAAAATATCAAAACTGATTTTTTTTATCGCCGCAGTGCGTGTAAAGTGAATGTGCAGTGATCAAAAAAAAAAAATTTTTTTGTCACTGCGGTGGGGCGGGCGTGGGCGAACGCACGTGTGGGCGACCGATCAGGCCTGATCGGGCAAACACTGCGTTTTGGGTGGAGGGCGAACTAAAGTGACACTAATACAATTATAGATCTGACCGTGATCAGTTTTGATCACTTTCAGATACTATAAAAGTACAAATGCTGATTAGCGATACGCTAATCAGCGAATAACGGACTGCGGTGCGGTGGGCTGGGCGCTAACTGATCGCTAACTACCTAACCAAGGGACCTAAACTATACCTAAAACCTAACGGTCAATACCAGTGAAAAAAAAAAGTGACAGTTTGCACTGATCACTTTTTTCCTTTTCACTAGTGATTGACAGGGGCAAGAAGGGGTGATCAAATGGTTAATTGGGGTGATCTGGGGGCTAAGTGTAGTGTAGTGGGTACTCACAGTGATGTGTGCTCCTCTGCTCCTCTGCTGGAACCAACCGACCAAAAGGAGGAGCAGAGGAGCACAGCAGCCATATAACCCCATCATATTTACTAATATGTGGGGTTAAATGGCTGCTGATTGGATTTTTTGAAAATCATCAACCTGCCAGCCAATGATCGTGGCCGGCAGGTTGATGACGAACTTCTTCTTTGAATTTTGCCGGCCCGCGATGCGCATGCGCGGGCCGGCATACCCGGAAATCTCGCGTCTCGCGAGAGGACGCACCGGCGTGTCCACCCAGAACAGCACGACCGCCGCGAAGACGCAATCCTGCGTACGGCGGTCGTGAGGAGGTTAATGAGGTTCTCCGCAAACTCCTCAGGTGTGGTACCTTCCGCCTTTTCGGGTAGACCCATAATGCGGACATTGTTCCGTCTATTACGGTTGTCCGCATCCTCAACTTTCGCCATCAGGGTCTTGACTTGAGTCTGGAGTGTGTGAATTTCAGAATGTTCACGCTGAGCTCTGTCTTCCACGTCACTAAGTCTCCTTTCCACCTCGGTTGTTCTCTCTCTTATCTTGTCAATATCATGCCTGAGGAGAGTTAGATCAGCTTGTACATGATCAAGCTGAGTGCAGTCTGACAACCAGTGATAGCCGCCATAACTTTCGCCAGATCACCCTCCGACTGTGTATAAGGGGCCCCAACCATTCCATCCTCCGTTTGACTCATATTGTCCAGCATTAATTTAGGCGGGATAGCCGGTCCTGAGGTGCCTGTTTTCCGGCCCATAAGGCAGCCACTCTTTTGCTAGAGACAGTATCAGCCGGCCACCAGCCCTCACTTTCCCCAGGAATAAACGTACTCCAGCTGCGTCACTGAGTTGAATGAGTCTTCACTGTAGCATAAGGGATAACCCCACCACCTCCAGCACAGCGATCTTTCCCTCCAGGTATGAACCTCTTATATTGCAGGCACAGAAAAGCAGAAGGACAGGAGGGTCCACAGCACCGCCAGGCCAGCACCAGTAGTGTAGAGAGAACGCCCCGAACCGCTGACTCGCGACCAAGATGGCGCCCGTCACATCAGACACGTGGGGGAAACTTTACTTCAGCCAGTCAGCCAGCAGAGAGCCCGGGGGTCACTCCGACCTGCAACACCAGGCTCCGCTTGCTCACCGGCACCAGCAGGTACAATGTCTGTACGTCCCACTCCTCCAGCTCTCACCGGAAGGTCCGCCGTTCGGGGTGTCTTGCTGTGTGCAGGCCGCGCAAAAGGGGGGACCAGTCAGGCAGCGACGGTAACCACCGCAAGGTAGATGGTCAGGTCACCGGTATGCAGACCGGTTGTCGGTTCCCGCCGAGGGTCTTTGTTGAAGAAAAGCAGGATCTTTGCATTCAGATAGACAGGATAAAGTCAGGATGAAAGCGGAGCCGAAGCAACTTGTGACCTCACACCATAGCAGTCAGGCCACGCCTCCCTCAGATGCGGATCCTTAGTCATGATGTGCATCAGTAGGAGGTGAGGTCGAGACTAAATAGTGAACCACCAAACACAGGTGATCACAATCAGGTACAGGACACACTTCCTGATCACATCCTTCCCAGATCAAATGCATAGTAATTACAACATGCCAAAAGACATAGAAAAGTAAGATAAAATTTACAAATTGCAATGATAAATAAGAAGAGGAGTAAATATATTAGTAATGTAGATTAGTATCATGACGCCTGTTCAGTCCTGATGGTATCCGTGAGCCTAATTTGAAAATCCAAAAGCACTCACGATTGAGCAACTTTTTCTTGTGATCACCGCCTCTACTTGGTCTGTTAACCCTTTCCACTCCTTGTACTGACATGCTATCTGTATTACCATCGTGGACCGCAGCAAAATGCAGACTAGCGGCAGAAACACTTTTTATTTTAGCATGAGGTACATCAGAGATGTGACGGCAAATTCGAATTTTCAAACAGTTGGATGTGCACCCGACGTACTGTAAATTGCACAGGGAACATGTTATGCAATATACCACATATGTGGTGTTGCAATTGATGTATTGCTGAATAGTATGAGTGGTGTGGTTACTTGTAGACACAATATGCGAGCCCATCCTCATATATGAGCAACATGCACATCTTTTATGCCCACATTTAAAATTACCTATGTTTGTCAGCCAAGTAGGCTGGGAGCCAGGTTTATCCTGGTATAGAGAGGGGCTCACCATATTTGCTAAAGTAACAGCACGTCAGGCAACACATCTGGTAATACAGATAGCATGTCAGTACAAGGAGTGGAAAGGGTTAACAGACCAAGTAGAGGCGGTGATCACAAGAAAAAGTTGCTCAATCGTGAGTGCTTTTGGGTTTTCAAATTAGGCTCACGGATACCATCAGGACTGAACAGGCGTCATGATACTATTCTACATTACTAATATGTTTACTCCTCTTCTTTTTTATCATTGCAAATTGTTAATTTTATCTTATTTTTCTATGTCTTTTGGCATGTTGTAATTACTATGCATTTTATCTGGGAAGGATGTCATCAGGAGGTGTGTCCTGTACCTGATTGTGATCACCTGTGTTTGGTGGTTCACTATTTAGTCTCGACCTCACCTCCTACTAATGCACATCATGACTAAGGATCCGCATCTATAGTGATCCGAAACCGGTCGATTTTCTGCATTGCTGTATGTTGGTTTTTATCTGCACGGGATTGAATAAAGCCTCAAGTATTTTTCAGTGAAGCTGGACCTTCTTTCTTTCTTTGGGGATTCGCTGTGCGCCCAAGGTTCAGGGTGAGGTCCGGGCTCCTGGCTTCCTGTGGAAGAGGGCATTAGATAGGAACACAGTGAAGACAGTCATCATCAAGTGGAGAAAATATGGCACAACAGTGACATTACCAAGAACTGGATGTCCCGCCAAAATTGATGAAAAGACAAGAAGAAAACTGGTCTGGGGAGGCTACCAAGAGGCCTACAGCATCATTAAAGGAGCTGCAGGAATATCTGGCAAGTCCTGGCTGTGTGGTACATGTGACAACAATCTCCCGTATTCTTCATATGTCTGGGCTATGGGGTAGAGTTGCAAGACGAAAGCCTTTTCTCATGAAGAAAAACATCCAATCCAGGCTACATTTTGCAAAAACACATTTGAAGTCTCCCAAAAGCATGTGGCCATAATTCCAAAAGATACTTTTGGCGCAAAAACAACACTGCACATCACCAAAAGAACACCATACCCACAGTGAGGCATGGTGTTGGCAGCATCATGCTTTGGGGCTGTTTTTCTTCAGCTGGTACTGGGGACATAGTTAATCTGGAGAGAATTATGAACAGTTCCAAATACCAGTCAATATTGGCACAAAACCTTCAGGTTTCAGGCTTCTGAACATGAAGAGGAACTTCATCTTTCAGCATGACAACGACCCAAAGCATACATCCAAATCTACAAAAAAATAGCTTCACCAGAAGAAGATTAAAGTTTTGGAATGGCCCAGCCAGAGCCCAGACCTGAATCCGATTCAAAATCTGTGGGGTGATCTGAAGAGGGCTGTGCACAGGAGATGCCCTCGCAATCTGACAGATTTGGAGTGTTTTTGCAAAGAAGAGTGGGCAAATCTTGCCAAGTCAAAATGTGCCATGCTGATAGACTCATACCCAAAAAGACTGAATGCTGTAATAAAATCAAAAGGTGCTTAAACAAAGTATTAGTTTAAGGGTGTGCACACTTATGCAACCATATTATTTTATTTTTATATTTTTTCTACCCTCTACCTAAAAGATTTCAGTTTGTTTTGAGTTGTACAGTTTATAGGTCACAGAAACCTGACATTTTTACAGGGTTGTGTAGACTTTTTATATCCACTGTATATAGCTATGGGTGAACGCATATTTGACAACGTTAATGAACAGCTTGTTTAAAAACACACCTGTCACGTGTTTTGCTTCTGCAAAATCCTATGGCCTATCTTCCACGCCATAAGCTCCCTGTGTCTCAACTGCTCACGGACTCAACTAGCAAGTCCAGCTCTAGAAATAGACAGGCTCAAGGACTGGCCCACCTTCTGAGCCAGTCCTTGAGCCTGCCAGTGTCTGGAACAGTTCATGGCAGCGCCGACGTGTGGAGCTGTATCTATTAGTGATGAGCGAGCACCAAAGTGTTCGGGTGTTCGGTCCGAACACATACCGATATTCATGCGCTCGGCCGAGCACCCGAGTGTAATGGAAGTCAATGGGAGGCGACCGGGCACTCCCTGCTTGGATGAGGGGAGGGTGCCTGATTCATAGGAAAAGGTCTGAAAGTGATGGAAACACCTCTGAAATCGATCAGGAACAGCAGGAGGTTCACGTCTGGATGCATCTTGGACACCAATGTCGCTGCTGGGGACCATGTTGTCAGAGTTGTACGCCACTATTACAGACTGACAAAAAAACGCCCAAAACCCCGCCCCCACAAAAAAAAAATCTTTTTTAGAGGAAAAATTGTTAGGAAACATTCTTTCCTGTAGATTAAATTATATATACAGTGTAAGTGCTGCCAAAAATTACAAAAAAAAAAGAGATACAGCCTCTATATCACATAAAGGAGGGCCTCATTTACATGGTGCTACAATTGTTCAGGTAGTGGGACTCTACACTGATACAGCCTATGTACTAAGTAAGGGCCTGCCAAAAATTACAAGGAACAGGCACTCCAATGCACCTTTTATTACACATAAAGGAGAGCATCATACACACCCTTTAAAAATTATTAATAATAATAATATGAAACATTGGACGTGAGGTTCCTGAAGGTGAGCGAACCCCAAAAAACATTGTAGTGAGGGCCTACAGCTGAGCAGATCGTATGAAACATTGGAGGTGAGGGCCTACAGCTGAGCAGACCGTATGGAACATTGGAGGTGAGGGCCCTACAGCTGAGCAGACCGTATGAAACATTGGAGGTGAGGGCCTACAGGTGAGTGAACCCCATAAAACATTGTAGTGAGGGCCTGAAGGTGAGCAAACCGAATAAAACATTGAAGTGAGGGCCTACAGGTGAGCAGACCATATGAAACATTGTAGTGAGGGCCAGAGGGTGAGTGAACCCCATAAAACATTGTAGTGAGGGCCTGAGGGTGAGTGAACCCCATAAAACATTGTAGTGAGGGCCTACAGGTGAGCGAACCCCATAAAACATTGTAGTGATGGCCTACAGTTGAGCAGACCATATGAAACATTGGAGGTGAGTGCCTACAGCTGAGCAGACCGTATGAAACATTGGAGACGAGGGCCTACAGGTGAGCGAACCCCATAAAACATTGGAGGTGAGGGCCTGAAGGTGAGAAAACCCCATAAAACATTGTAGTGGGGGCCTACAGGTGAGCAGACCGTATGAAACATTGGAGGTGAGGGCCTACAGGTGAGCAGACCGTATGAAACATTGGAGTGAGGGCCTACAGGTGAGCAGACCGTATGAATCATTGCAGTGAGGGCCTACAGGTTAGCGCAGACCATATGAAAATTGTATTGAGGGCATATATACTGTATAGAACAGGAGGAGGAGGAGGATGAGTAAACAAGATTCAAACATATACCCTTTTTTGGATGTGAAAAGGGTGCATCTGAATCTTGTGGATTGAGTACATTGTAAAGCATACATTTAAATTGCGTGTTTGTTCCTCACTAGCTCAGCGTTCCTCTGGTGGAGTGGAGAAGTCAGGGGCAATTCAGGCCTTGTTTATTTTTATCAACCGGTCAGCATTGCCAGTGGACAAGCGGATACGCTTATCTGTTATGATGCCACCAGCAGCACTAAATACACGCTCAGACAAAACGCTGGCAGCAGGGTAGGCCAACACCTCCAAGGCATAGAGCGCAAGTTCGTGCCACGTGTCCAGCTTGGCACTCCCAGTAGTTGTAAGACACTGAGGGATCATTAGAAGTACCTTCTGGTATTGCACCATTTTACTCGTCCTCTCCACCTCAGGAAAGAGAGATAAGAAGTTTTCTTTGTAGCGGGGGTTGAGAAGGGTGAACATCTAAAATGCGTATAACGCGAGGGTCTAACATAAAATGCGTATAACGCGAGGCAGCCTAACATGAATTCAGCCATGTGTGCCAGAGTACAAACAGGCAAGATGTCGACATCAGGATGACTCCATCTCCTCTTCCTCCTCCTTCTCCCCTTCGGCCCATCCACGCTGAACAGATGGAATTAAAGTTCCATGGGTACTAGCCTCAGTAGCAGAGGCAACAGTCTCCATCTCCTCTTCTTCACAGTCCAATTCCTGCTGAGAAGACGAACTGTTCCTTATCTGCCACATTCAGAGCGTCGTCCTTAATTGTGAGCAGCGATCGTTTCAGTAGACACAGCAGTGGGATGGTTATGCTGATAATAGCGTTATCACCACTAACCATCTGTGTGGATTCATCAAAGTTTTTTAAAACATCACACAGGTCTGACATCAATGCCCACTCCTCGCTTGTGAATGGTGGCAGTTGACTTAAAAGGCGACGACCGTGTTGCAGCTGGTATTCCACAACTGCCCTCTGCTGCTCACAAAGCCTGGGCAACATATAGAACATAGAACATAGAGTTCCAGCGCGGCATTGACAGGCCAGCTAAGGCTGTGGACGACTTGCGGAAATGGGCACATGCGGCGCGCCTTCACTAGTAGCTCTGGCAAATTGGGGTATGTTTTGATAAACCGCTGAACCACTAAGTTTAAGACGTGGGCTAGGCATGGGATGTGTGTCAGTTTGCCGAGCTCCAAAGCCACCACCAAGTTACGGCCATTGTCAGAAACAACCATGCCTGGTTGTAGGTTGAGTGGAGAGAGCCACAGCTTGGTCTGATTCCTTATACCCTGCCATAGCTCTGCGGCAGTGTGCTATTTGTCCCCTAAGCAGATTAACTTCAGCATGGCCTGTTGACGCTTACCCACAGCAGTGCTACACTGCTTCCAGCTAGCGACTGATGGCTGCTGGAGGTGGAAGTGGAGGAGGATGAGGCAGAAGAGGAGGAGAAGTGGGGGTTGAAGCCAGTAACATAGCTGTTTGTGGAGATCCTGATGGACTTAGGGCCCGCAATCCTGGGCGTGGGTAGCACCTGTGCCATCCCAGGGTATGACTCACTCCCGGCCTCCACCACATTCACCCAGTGTGCGTCCCTGGCCACCAGCACTTGTCCATGTGTCTGTGGTTAAGTGGACCTTCCCAGTAACTGCGTTGGTCAGGGCACGGGTGATGTTCTGGGACACATGCTGGTGTAAGGCAGGCACGGCACACCGTGAAAAATAGTAGCGGCTGGGGACTGCGCATCGAGGGACCGCGGCCGACATCAGGCTGCGGAAGGCCTCAGTGTCCACAAGTCTATATGGCAACATTTCAAGGGTCAGCAATTTTGAAAGTTGGCAATTAAGTGCTATGGCCTGTGGGTGGGTATTTGCACTTGCGTTCAAATGACTGTGGTATGGACATGTTGACAGTGCACTGGGACAGGGAAGTGGATTTTGTTGCTGCTGGTTCATTCGAAGGGCCGGGTGCAGGGTGAGAGGCATCCGGGCCTGCGTCTTGGACAGGGGATTGGACAGCACGTAACACAGGGGAAGAGGAGGCAGTGGTGTGACCACAGACCCAGATTGTGGACCCAGGCGTTCGGACCACTTAGTAGGGTGCTTGGATGCCATGTGGCGGATCATGCTGGTGGTGGTGAGGTTGCTAGTGTTCATGTCTAGGCTCATTTTGGTACCGCACAAGTTGCAAACTACCACTCTTTTGTCCTCTGCACTTTCCTCAAAAAAGCGCCATACTGCGGAACACCTACCCCTTGCTAAGATTGATTTGCGCATGGGGGTGATCGGTGTAACGGTTGCAAGCCTGTTTGGTGTGGGCTGACTTCTCCATTCTGCAACCCCACTGCCTCTTCCAGCCTGTTGCGGTGCTTGCGGATCCCTCCCCCTCTGTACTGCTGTCCTTGCTCGGCTTTTCACCTTCCCATATTGGGTCAATGACCTCATCGTCCAACACCTCCTCTTCTGCTTTCTCACTCTGATCATCCTCCTGTCTTGACCTAACCACAACCTCATTGATTGACAACTGTGTCTCATTGTCATCCACCTTGTGAACTAATGATTGACGTTCACCACTGTCATCTTCTTGAGACTGTGAAGGCTCGAGAGGTTGGGAATCAGGGCACAATATCTCAGGTCCCTTTTCAAGCATGCTGGCCGCAAGGGCCAAATCTAATAGTGGAGCTGAAAAGAGCTCCTGGGAATATCAGAGAGTCGGATCACTCGTTTGGCAGGCCACTCCATAGTGGGAGTAAGAATGATCTGAGCTAAGAGTAGGCTGACCAGACTCTTGGCTACAGAGACTGGACTTGGTGGAAGAGAGGGTGGTGCTTAGCCAACTGGAAGCATTATCATCAGCAAGCGAACCGACCAACTGTTTGCACTGATCTGACTTGGACAGTGTTGTCGTGCGCCACCTAGCTAAGTTGGACATGAAGCTGGGTACGGTTTTATAAGTTTCATTGCGCCCAGTGCCATGACCTCTGCCTGAACCATCAGCATAACACCCATTTTCCTGTCCCTTAGTGCTGGCCTTCTTCATATTTATGGATTTTTTACTGGTTGTGACGCTGTTTTATTTACTGTCCACAAAAGTGAAATTTGTATATATATTGATTTTCACTTTTTCCCAATATATGGGATTGAAGCACTCATATTGGTATAGAAATGCAATGTGCTGTGATAAACGGTTTCTGCCGCAGACAAAAAAGCTGGGTGCAAATTCAGTGAAATTTGTATATGTTGGTAAGGCTGATTAGTCAGCCTGCATTTGTGGGAGGGGCGGAGGCTCTTCATATACGAGCCACACCCTCACTCACAGGTGTGTGTTTTCAGGTGCACAGCTGCCGCTGGGTGTCATTAGCACACTAGGTTCTCTGGTGGTAGGAGTCTTTCTTTGCAGCATGGAGCTTGTTATTTTGCTCTCTGCTACCTTAGCATGCACGCGCCATACTACGTAAGTAGGTTGGGCCGGGGCCGTCTCTCCAGGCCGGTCGGATCCGACTTTGCTAGCGAACGGGAGGCTTCGCCTCAGAATCTGCTACCTCAGGTTTGCTCGTTTGGGCCTAAATACTTCCATTTGCTTTTCATTTTTGTTTGTTGGTAATAAGAGTTGGTTCCTATAAATCTTACAAGTTTCACTTTGCTTCGTTCGTCTCGTATAAAAAGTTTCTTTACAGCAATCCAGCTGAAGTAAGAGTTACCCGGGCTGCACCTGACGTCATGTTTGGAGATCGGACACAGTGTTTATTGTTTAGGCCTTTTGCTGTAGCTGTTCCTTGCCATGTGTCCCCCCCCCCCCCCCCCGCTACCACCATCTTTAAACTTCATGTATTTCACTTTCGTAAGCCGTGTACCGGGGTGGGCTCCCCAGGATACAGCAAAGTCACAGACATGGAAGCAACACTGACACCAGCTTTATATGCAAGAATATAAACTTTACTTTGGAAACAGTATTAACACAAGTACAAACAGTATAAGTAATACCCCAGGCCCACAGTCACCGTCCCTGTCCGAGGGACAGGCCTAGCCTGTTGGCGTACACAGCAGAGCCTACAAGTCGTACTGTGCCGCTATAGAAGACACACCTGGCAGACACAGCAGAGCCTGCAAGTCAATTACTGCTGCAGTCCAGTACAGTAAGGCCTAACAAAGCTATAACCCTATCTAACTAGCTCATACAAGGCCTAGGCTAGTCTCTGTTACTTTAGGCGCCAAACAGTGAAGTACAATTGGTAATCAGATGTACTGACCTGCGTCCGTTCTGGGCCCTAGGATGCCGCTTACCCGGGATGGCCACCAAGCTCTCAGCAACCGTGCGGCCTTGCTTGATGCTACGGTTTTCTGTCCATACACTGGAACTGGTCTTCCTGGGACAACCTCTCTTTCAAAGTGCTGGATCCAGACAGGGGACAGCAGATGCTCTCCTTCCTTTGAGTATCCATTCACTGCCGGACATCTGCAAGCCAGGATGGAATCGGATCCAGCCCCTCACAGCACAATCCTTCCACCATGTCAGATCAACACTTACTGGTTCACCCAGAAGCATGCTGACTGTGCTGCAAAACAGCGGCCTCTAGTGCCCGGAATGCCAAATGACAGCTCCAGTACAATTTAAACATAAATATACAGGCAGAGCTTCTCCACAATCTCATACTTTCATGCTCCGCTGTTATCCTGAGCGGCATTTACACTTTCGGCTTTTATTTAATGTCTTATGCTGCATCGGCACGTCTTCACTGTACTGCACTTTTCTACTCTTGGTTCGTATTCACTCAGATTGGTCTCACACTCAAGCTGCGCTCACCTGTTGGCTGTTACATCTCATTCCATCCCCAGCCGACAGCCGGATCCGTATTACATGCCTGTCATTACATGTTGTATACTCGGCTTACAGCCATAGCTGCTACTGTTACTCCGTTTTCATGCTCTGGACGCACCACCCTGGTGTTCCCACCTTGCTCCACTCACAACCAGAGCTGCAATTATACCAATCTTCATGCTCTGCTTATACCCAAATTTGTGTTCACAGTTCTACTGCTACACCAGGTTGTATACCCCACTCACCAAAGCCGCTTTCCATGTCTGCGGTCACATCAAGTTAATATTCCGTTCACATCCAAAGCTGCGTCCGCATGTCTGCTTTTCACATCTTGTCCTATACTCCTTTCACTACTAGAGCTGCGTCCACGTCTGCTTTCGCATCACGTCAATACTCTGCTCATTTTCAGGTTGCATTTATACGTCTTTATACCATGCTTTTCATGCGCCTATACCATGTTTTTAGGTACCACTCACATCCAAAGCTGCATTCACCCATTTGTTGTTACATCATGTGTTGTACTCTGCTCCCACTCAAGCTGCATTCTCCTGTTTATTGCTACATCATGGTTTTGCTCAATCTCACCGGGGCAGTCTGCACCCACCGCTCTGGTACCTCTCTCCTGACAAACATAACTGCGTTCTTTTCAGGCTTACGTTCCCTTCCTCGGTGGTCTGTAACATTCCATAGGCCTAGTTTCTGTTTAATCCTGTTTCGTATTTACTCAGACTGGTCTCCTGCCCCAGTTCACCAAACAGCTCCTCAGCGGAGGTCAGTGGGCCGATAGGAGTCCGTTTCCTGGTATGTTTTCACAAGCTGTTCATTTGTTTGTCACGATAAGAGACTTCTCTTAGCGAACTCGCAATGCCCCAGGCATTTCATGTTTACATTTATGGTTCGCGGTGGTTAGTGTTTTATGTATGCACGTGCTTCGGATTACTAATGTCTATATTTTTAAACGCCTGTTGGCAGTCATGTTCCTTAGGCCACCTTCTAACCAA
Source organism: Bufo gargarizans (assembly GCF_014858855.1). Taxonomy (NCBI): domain Eukaryota; kingdom Metazoa; phylum Chordata; class Amphibia; order Anura; family Bufonidae; genus Bufo; species Bufo gargarizans. The sequence goes on along the minus strand of NC_058085.1, from coordinate 228,432,599 downwards.
TCCAATCATTCAAGTCGCTTCATATGCCATCAGGTCCGGCTTACGTTTTAATTACTTATCGTCACCGCAACGTCATCCCTCTGGCTTCGGGGGCCCTATGACCGATCCGGCCTCATGGCTCCGGGGGCCCCTTGACCGCTTTTCATGTTTTGTTTGTTAAGGGTACGACATGGTTGTAGGCTGGTTAGTGTCCCAGGTTTCTGTTGGAGGTTATGCGAGTCCATGTCTTTGTCTTTCTAGGTTCTCGAGTCCCGGTTGCTTACTAAACCCGTTGGGTTAAGGCCCAATCTTTTCCCCAGCCGTCCTTAATTCTAAGGTTCGCATCCCGGCGGCTGCCCGGCCCCATGGGCCCCTGGTGGTTGCTTCAGCCCCATGGCTTCAGGGGTCTGACCAATGGTTGTCTGTCCACCTGTGCAGCTATGCTTTTGAATGACTCATATCTTTACCTGCTTATGTTATTAATTTGAGTTAATGTCCATTATTATCTCCATTTTCTGTCACATTTCCCTTCGTCTTTTCAGGTCATGCAGTTGAACTATTGGGGTCACCTTCCACATTGGTCAGGTCTCGTTCCTAACGATATTTCGCTTTGCATGTTATTCAGGCCACGTAGTTTATCTTGGGTATCACCTGCCACATCGGTCAGGCTCATGGTTTAATTCAAGTGCACCTTATTCATGTCACTTTTCATAGTTATAATTCTTAAAAAAAAAAAAATTGCTTTGGGGGCCCGACGACTGCTTCGGCCCCATGGCTTCGGGGGCCCGACGACTGCTTCGCCCCCATGGCTTTGGGGGCCCGACGACTGTTTTCAAACCAGCTGGGCTGATTGCCTGGTTGGTTGTCCATCTGTGCATCTAGGCTGATTTGGTCCCTATGTATCGCACACATACCTGCTTCCCTAATTTCCTAATAATCCATGTTGATCGCTCCATGTTGATCCATGGCTTCGGGGGCCCGACGACTGCTTCGGCCCCATGGCTTCGGGGGCCCGACGACCTGCTTCGGCCCCATGGCTTCGGGGGCCCGACGACCTGCTTCGGCCCCATGGCTTCGGGGGCCCGACGACCTGCTTCGGCCCCATGGCTTCGGGGGCCCGACGACTGTTTTCAAACCAGCTGGGCTGATTGCCTGGTTGGTTGTCCATCTGTGCATCTAGGCTGATTTGGTCCCTATGTATCGCACACATACCTGCTTCCCTAATTTCCTAATAATCCATGTTGATCGCTCCATGTTGATCCATGGCTTCGGGGGCCCGACGACTGCTTCGGCCCCATGGCTTCGGGGGCCCGACGACCTGCTTCGGCCCCATGGCTTCGGGGGCCCGACGACCTGCTTCGGCCCCATGGCTTCGGGGGCCCGACGACCTGCTTCGGCCCCATGGCTTCGGGGGCCCGACGACCTGCTTCAGCCCCATGGCTTCGAGGGCCCGACGACCTGCTTCGGCCCCATGGCTTCGGGGGCCCGACGACCTGCTTCGGCCCCATGGCTTCGGGGGCCCGACGACCTGCTTCGGCCCCTTGGCTTCGGGGGCCCGACGACTGTTTTCAGTCCTGCTGGGCTGATTGCCTGGTTGGTTGTCCATCTGTGCATCTAGGCTGGCCCCTATGTATCGCACACATACCTGCTTCCCTAATTTCCTAATAATCCATGTTGATCGCTCCATGTTGATCCATGGCTTCGGGGGCCCGACGACTGCTTCGGCCCTATGGCTTCGGGGGCCCGATGACTGCTTCGGCCCTATGGCTTCGGGGGCCCGACGACTGCTTCGGCCCTATGGCTTCGGGGGCCCGACGACTGCTTCGGCCCCATGGCTTCGGGGGCCCGACGACTGCTTCGGCCCCATGGCCCCTATGTATCGCATACATACCTGCTTCCCTAATAATCCACGTTGATCGCTCATTTTATGTTTTGACCGCAAACTGGTCCGGTTCGCCCTACAGCATTATTGTCATGTCTTACGCAGATATTTCGTCTTTCTTATATTTTTTATGCTTTCGTTCAGGTCCTGCCAGAGGAAGAACAAGTAGGGCAATTCGCTCTAGCATTTCAGTCTCTGATTGTAGTCGATCATATCTTGTCAACCAGGTCCCCACGCAAAGTCTTTGCCTTTTTACCACGACCAGGAATTCATTTTCGCCAGTAGCTTCATTGCATTGCATTCCCTCACTCATGGGAGGGCATAGACAGAATCTTGTATATTATGGCTTCATAGCTTCTTGCCGCACTAACCTCCGACTCCCTACAACCACGCTGAATCGGATTTTGGACAAGGTCCAGCATTTTCTCACGGTAGAAGATTCAGATAGTAGGTCGGTCTTCACGTCTCAAGCGTAAAAACAATTCTCAGGGGCGCACAGTAGAACAAAGCGCGGATAGCTGTTGTCTGGGTAACTATTCAAGGATTCTCTTCCTATCTACATGGTTCTTTTTGGCCCTCATTCCTGCATAGTCTAGGCAGTTAGGTTTTGGTCCCATGATCTCCTGACGCTAGGGCATTGCCAGTACTCACACTAGAACCAAACTTTACAAGTTTCAGTTGGTTTTTATGATCCATTTCACAACGTTTTCTCGGTCCTCCATTCCGCTTTTGTGCAATATCCGCAATATTGAGCATCATGTCTCTGGCCTTGTCATCCACAAGATGGGTTGTAGGTTTCCTTCTGCTCTTGCCTCACATACCCCGAATTTTCGCTCTAGATCCCGGATGCCTTGCAGTTGGCTTGGGGATTAGTTTGTACATGCCATTCAAATTCCTCTTCTACCCTACTTGGCTTGGTTTTTGCCCACTTATAGGCCTACCCACGGTCATGGCTTAGGGCACACAACAAGCCATTTAGTGAGGTCAGCTAAGACACGCCTAGCTGGGTTAGGTTGTTCCCGTTGTTTTCTCCCTAGGGTTTTCTGGATACCTCTTGGCCGTAGCCATGACCACAAGTTGGTAAGGCTGATTAGTCAGCCTGCATTTGTGGGAGGGGCGGAGGCTCTTCATATACGAGCCACACCCTCACTCACAGGTGTGTGTTTTCAGGTGCCCCACCCTCCCTCCCTTATCTTCTCATTTCCACAGGGTATGCCCACTTATAGGCCTACCCACGGTCATGGCTTAGGGCACACAACAAGCCATTTAGTGAGGTCAGCTAAGACACGCCTAGCTGGGTTAGGTTGTTCCCGTTGTTTTCTCCCTAGGGTTTTCTGGATACCTCTTGGCCGTAGCCATGACCACAAATATATATATATATATATATATATTTTCACTTTTTCCTAATATATGGGATTGAAGCACTCAGATGGTATAGAAATGCAATGTGCTGCGATAAATGGGTTCTGCCGCAGACAAGAAAACTGGGTGCAAATTCAGTGAAATTTGTATATATATAGATTTTAACTTTTTCCCAATATATGGCATTGAAGCACTCAGATGGTATAGAAATGCAATGCGCTGCGATAAACGGTTTCTAGCATAGACAAGTAAACTGGGTGCAAATTCAGTAAAATTTGTATATATATATTGATTTTCACTTTTTCCCAATATATGGGATTGAAGCATTCAGACGGTATAGAAATGCAATGCGCTGCGATAAACGGTTTCTAGCGCAGACAAGAAAACTGGGTGCAAATTCAGTAAAATTTTTATATATATATTGATTTTCACTTTTTCCCAATATATGGGATTGAACACTCAGATGGTATAGAAATGCAATGCGCTGTGATAAACGGTTTCTAGCGCAGACAAGAAAACTGTGTGCATAATCAGTGAAATTTGTATATATATTGATTTTCACTTTTTCCCAATATTTGGGATTGAGGAACTCAGATGATATAGAAATGCAATGTGCCGCAATAAACCGTTTCTGCAGCAGACAAAAAAAAAACTGGGTGCTGATTCAGTGAAATTTGTGTATATATTGATGTTAACTTTTTCCCAATATATGGGACTGAAGCACTCAGACGGTATAGAAATGCAATGCGCTGCGATAGACGGTTTCTGCCGCAGACAAGAAAACTGGGTGCAAATTCAATACAATTTGTATATATATATATATATATATATATATATATATATTGATTTTTACTTTTTCCCAATATATGGGATTGAACACTCAGATGGTATAGAAATGCAATGCGCTGTGATAAATGGTTTCTAGCGCAGACAAGAAAACTGTGTGCATAATCAGTAAAATTTGTATATATATTGATTTTAACTTTTTCCCAATATTTGGGATTGAGGAACTCACTGGTATAGAAATGCAATGTGCTGCAATAAACTGTTTCTGCAGCAGACAAAAAAAACTGGGTGCTGATTCAGTGAAATTTGTGTATATATTGATTTTCACTTTTTCCCAATATATAGGATTGAAGCACTCAGACGGTATAGAAATGCAATGCGCTGCGATAAACTGTTTCTGCCGCAGACAAAAAAAGTGGGTGCTGTTTCAGTGAAATTTGTATATATATATATTGTTTTCCCTGATATTCTTCCTATCTATGCCCCTGATACACAGAAGGTATTGCACTGATGTCAGAAGTCACTGCAGACACCTTCTATTAAGATTTTTTTTATTTCTTTTTTGTAAAAAATAAATAAAGTGCAAATCTGCACTTTAAATTGCTGCCAACACACACAGTATTCCTTAAAATGACTTTTGGGTCTTTGAAACGTCTTGAGAAAGAGTAATTTGCGATCACAATCTCCCTACACTGTCTGTCCCTTCCTAACAGTAGCTCTCCCTAACTTGCAATGAGCTGAACCCGTGTGACCGGGTGCTATATAGCACCCAATGATGTGTTCCAGCCATCCAATCACTGTAATGCCAGTAGAAAACATGGCTAATGGCATTACAGTGATGGCAATACTTACCAGCATGTTTATTGGCTGCTTAGAAGGCGCCAAACGTGCGGGGAGGAGACTCGAGCATCGCACTCGAGCACATGTGGTACTCGGCCGAGCGCACGGATCTGCCGAGCATAGCGATGCTTGAGCCGAAACAGTACTCGGCCGAGCATGCTCGCTCATCACTAGAGACTATGGTCAAGGACAATATATGTCCTTTATGGCCCACTGGGTTAATGTGATTCCTGCCAAGCAACTTGGCTATGTGATGGCAATACCGTCTCTTTGTTCTCATGCTATGATTCCGACGCCAATGTCCTCCTCTGCCTCCTCATCCTCCATCTTGTCCTCAGCCTTAACTGTAGGCACAGTTCTGGGTGGTCCTCCATACCACCTATGCAGAGCGGGGTGGTGTCACGCTGTTCTGCTCCTAGCCAGCGTGGGTGTGGCGAAAAAACCCTCGCCACTGGGTTTTGGAGGGGCCTGTTTGCCAGCCTCTTGCCTCAGGATTATGGCCCATATACTAACTTTAAAGGAGAAGACAGACCGGCCGCACAGCCTAAATCTAAGGAACTGTTTTGGGCAGGAAAGCCATGCTTGCGGTCGGCCAAATGTGACTTCCATGGAATTCGGGAACCCCTGCTCTGATCTGGGTGATTTTTTGATGTGTTGTTCACCCAGATACGAGCTATCCATGGATGTATAAATTATGGGGATATGTGGTTTTTTTAGGTGTTTTCTGTGTTTTGGGAAAAATGTGTGTTTTCTGCCTGTGAGTGATTAACGTAGCCTATTATGTTTGGCAATTGTATCACAGGCAGAGCCCAATGTGTTTTGGTAATTGTATTTTGTTGATTGCATCAAAGACAATGCCCATTGTATTTTGTTGATTGCGTTACAGACAGAGGGAAGGGAGTTTTGTGTTTAAACTGTAAAACTAAATGATTGTCTGCTATGTTATGTCCTCAGTTCCCAACCAGGTCCACTGGGGTGTTAACCTTGGTGTAAAATGTGTATAAAAGACAATGTTTGGGTGGTCAATAAAGAGTTCCTGTTTTACATTCAACATAGAGCCTTGTCTCATTTGTGTGGGGATTGCTATACGCTGTATACTACCCTGGCTAAAACTCCTAGCTCTTGTAAGAGCTGTTCTTCTTCCTGTGGTGGTTACGGTGTCGTGCGGAGTGCTTGGAGCCCTCAGGAAGCACTAGGAGCATCCATCAACGGAGGTACCCAGTCGGGGTGCTAGGAGATCCGTTACAGTGGGCAAACTGAGTCACATCAGGAAAGAGAGCTGCTCTGCGTCATCAAACAAGAAATCAAATCCTGGCTGTCTCCTCACCAACTAAAGATTGGAACCATGGTTAAGGATAATAAGGGGTGACCCATGCACCCTGCATGGTGCACATCTTTAATCTGGTTGTAACCCAACTCCAAGACATCTTAAAAATAGCCAGGAAACTGTGCATGAACTTCAGCCACTCTTACTGGGCAAAATACACCCTCCTTGAGCTGCAAAGGCAGAATCGTGTTCCTCAATATTGCTTGATATGCGACTTTTCCACATGTTGGCACTCCACCATCGACATGTTGGACCGACTATATGAGCCGAGGAAGGCTGTGAACAATTTCGTGATGTTGCATGCGGACAGAGGTACTTCGCTGTGTAACATCAATGTTAGCCAGCAGCTCATGCGTGACAACTGCAGTTTTCTCAGGCCCTTTGAGGAGGCTACTTTATTTGTCAGTCGCCTGGACTACGGGATGAATGATGTTCTTCCATGCCTTTACATTCTGGAGCAGATGCTGTTATATCAGGCTGGCCAGGGGACAGGAGTCGTGGCACCTACATCTCTTAGCCACCTGAGCCCTGAGGAGGCTGAACTGGCAGACAAGGAGGACATTAATGCACAGGAAATGCATAGAGAAATTGGTGGTTTATCTGCACAAGTGACAGGAGAGGAGCAGGAGGAGCATAAGGAGCTGAAGGATTATGCGGAAGACCAGGCAGATGACCCTGACAGAATGTTGCAGTATGCAGTGGATATAGAGGCAAGGAATGCCTCCGATTCCCTTGCACAAATGGCCAGATGCATGATGAATTGCTTGCGTAGTGACAACCATGTTATCACCATTCGGCAGAGGGATGACTACTGGCTCTCCATTATGTTAGACCCTTGCTACTGGGCCAAAATGGAGGCCTTTTTTACACTTGTTGAGGGAGATGATAAACTCACATTAGACATTAGTACCAGGGTCCTATAGGGTGAGTTAAGACAAAAGGCATACTGTGTATGAACTTGCCTACTTCTGGGGTCTGTTCATACTGGTAGTTAGTCAGGACTTAGGGTTTTACTAGGAGGTGTCCATCTCCTCTCCCTAGTTTCTAGGCCTTATTCCCTTACCCTCCTATGTCCGTTGTGGTGTTTCCCTCCTACACCCAAACGTGGACATGGCTGCTGGAGGGGGAATGTGGGGCAGGAGCAGCACAAGCTCAGTCAGCAGTAACTTGAGTCCCGAGTCTCTGATGAGCATGTTTCTTCACCCGTCAACTGAAAAAAACAACCAGCAGAAGCATGACATTGAACATGGTAGCATACTTGGAGTGTACCTGTTACCGATGCAGTGTGGGTGGGGAATTCCACAACGAGCACAGGAGGAAAGGGGACAGGAACTAGGCCTGGAAACTAGGGTAAAGGAGAAGGCCACCTCCAAGAACAACCCTAATCCAAGTCCTGACTACCTATCAGTATGAACTGACCTCAATGGTAGGAAAGTTCATACACAGGAACCTAGAGCCCTAACACACCTTGTAGGGCCCTGGTATAGTGAGACAACCTATTCCTCCACCAGAAGGATGAACAGGAGTCTCCCTCAGGCCAAGATCCAAAAGACAGGTAAATACAACAAACAAAATACAAATTGGGAAGATGACACTTAACTTTACGTGGAGCAAAGGCAGCGCCAAGAGCTCAACCGAGATCCAACAACCAGCAGGCCAGAGTACAGAAACTGTAGCTATAAACCGCATCCCCAGAAGGGGTAAGCAGTAATAAATAGGTGAAGTTAAATGACCAAAACAACACCTGCAAGAGGTGTGGTTATTGCCAAAACAACACAGATACAAACGATCCACAAGGAACAAGTCATAAACTCCTATAAATGCACAGCACGCCAGCGGTGATGTTCATACAAAATATTTTAGTAAACATATAAGCAAAAAATACAATACATATTAAAACTCTGAAGAAAATGCAGACAAGTGTGGATGAACAGTACCCCCTAAGACCAGTATGTATATCCATACATGCTTGTAACAAATTGACCCTGTCAAGGTGATATACCAGGGACCCCCGCAAAGCTACTGCAGAAAATGATGATAAAACACACCAGAGAAATACTGGATGCGTCAGAGAAACTATCTGTCAGCATAAAAAATATGTGAACCTGCTCCAAAAAGAGGAGTCACCTCAGTAACAATGTAGTAACATCCCAGATGGAATACCACACTGGAAGACTGAGGAGACACTGGAGCATGGAGAAAGTGCAGCACAGCAGGGGCACCAGTGATCACACAAACAGCGAAGGCATAAAAAAGTACATAGCAATGAAATGACCAACCTGGATAGGGGGAGAAAACCCGACGACCGTTTCGCTCTCTGGCTTTTTCACAAGGAACAAGTCATATTAACCCATGTGTTGCCAATCTCTCTGATCTACTGGCGCCTGTCACGGGAGTGTCTGTGAAAGTACCCCCCCCCCCCCCCCTCCTTGTACGGATGACTTCCGGGCACCCGGGACCAACCTTATCCGGGTAAAACTTGTGAAAGGCTTTCACCAAGCGACTGGCATTCAGTCGGATGCTGGTACCCACATCCTCTCTTCTGGTCCATAACCCTTCTAGTGGGCAAGGTACCGAATACATCTACGGAGAACTCGAGAGTCGACTATCTTGGCGATCTGAAATTCCAAACTACCGTCCACCATTACAGGAGTGGGTGGCAAGAAAGACGGCTCCAAAGGTTAAACATATCTCTTCAACAAAGATTTGTGAAACACACTATACATTTTTAGGGCCTGGAGAAGTTCAAGATGAAAAACTACAGGATTAATGATGGCAGTGATCTTATATGGACCAATAAATCTTGGACCTAACTTCCAAGAAGGTACTTTCAACTTAATGTTTCTTGTGGACAGCCACACAGAATTTCCCACTATTCATACATTTCTTGTCAGCCACACGTTTATACTTGTTGCCCATATTCTTCAAATTATTTTGAATTTTTTGCCATATTAATGACAATGGTGACGAAAAATGTTCTTCACCCCAGGACGATAGGTGACAGTGAAATTGGATCTGGTGAAAAACAATGACCATCTGGCTTGTCTCGGTTTGAGTCATTTGGCCAGATTTTTGTGATCAGTGAACACTGTGATCGGATGAATCGCCCCTTCCAACCAATGATGCCACTCCTCAAATGCCAACTTAATGGCCAGTAACTCTCTGTTACCCACATCATAATTTCTCTCAGCGGGAGAGAGTTTATTAGAGAAAAAAAAGCACATGGTCGCCATTTAACAGGTAACGGGCCTTGCTATAAAATTGCTCCGACCCCCACCTCGGACGCGTCCACATCCACAATTAAAGTTTGTGATATATCCGGCTGCACCAATATAGGGGTAGAAGAGAAGCATTCTTTAATCGCAGAAAAGGCTCACAACGCTGAAACAGACCACACTGAAACATCCGTTCCTTTCTTAGTCATGTTAGTTATTTATTGTCGAATAATTCTGAATACATGTTCGGTAATAGTTGGTGAACCTTAAAAACCGCATAAGACCCTTTAGATTTTCGGGTCGATCCCAGTCCAATACAGCACAAACTTTCTCCGGATCCATTTGAAAACCCGAAGATGACAGCAGGTAGCCCAAAAACTGCACCTCGTGTACAGCAAAAACCCATTTTTTCTAATTTTGCGTACAATTTTTTGTCCCTTAGGATCTGTAACACCTGTCTCACATGGTGTCTCGCAGGAGCATTGGTCAACCCGAAAGGCATGACCAGGTTCTCAAAGTGCCCCTCAGGAGTATTGAAAGCCGTCTTTATTCATCCCCTTCCTTGAGCCTAACCAGATTATACAGACGTGGACAAAATTGTTGGTACCCTTTGGTCAATGAAAGAAAAAGTCACAATGGTCACAGAAATAACTTTAATCTGACAAAAGTAATAATAAATTAAAATTCTATAAATGTTAACCAATGAAAGTCAGACATTGTTTTTCAACCATGCTTCAACAGAATTATGTAAAAAAATAAACTCATGAAACAGGCATGGACAAAAATGATGGTACCCCTAACTTAATATTTTGTTGCGCAACCTTTTGAGGCAATCACTGCAATCAAACGCTTCCTGTAACTGTCAATGAGACATCTGCACCTCTCAGCAGGTATTTTGGCCCACTCCTCATGAGCAAACTGCTCCAGTTGTGTCCGGTTTGAAGGGTGCCTTTTCCAGACTGCATGTTTCAGCTCCTTCCAAAGATGCTCAATAGGATTGAGGTCAGGGCTCATAGAAGGCCACTTTAGAATAGTCCAATTTTTTCCTCTTAGCCATTCTTGGGTGTTTTTAGCGGTGTGTTTTGGGTCATTGTCCTGTTGCAAGACCCATGACCTGCGACTGAGACCAAGCTTTCTGACACTGGCTAGTACATTTCTCTCTAGAATTCCTTGATAGTCTTGAGATTTCATTGTACCCTGCACAGATTCAAGACACCCTGTGCCAGACGCAGCAAAGCAGCCCCAGAACATAACAGAGCCTCCTCCATGTTTCACAGTAGGGACAGTGTTCTTTTCTTGATATGCTTCATTTTTTCGTCTGTGAACATACAGCTGATGTGCCTTGGCAAAAACTTCGATTTTTGTCTCATCTGTCCACAGGACATTCTCCCAGAAGCTTTGTGGCTTGTCAACATGTAGTTTGGCATATTCCAGTCTTGCTTTTTTATGATTCGTTTTCAACAATGGTGTCCTCCTTGGTCGTCTCCCATGTAGTCCACTTTGGCTCAAACAACGACGGATGGTGCGATCTGACACTGATGTTCCTTGAGCATGAAGTTCACCTTGAATCTCTTTAGAAGTCTTTCTAGGCTCTTTTGTTACCATTCGGATTATCCGTCTCTTAGATTTGTCATCAATTTTCCTCCTGCGGCCACGTCCAGGGAGGTTGGCTACAGTCCCATGGATCTTAAACTTATGAATAATATGTGCAACTGTACTCACAGGAACATCTAGTTGCTTGGAGATGGTCTTATAGCCTTTACCTTTAACATGCTTGTCTATAATTTTCTTTCTGATCTCTTGAGACAGCTCTTTCCTTTGCTTCCTCTGGTCCATGTCGAGTGTGGTACACACCATATCACCAAACAACACAGTGATTACCTGGAGCCATATATATAGGCCCAATGGCTGATTACAAGGTTGTAGACACCTGTGATGCTAATTAGTGGACACACCTTGAATTAACATGTCCCTTTGGTCACATTATGTTCTGTGTTTTCTAGGGGTACCATCATTTTTGTCCATGCCTGTTTCATGAGTTTATTTTTTTACATAATTCTGTTGAAGCATGGTTGAAAAACAATGTCTGACTTTCATTGGTTAACATTTATAGAATTTTAATTTATTATTACTTTTGTCAGATTAAAGTTATTTCTGTGACCATTGTGACTTTTTCTTTCATTGACCAAAGGGTACCAACAATTTTGTCCACGTCTGTATGCCCCACTTAGGTCCAACTTGGAGAACACCTTAGTGGCAATCATCTGGTTAAACAAATCGGGAATCAAAGGAAGATGTTAGGGATCACGGACAGTAATCCGATTAAGTTCACGGAAATCCAAACATGGCCGAAGACCTCCATCTATCTTTTCAACAAAAAAGAACCCTGCTGCCACTGGAGAATTGGAAGGTCTTATATGTCCTTTGGCCAAACTCTCGGTAATATACTCTCTCATGGCCTGTCTTTCAGTTTCAGAAAGGTTATACAACCTAGATTTAGGCAACTTAGCTCCGAGAATAAGATTAATAGGACAATCATATTCCCGATGTGGAGGTAAATCCTGGCATCCACTCTCAGAAAACACGTCGGCAAACTCAGATATAAAAGAGGGTAAATTCTTGGTAGTTACAACAGAAAAATATGTATTCAGACAATTGTCAATGAAATAATCACCCCAATCCTCTCACTCCACAAAGAGTCAAATGAGAATTAAATGTCTTTTTTCTCTCTTTTTGCGGTTGCATGTCTGGACATAGATTGATAAAATGTCCCTTTTTTCCGCAGAAAAAAAACCACTCCCTTCCTATTACCAGTGGATCCAGGGGTAGCTCCCCCTAACTGCATGGGTTCGTCTCCCAACCCAAACCCAGGAGTAGCTTCACCCAAAGTGTCAGAGGAAGACACTTCCTTCAGCCTCTCAGATAATCCCTGACTATTGAGAGCCGGATCATTCCACTAAGTATCCGTAGCCCACCTCCTAAACTCAGAGCAATAGATCTCCACAGAATGCTCTCCCTGACGCAGGCTGCGTAACTTGGTCTCGGCCAGGGAGGTCCGATCCAGGTAATCATAGATGAGACCTAGAGCTCTGAAAAATAATCCAGCGATCAGAGGAACTGTCATCCGGTCAGCAGAGAAAAAGCCCAAGACTGGGTGTCCCCTTTAAGCAACAAAATAATCACACCCACTCTCTGACTCTCATCCCCAGATGAGTATGGACGTAGCTTAAAATACAATTTGCACGCTTCCCTGAACCAAATGAAATTATCACTTCCCCCCGAGAATCTATCCGGGGGGGGGCAACTTTAGGTTCAAGACAGGCCTGGTAACCAATACTAGGATCAGCCGCCTGTCATCTCTGAATCTTAAGATGGTCGTGCGGAGGTCAGCTACCTCCAGAGACAGCCCCTGCAGCTGTCTGGCCAGTGCAGCGATAGCATCCATGTCTGAACTGATACAGACAAACAAAATGACGGTTATTCAGCAGTTTATAATGTCACAGATGCGTTGTTGGTGGGAAACTCCACACCGAGCACAGGAGGAAAAGGGGCAGAAACTAGGCCTGGAAACTAGCATAAAGGAGAAGGTCATCTCCTAGAACAACCCTAATCCAAGTCCTGACTACCTATCAGTATGAACTAACCTTGATGGTAGGAAAGTTAATACACAGGAACCTAGAGCCCTAACACACCCTGTAGGGCCCTGGTATAGTGACAGGACTTGAGATAACATATTCCTCCACCAGAAGGATGAACAGGAGTCTCCCTCAGGTCTAGATCCAAAAGACAGGGAAATACAGCAAACAAAATACAAATAGGGAAGACGACACTTAACTTCACATGGAGCAAGCGCCAGGAGCTCAACCGAGATCCAACAACCAGCAGGCCGGAGTCCAGAAACTGAAGCTATAAACCACACCCCAGAAGGGGTAAGCAGTAATAAATAGGGGAAGTTAAATGACCAAAACAACAACACCTGCAAGAGGTGTGGTCATTGCCAAAACAACACAGACACAAATGATCCACAAGGAACAAGTCAGATTTGGTGTTGAGCACGAATATTCAAATAGCTAATTTTTATCAGAAATATCGCCACTTCGAGAGTTCTCGAATATTTAGAATATAGTTCTATATATTCGTTATATTGAATATTTGACTTTTTTTTTACATCTGAACACGATTCCGCTCTGCTTCTTGCTTGTGGGCCAATGAGAAGGAAGAAATGTCAAGTTCACAACAATACTTAGTGCATCAGTCAGTAATCTGTAGTCAGACCTGCTAAAATGTGAAGTTGCACGTAGTGCAAAATAATATTCTAATCACTGCCAATTAGCGCAATCGCGAATATATTGGAGCACTTGACTCTATCTGCATATAAAGCTATTCTAATGTTCTGCCGTGCCAACCGTTTTCTCCAGTATCAGGAAACTTATACCAGCTTGAAAAATGTAGCCAAATTGACCCATGCCTGTATTTCGCTTTACAAATTCGCATTGCGTGATTTTTACATTGCTGATTTTTCGTATTCAATAAAATCTCTAATTCTCAAAATTTGCGAATATGACGAATACTCTAAAAAATATTTGTGAAATATCGGAAATTCGAATATAGCCCCTGCCGCTCATCACTAGTCAGATTAACCCACGTGTTGCAAATCTCTCTGATCTCCTGGCACCTGTCACGGGAGTGTGCGTGAAAGTACCCTGTCAACCCAGATCCAAGAATCCCTGGACTACTGGGCAGCTAAACTTGAATTGTGGCCACAACTGGACAAGCTTTCCTGCCCGGTCAGTACTGTGGGTGGTTAGTGTGATGGGGGTCATAGTTACCTTTCAACACAAAATGTAGAGAGATTAACTTGCCACCCTCCCCACTCTGTGACTGGGCCACTATGTTAGCTCCTCTTGCTGATTGACCCTCACCACTCTGTTACGGGACCACTAGTGTCCTTGTTTGGGCTTGTGGACATCGCCATTTATTTTACCCTTCTGATCTGTTAGAAGAATCGAAAAATGAAAAATACAATGGATCCTGTCTTTGGAGCATCTTTAAGGCCTCGATCACACAGTCAGTATTTTGCATCAGGGTTTGGTCATGATTGGGAAGCCAAAAGCAGCCAAAAGCAGGATGTTTTGGACACACTTCTGTTTTTACCTTACCAATACTGATCAAATACTGATGCAAAAAACTGACAAAATACTGACTGTGTAATAGAGGCCATGAAAGAACTGCATGCAGGACTTCTTTTCCATCTGAATAAAAGCGATTTTTGGATGCAAAAGTCCACAACTCAAGCAAATTGTGCATGAGGCCTCTATCACACCGTCAGTATTTTGCATCAGGATTTGGAAGCCAAAAGCATAGCATCTCTGTTTTGGACTCACTCCTGTTTTTGCCTAACTAATACTGATCAAACACTGACCATGTGAAGGCGGATGCTCAAAATACAGGATTTGGTTTTTGGGTTGTTTTTCTGATGAATCAATAGAAGGGAAAAATAAACAGTGATGTCAACACTAACTTACTGCTGACACCCTCCCCACTCTGTCATGGGACCACTACTTGTATCATTGGCTAACAGAACAAGTTATCTAGCAATCTATGTGGAATCAGCAGACGGTGTGAAATTAGACAGCTCTTTCACTCTATAGTAGAATCTTGGGTCACTCCACGGATAAGTACATTATACCTTATGCTAACATTGACCTGTAAAGCTGAAGTCACACTTCAGTTATTTGGTCAATTAATTCCAACAGTTACTGTATGGTAAGCCAAAATCAGGAGCCAGATAAGGTAAGGTATCATGAAAAGATCTGCACATGTTCTGTGTTTTTGACCCATAACTGACAAAGTAAGTGAAGTGTGAACTGAGCTTAATAGTGATGTCTGTCACCTGCCTGTCATACTGACGCACAGTAATGGTTTCACTACCAGAAAGGACCTGCTATGCATGTTGCTGCAATGCACAGTGATGTACACCAAGATACTCTCTCCCTGCATGCTGGGATATACAGTAGCTGGTTTAACACCCTGCATGGTGAATTTGCTCATCTCTAATAATTATAATGAAACCAGTAATATGTATTAGCTTTCTAAGCATAACAACTTTTTTCTCAATATTGTAACGCTATAGACATTTTTTATGAGTTAAATGAGGGAGTAAAAAATATATGAAGAAAAGAATGTGAAATTCTCTCCTAAGATTTGAACCTGGATCTCTAAATGCAAGGCTGACCACTTACCATGTTGATGACAGTGTTTTTTCTATACTAATACACAGTACTGGTTTCTTTATAATTATATATTGTGAATAAACAAGTAATATGTATATTAGGTTTTTAAGCATAGAAATCCACATTTTTCAATGTGCTAAGGCTATAAAAAAAAGTAGTGTAAATGATATGTACATACTGATGTCTAGCCCTGCCAATCAAAGGAAAGGGCAGAGCGCAGGAGATATGACAAAAGTAGTGCTCCAATGATTAATCCCTGCTTCCTGGTGCTCCAACATTTTCCCATTTGCATATGAATAAAAACACAGATATCTCTGCAGATGTTTAGCATAAAAAGGAAAATTATCTTTTAATCAGCATGATGAGCCCTACCATTCAGTATGCCTGGTTTAATAAGGTTAATCATGCTGACAGAGCCTCTTTAATCTACAATGTTCCAACTTGCTGCAATTCAACATTGGATATGCTAGAGCGTCTGTACGAGCAGCAGAAAGCCGTGAATGATTTTGTCATGCACCAGACCGCCTCAGCAGTTAGCATATTTAGTTTTGAGGCCCGACAGTGGCAGCTCATCTGAGATGCCTGTCAGATGCTGAGACCCTTCGAAGAGGACACAAAATTTAAGGAAAACTGAGGCATGAGCGATCTCATACCAGTCATCTTTAACTTGGAACAGATGCTGACGCTCATGCAGCAGAGGACAATGGTGGAAGAATATCTAACGCATCTTGCTATCCACCTTTAGCTGTTGGGGACTATTATTTACTATTTCTGTCATTGCATTTAAGAACTTAGGGAGGGGGGAGAGAAAAAGCAAAAACTCATAAAATAAATAAAGAGAGATAACATGTTTTCCTAAAAATTCTTAGTCCTATGAGAAATCGAAGTCACTTTGGTTCGGAACTAATCAATTCGAGTACGAACTAAACTTGCTGAATCGGTACCAAACCAAATCTCAAAAGGTACGCTCGTCTGTACATTGTATGTTTATTTATATCAGGTATCTAATAAGAATTTAACCCTTTCAGTACCGAGCCACTTTTCACCTTAAATCCCAGGCTGATTTTTGCAAATCTGACATGTGTCACTTTATATGTTAATAACTTTGGAACACTTTTACTTATCCAAGCCATTCTGAGATTGTTTTCTAGTGACACATTGTACTTCATGACAGTAATAAATTTGAGTCAATATATTACACTTTATTTATAAAATAATCAAAAATTCATAAAAAAATTGAAAAAAATTCACAATCTTCTAAATTTTAATTTCTCTCCTTTTAAGACAGATATCAATACCTCATAAAATAATTAGCAATCAACATTCCGCAAATGTCTGCATTATGTTGGCATAATTTTGTAAAATTTTTTTTTTAGGATGTTAGAAGGCTTCGAATTTTAGAAGCAATTTTTTTAATTTTCAACAAAACTTCCAAAATAATTTTTTAAGCACCAATTCAATTATAAAATGATTTTGAGGGGCTTACATAATGGAAACCACCCATAAATTACCCAATTTTAGAAACTACACCCCTCAAATAATTCAAAACTGATGTTACAAACTTTATTAACCCTTGAGGTGTTCCACAAGAATTAAAGGAAAATGGAGGTGAAATTTCAAAATTTCACTGTTTTGGTAGATTTTTTTTGTTAATCGATTATTTTTTTCTTGCAACACAGCAAGGGTTAACAGCAAAATAAACCTCAATATACATTACTCTAAGGCAGTGGTTCTCAACCTTTCTAAAGCCGTAACCCCTTAATACAGTTCCTCATATTGTGCTGACCCCCAACCATTACATTTTTTTCCTTGCTACGTCATAACTAATTTTGCTACTGTTATGAATTGTAATGTAAATATCTGATATGCAGGATGTATGCCAGTCTATTACAAGGTGGTAGGTAGTTCTGTAATTGGCGCTGTGTTGTGGGGGATCTGTGGATGGCACTGTGTTGTGGAGGATCTGTGGAGGACGCTGTGTTGTGGGGGATCTGTGGAGGACGCTGTTATATGGGGGATCTGTGGAGGACGCTGTTATATGGGGGATCTGTGGAGGACGCTGTTATATGGGGGATCTGTGGAGGATGCTGTTATATGGGGGAATCTGTGGAGGGTGCTGTTATGGGGGATCTGTGGAGGGTGCTGATATGGGGGATCTGTGGAGGGCGCTGTTATGGGGGATCTGTGGAGGGCGCTGTTATCGGGGATCTGTGGAGGACGCTGTTATGGGGGATCTGTGGAGGACAGTGTTATGGGGGATCTGTGGAGGACACCTATGGGGGACCTGTGGATGGCACTGTTATGGGGTGGATCTGTGGAGTACACTGTTATAGGGGATGTGTGCTATGACACATAGGGCCATGAGGGGGGCCAGCATAAGACATATAGCATCTTATGCTGGTCCCCCTCATGGCCCTATGTGTCCCCTCATGTGTCCTAAACTGCGCACATAACTGTCTTTGCGTGTAAAGTATGTTACTCCTGTGTGAAACAATCTCTCTCCTATTTGTAGCGTTATACTACCCTACCTCGTGAGATTTCCCTACCTCCTGACTTTCTGTCGCACTGCTAATGATGTGAGGAGGCGTTCCTGAGTTTTGACGATCTGCGCATGCGCAAACCGACAGTTTATGGAAAATCTCAGCAGAGTTCAGCTTTACACCGGGACACTGCGTATGAGCAGGAGAGCCTTAGTAGGGAAATATTACGGCCCAGTGCGCAAGCGCGGCTAACTCCGGCCGGTGCATGCGCAGTGTCCCGGTGTGAAGCTGAACTCCGCTGAGATTTTCCATAAACTGTCGGTTTGCGCATGCGCAGATCGTCAAAACTCAGGAACGCCTCCTCACGTCATTAGCAGTGCGAAGTAGGGTAATGTAACGCTACAATCGTGCAGCCCTAATAGGAAGCCTCAGACGACCCCCCGGAAAGGGCCGATCGACCCCCTAGGTTGAGAACCGCTGCTCTAAGGCCTCATGCACACAACGTTGTTTTTCTCAGCCTCCATTCTGTTTTTTTTTGCGGATTCATTTCAATGGGTCAGCCAAAAAATGATGATAGTTCATCCATTTGTGTTCCGTGTCCGTTGTCCGTGTTTTCCTTCAGCAAAAAAAATTGTGAATGTCCTACTTTTTTTTACATTTGCGGACAAGGATAGGCATTTATTACAAGGGATCTCTGGAAAATAACGGATCCTCACCCCAAAAATGGATGCCGCATGCATTTTTTTTTTTTGACAGACGCACAATTTGCGGACACAAAAAACACTGTCGTGTGCATGAGGCCTAATTCTGCAGTTTACAAAAACACCCCATATGTGGTGGTAAATTGCTCAATTGGCATGTGGCAGTGGTCAGGAAAGGAGCGCCATATGGATTTTGGAGGCAGATTTTGCTAGAACGGTTTTTAGGCACCATTTTGTATTTCAAAAGACCCTGACGTATCTCTACAGTTGAAACCATTTTGGAAACTAAACCCCTTAAAGAATATATTAATGGGTGTACTGAGCACTTTGACCTCCTAAGTGTTTTACGGAATTTGGAAACACTTGGCTGTGAAAATGAAAAGTTTAATTTCTTCCAATAAAATGTTGCTTTAGCCCCAAATTTTTCATTTTCACAAGGGGTAACAGGAGAAAAAGCACCCCATAATTCGTTACCCATTTTTTCCTGAATATGGCAATACCCATATGTGGTGGTAAACTGCTGTGGGGGCACATGACAGGACTCAGAAAGGAAGGAGCGGCATATGGCTTTTGCAGTGCAGACATGATCTTTTACCATGGTGATGGATCATGTGATGACCGAAGTGACGTCACCTAAGGTCCTGTTCCTCCGCACAGCTAAGATGAAGACAGAAGGAGATGCCGGCTTCGCGATCAAGTGGATTAAGGTGAGTTAAATTATTATAATTTTTTTTAACTCCCCCAGCGCTATTTTACTATGCATTCTGTATTCAGAATGCTATTATTTTCCCTTATAACCATGTTATAAGGGAAAATAATAATGATCGGGTCTCCATCCCGATTGTCTCCTAGCAACCGTGCGTGAAAATCGCACCGCATTCGCATTTGCTTGCGGATGCTTACGATTTTCATGCAACCCCATTCATTTCTATGGGGTCTGCGTTACGTTAAAAATGCACAAAATAGAGCATGCTGCGATTTTCACGCAACGCATAAGTGATGCGTGAAAATCACCGCTCATGTGAACAGCCCCATAGAAATGAATTGGTCGGGATTCAGTGCGGGTGCAATGCGTTCACCTCACGCATTGCACCCGCGCTGAATACTCGCCCGTGTGAAAGGGGCCTTACACTTTTTGTGAGGTAAGGTGAAAAAAAAAAGGCTGTTTTGGCGTAGTATTATTATTTTTATTTTTTTTACAGCATTCACCAGAGTGTCAAGGTCTTACCTTGTCCTCATGGTGGCGCCATTTTGGACATGTGCAGACTGCAGTCTCTTATAATCTGTGAGTGCATCATCACTTGCCTGCTGCCTGGGCGTCGCACAGTGATGATGTGGCAACACCTGACTATCTCAGTCTGCTCAGGCTTCGGGTTCATTGCCCTTGCGTCTGTTCTCCAAGGTGCATCTCTGGCAACCTGAGCTCCTTGTGTGTTCCTGTGTATGATCTGGCCTGGCTGACGTTTCCTCTGGCTCTCGACCCCGCATCGGCAGATATGGATATGACCCCGGCTTGGACGACTACCCGCTTTGGACCTGATTCTGGTTTGGACGACTACCTGCATTTTGACTTGACCGGCTTCTTTCTAACCTCGCTGTCCCTGATGAATGTTTATTTATGTTCCTTTAAATAAGCAACTTTATTTATCTGCGTTTGCATGTGTTCTGGTTTCCTGGCTCCCGTGACATTACGTAGGGGTCATGAATCCTGCCGATGCAGGTACTCCCACTTCTGCAGTTGCAGCTGAGGTCCCTGTTTCCAGAGGGATGACTGGTTCAATACCCCTGCCGCAGCGTTATGGGGGTGAACCGAGTCAGTGTTGTGGTTTCCTAAACCAAGTGGGCATATATTATGAGATGGTCCCTCAGGCGTTTCTTTCTAATTGGTCAAAAGTGGGCTTCCTGGTTTCGTTGCTCTCGGACAAGACCTTGGCCTGGGCGAATCCCTTACGGGAGAACGATAAACCTGTGATACGCGATTACCCAAGTTTTGTTGCCTCTTTTTGTAGGGCATTCAATGTACCTGCTTGTTCTGCCTCTGCTGCAAAGCAACTCCTGTCCATTCAAAAGGGCATACAAACCATAGCTGAATATGCCATTGAATTCCGTACCCTGGCTGCAGAGGTGGGTTGGCATAATGAGGCACTGGTGGCTGCCTTCACGTATGGTCTCTCTGATGCATTGAAGGACGAGGTTGCGGCTAAGGATCTCCCTGATGAGCTCGAGGCTCTTGTTTCCTTCCTGATTTTGATCGATACCAGGATCAGGGAGAGTCCTTCGTTTAAGAAGCGCCTGCGGAGGCCTCCTACCAGATTGGCTCCTATGTTTTCTTTCCCACCCATTCCTCCCTCACCTCCCATGCCTCCTAGGGATGGTGCGTCTGCAGTGAACCTATGCAGCTGGAATTCACTCGCCTTTCTGAGGCTGAGTGGGCTTTAGGAGGAGGGCGGGCCGGTGCCTGTATTGCGGTCTCAGTGGGCAATTCCTGAAGTCATGCCGAACCTGTCCAGGAAACGCTCACACCTAAGGTCCTGTCGGGGGCAGATCTTGGGTGGAATTTCCTCATACCTGGCTTCCCGTAAAGATAAACCGCTGATGACAGTTGTCCTCTCCTGAACAGGGGGCACAGCAGTTACTCAAGCATTGGTGGACTCCGGTGCTGGCGATTATTTTATTGACAGTACATTTGTTGCTGCAAATTCCATACTCCTGCAGCCTTGTGTTACTCCACTGGCCATCGAGGCCATTGATGGGAGACCTCTGCGACCAGCGCAGGTTACCAACGAGACTGTTCCGGTTGATAAGGCAATTGGACTGTTCACAGGGAATCTGCCCGTTTTTCAGGTTATTTCGTCCCCGTACTACTCCATCGTTTTGGGGTTCCCTTGGCTTCAGCGGCACAATCCAATCTTTGATTGGCAGTCGGCCGAGATCCTCTCTTGGTCTCCACAGTGTGGCGCTGTTTGCATAAATGGGCCTGTTAAGTTACTTTGTACCTCCTTGGATTCTGTTTTGCCTCCTGAATATCTTGAGTATCTGGATGTATTTGACAAGATGTGCGCTGTTGCCCTTCCTCCTCATCGTCCCTACGTTTGTGCTGTACATTATTATGCCAAATAATCAAACAGGTCGCGGCAGGATAATGAGATAGATATATAAAAAGGATATTCTGATTAGAACAATTTATCCCATTAGGCCATAACTGTTTTGTGGGCCATAAACTGCAGATCCGCAAAACACAGATACCAGCTGTGCGCGTCTCGCACGTTCCCCTCGGTGTTAAAAATGCCTATTCTTGTTTGTGAAACGGAAAAGAATAGGACATGTTCTAGCTTGTTTGCGGGACAGTGAAATGGACTTATTTTTGCTTCCCTTATTGTTCGATTTGCAACAAATGTGGATTGGATGCGGACCAAAAATACGGTCCTGTGCCTTTTACATTTGAGAGGCGATAGCTGTTAGATTTCTGGGGGCCCAACTGCTGAACTCCAAACTATTTCATATGAGGAATAGAGCAGCAGGTTGAGCATGCGCACTGCTGCTCTATTCAACTCTGTAATCAGCTTGCAGTCCCATAGAGAATGGGAAAGGAGTGCATGCTTTAATCTGTTGCTCCATTCATACAGGGTAGCCTCATGGTTGAAACCACATTAATCTAAGCTATCCCCTATGCATTGGATTAAAAACTTGTTGGAAAATTTAAATTCAAACGTGTAGCATGGGTGGACTCCGGTGCTGGCGATTATTTTATTGACAGTACATTTGTTGCTGCAACCTTATGCCATTCCCCCTCATGGCAGGGTTTATCCTCTTTCCGTTGTGGAGAATAAGGCGATGGAGGAGTACGTTGCGGGCGCGCTTTTCTGGGGACACATTCGCAAGTCCACTTCTCCAGCAGGTGCTGGCTTTTACTTCGTAAAGAAAAAGGGAGGCGAGTTGAGACCTTGCTTTGACTATAGGGGTCTCAATCGCATTACTGTCAAGAAAGCATACCCGATTCCGTTGATTACCGAATTGTTCGACCACCTCAAGGGAGCAACTGTCTTTCCCAAGCTTTACCTAAGGGCAGCATATAACCTTGTAAGGATCAAGGAGGGTGACGAGTGGAAGACTGCGTTTAACACCAGAATCGGTCATTATGAATATCTGGTCATGCCTTTTTGCTTGTGAAATGCGCCTGCTGTCTTCCAGGAGTTCATTAATGATGTATTTCATGATATGTTGCAGCAATGTGTGGTGGTCTATTTGGATGACATCTTGGTTTAATCGAACTCCATTGAATCACACTACCTGGATGTCAGACGGGTGCTTCAACAGTTACGTAGGAATGGGCTTTTCTGTAAGCTTGAGGAATGTGAATTTCATCTGTCTCAGGTTGCTTTCTTGGGCTATATAATTTCTGCTGAAGGGTTCTGCAATGGCCTCGCCCCAGTGGTCTCCGTTCCATTCAGCGTTTCATTGGGTTTGCCAACTATTATCGGAATTTATCAGGAACTTTTCCGCATTGGCCAAACCCATCTCAGATCTGACTAAGAAGGGCAGCAATCCCCACAATTGAACACCTGCCGCTTCCCAGGCTTTTGAGGGCCACAAGTCTGCTTTCGCTTTGGCTCCAATTCTCTTTTTCCTAGAGGTGGATGTGTCTGAGACAGGAGTAAGCGCCATCCTGTCGCAGTGTCGGACACCTGATGGACCCTTGCTTCCTTGTGGTTTCTACTCTAAGAAGTTGTCTCCAGCAGAATGCAATTACGAGATTGGAGACAGGGAGCTCTTGGCTATCATCCTGGCTCTAAAAGAGCGGAGATACTTGTTCGAAGGTTCTGGTTCTCATTCTTACCGACCATAAGAATCTGACATATCTCTTGGAGGCCAAGAGGCTTCCCCCCATCAGGCTAGATTCACCTTATTCTTGTGTTGTTGTAACTGTGTGGTCTCCTATTTGCCTGGCTCCAAGAATGTTAAGGCTGATGCCTTGTCTCGCCGATATTCTGAGTTATCCAGGGAGGACTCCGTGCCGACGCCAGTCATACCTTCCGCTCATATCCTGGCTGATATCTGCACCAACTTGACCTCTCCTCTTAGGGAACGGATCTTGGCTGCTCAGTACAATGCAATTACGGTGAGATATATTTTGTGCCTGAGGGGTTGCACATCGAGCTGCTGCGCACATACCACAATTCAAGGACTGCCGGTCATCCTGGTAAGAACCAGATGTCCTGGGCTGTTTCCCGTCAGTTCTGGTGGCCGTCTCTCCACACTGATGTTGCCGTGTATGTGGCTGCATGTTCTGTCTGTGCCCAGAACAAATCTTCCTGCCACCTACCCTTGGGTCTACTGCATCCTGTTCCCAATGGGAGTGTCCCTGTCTCACCTGGCCATGGACTTTATTCTGGAACTTCCTGCATTCCGAGGTTACACGATTATCCTCATGGTTGTCTATCGGTTCTCCAAGATGTGCCACTGTGTTCCGTTTAAGAAGCTGCCTACCGCTCAGAAGCTGGCCTCAGTGTTTGCTAGAGAGGTCTTCCATTTACACGGCTTGCCTAAGGAGATTGTCTCAGACCGCGGGAGACAGTTTGTCTCTATGTTCTGGCGTGCCTTTTGTGCTCAGGTGGGTGTTCACCTCTCTTTCTCCTCAGTCTACCATCCACAGTCTAATGGTGCCGCTGAGCTTTCCAACCAAGCCCTGGAGCAATTTATCCGCTGCTATAGCTCTGACCATCATGACAATTGGGTTGATCTGCTGCCCTGGGCAGAGTTTGCCAGGAACTCTGCCATTAACTCTCTAACTCTAAATGTCTCAGTTTATAGCGAATTTTGGTTACCAGCCCTCTGTGTTGCCTGAGTCGTTCTTGCCACAAGACATTCCGGCTGTGGAGGATCATCTTCATGCCCTCCGTTCCTTTTGGGTGTGGATTCAAAAGTCGTTACGGGTTTCAGCTCCGCGTCAGAAGCTCCAGGCCTGCTCCTTCGTACCGATTTGGGAAGAGGGTGTGGTTATTGACTCATAATCTCAACCTCAAGGTGCCTTCTCCGAAACTGGCCCCCCGTTTTGTTGGAGCTTTTCGCATCCTCCGTAAGGTGAAACCGGTTGCCTATGCCCTTGACCTTCCTCCTGGCATGCGTATCTCTAACATCTTCCATGTGTCACTTTTGACGCCACTGGTTTGCAATCGCTATACTGCCTCACCTCCTCGCCCTCGTCCCATTCCTGTGGGCAATCATTAGGAGTATGAGAATAGCAGCATCCTGGATTCTTGTCTGCTCCAAGGTCGAGTCCAATTCTTGTTTCACTGGAGAGGTTATGGTCCTGAGGAGCACTCCTGGGTTTCCTCCACTGATATTTGGGTGCCCTCCCTTCTCGATACTTTCCATGGTCACTTATCGCTGCCTGGGGTCGCACAGTGATGATGTGGCAAAACCTTACTATATCAGTCTGCTCAGGCTTCAGGTTCATTGCCCTTGCATTTTGTTCTCCAAGGTGCATCTCTGGCAGTCTGAGTTCCTTGTGTTTTCCTGTGTATGATCCAGCCGGACTGATGTTTCCTCTGGCTCTCGACTCCGCATCGGCAGACGTACCCGCTTTGGATCTGACCCCGGCTTGGATGACTACCGGCTTTGGACCTGACTCCGGCTTGGACGACTACCTGCATTGGACTTGACCGGCTTCTTCCTAACCTCGCTGTCCCTGATGAATGTTTATTTATGTTCCTTTAAATAAATGACTTTATTTTACCTACGTTTGCATGTGGTCTGGTTTCCTGGCTCCCGTGAAACAGAGGGGGCATATGATGTGATATTTTTATAGAGCAGGTTGTTACGGATGCGGTGATACTCAATGTGTCTATTATTTCTATTTTTGTTAAGTTTTATACAGTAAAAGCATTTTGAACAGAATAAAATCTTGTTTTTGTGTTGCCATTTTCTAAGAGTCCTATTGTTTTTTTGTTTTTTTTAGGCGATTGTCTTCGGTGGGGGGTCTCATTTTTTGCGGGATGAGTTGACGGTTTGATTGATACCATTTTGGGGTACATAAGCCTTTTTGATCACTTAGTGTTATACTGTTTATGAGGCAAGGTGACAAAAAATGCCTGTTTTGGCATAGTTTATATATTTTTTTTTTTACAGAATTCACCTGAGGGGGCATCTCATGTGATATTTGTATAGCGCAAATTTTTTAGTTTTACGCAGTAAAAGCGTTTTTTAACAGAGTAAAATCTTGTTTTTGTGTTGCCATTTTCTGACAGACGTTTTTCTTTGGGTGATTGTTTTAAGTAGGATCTCATTTTTTGCAGGATGAGATGACTGTTTGCCGCCCGATCAGCGCACCATAGCTGTACGGCGCTGGGATTTCAGACCCAGTACATATACTGCACTGGTATCCTACGGGTTACGGAGCTACACGTTTGAATTTAAATTTTCCAACAAGTTTTTAATCCAATGCATAGGGGATAGCTTAGATTAATGTGGTTTCAACCATGAGGCTACCCTGTATGAATGGAGCAACAGATTAAAGCATGCACTCCTTTCCCATTCTCTATGGGACTGCAAGCTGATTACAGAGTTGAATAGAGCAGCAGTGCGCATGCTCAACCTGCTGCTCTATTCATCATATGAAATAGTTTGGAGTTCAGCAGTTGGGCCCCCAGAAATCTAACAGCTATCGCCTCTCAAATGTAAAAGGCACAGGACCGTATTTTTGGTCCGCATCCAATCCACATTTGTTGCAAATCGAACAATAAGGGAAGCAAAAATAAGTCCATTTCACTGTCCCGCAAACAAGCTAGAACATGTCTTATTCTTTTCCGTTTCACAAACAAGAATAGGCATTTTTAACACCGAGGGGAACATGCGAGACACGCACAGCTGGTATCTGTGTTTTGCGGATCTGCAGTTTATGGCCCACAAAACAGTTATGGCCTAATGGGATAAATTGTTCTAATCAGAATATCCTTTTTATATATCTATCTCATTATCTATCTCATTATTCTGCCACGACCTGTTTGATTATTTATAAGTTCCTATTAAGAGAGCAAATAAGAAAGCCATCAGTTACTGGTGGTACATGTCTAAACCAATTGCTCCACGTGGGAACTCTAATTAGACCAAAGTATTCCCAGGGATTTCATGCCTACTGCTAACAACTTAGTGACCAAATTCCATCTCGTTGCACAGTGATATTCATCTGCCAGAACGTGATAATTATGTTAATGAGGTGGCTTCATTTTTCAGCAGTTGGAAGAATTATTGGGTGATAATGCAGATTATGATGAGGAAGCCGAAGAGAAGAGGTATTACCGACGGAAGAGATTGCTAACAGTGAAAAGTGTTTTATCTGCAAGTCTGGGAGCAGCTATGACATATGGTGTCTACCTAGGTATGTTAGACAATATGAATGACTATGGGAATTCTATTTTTATCATTGATGCTATTCATATTTTGTAATCCTTAGGGTCATACAATTAGGTTTCTAGATGCAGTTTTGGAAACCAAAACCAGGAGTGAATTAAAAAAAAATGGGAACATTAGTGGTTACTTTCACTCCTTTTATAATCCACTCTAAGTTTTGGCCATACCTTTAGTCTGAACAATACAATGAAAATATTCAATGAAAAAGTTATCTTAAAAATGCCAAATGGCCAGAGGAATATCATAGGCAGACGAGTGAAACTAGACATTAAATGGAATGTGTCATCAGAAAATTCCCTATAGTATAAATCACCTATATTTTATTTTTTAGAATTTTATTTTTTAATTTTCCATGTCCCTATCTATAATTAAAAATGTATATAATCCTTCAATCTTCACAGGACAAATTCACCGTCAGAAGCTCCAGGCTGACCTGAGGCGTTTGCCTGCTCCTTTGTACCGAAAATTCTAAAAAGAAAGTTCTTAACATAAAAAATGTGACTTAAACAATAGGTCATTTTCTGATGACATATTGCTTTTAACCCGTTCGATACCAGCTCCGTACATGTATGGTAAATGTGTAAACATGGCGCCCGCTCGCACATGCGGGCTCCATGGCCGGAAGATCTCTGCTGTTTCAAACAGCAGAGCCTTGCGGCTAATTACCGTGACCGGCAATAATGCCGATCGCGGTAATTAAATACTTTAGATGCCGTGACCAAGTTAGGTCATCGCATCTAACTGCACAAAAACCCGGAAGCTCGAGCTTCCTGCCGATGCCTCTTGTGGTCAATTGGGGCATCGGTACTCGCACTAAACACTTTCAGCCTCGCTGATGAGGCTGAAAGTGTTAATGCTGCAATTCTTATTTTGGCCACAAGATGGCAGGCCAAGATAAGAAATTAATTAGAAAAACAAAAAATACCCAGGGCGTCCCAATGGAGGGTGAAGGACAGTGCCCATCCAATGTAACCATAAAGGACACCCATGGTTTGTGACTCGGTAAAAGCTCCCGAGTGTAATAGCAAAAGAACACACGCAGAAACGCGCGTTGGGGTAGCGCCACCCTGGGTAATTTAGCATAGGATCTTTTTTAGGTGAGTATTTGCTCCTCTATCACCTGTATGGCATTTCTGACTTTGGTGCCCTATTACACCTGGTCTCTACTGCTGGTTTGTTGTTGATTATTTTTATATTGCATTTGCCATACAAACCTTTTTCCATTGCCGTGCGGGTCTGCCTGTTGACCGTCGACTCACCTGTATATTTAGGTTTTCACCTCGCTGTTGGGTCATTGGTCGGTCATTGTACCCAGTATTTTTTCTTGATCCATACATATATATTTACTATTGACCAGTGTGCTACCCCAGGGTGGCGCCTTTTTTCTGCTCCTTTTCACTTTTTAAATGGCACTATATTTATTTGCTCCATTACTTATGTATACCTTTTAATTATGTCCTAATAAAGCATATTTTTACTTTCTGGTACTATGAGCTCCATTTTTGTGTTCTTTTGCCAAAATAAGAAATTAGCAAAATTAAGTTTAAATGGCATTTAAAAAATCCCCGATGGACCAAAATTTAAAAACATAATTTATAGGCTCATATATGAGCCAAAAAATCATCACAAAACATTAAAAAAAGTAAAAAAATATTAAAGTTTAAATCACCCCCCTTTCCGTATAATTAAAAAAATAAAGGAGGCGTGGCTTTGACCTGGCCACTTGAAGACTCCCTCACAGTGAGCTCCTGCTTCGCCATCAGCTTACCAGCAGCAGACAGCGAGATCCCCACACATTAAGGGACATGACTAGAGGCAAATGATCAAGGAGCCAGCCGGTAGTCGCCTCAAGCCATTCGATCGCGCGGTTTCTACGACCCGGACTGATAGAGCCGCCGGCCTCAGACTCCTTTTCCGTCCACTTTTGGAGGCCATAAAACAAGCAGGAGCAACTTACCGCTGGGGTAACCCTTTCCACATTATCATACGGAAACCCAGAGGCCAATCTCTCCCAGTCCGCTTGCCTGATGACCTCCCAGAGGCCTTCACATTTCTGGAGGTACCGCCCATCTCCGTTCCTGACTGGACCACTCCACCTCTGCTCCTCACCCCAGCCTTACATGAAGACATGTCTCGCCGGAATCAACTACCCTTACCTCAGCGGCCAGCAAACATCAGGAATCGCCGACGTCAATCGCCGTCCAGAGCTCCCCACTCCCCTATTCACTAACGACATGAGGAGACTCTTGTTTTTGTCACTCTGGGCAGCTGAGCCCAGACTGGCGGATTGCCTTATTGGTTCCTGGCGCCTATACAAACCTCGCCTAGGCCCCTGTGGGACACGACCGCTATCTGCTCATTGCCTCCTGCACGGTTGCCTGAACTAGGCGTACCCCATCCGGCGGATGTCTACCATGCTCATTGGACTGTAGTCATGCCACCCGATGGTCTCAGAAATCGGGGCTCGCGTTCTCTTAAAGTCACCGAGGCGACTACAGGATGCTCAGTTTCAACATTCTTGTTTACTTTTTTGTGGCCTGCTGTTCCACTTTCCCCCTTTATGGTACTGTGTTATCGATCCCTTTGGTGTTTTTCACCGGAGTGATCATCTCAGAGCTCGTTAGCGTTATCGCATTTGTTAGCACCTCTGTTACGTGTTGTAACTCATCCTTATCGTGCACTCACCCTCCCCTTCCTCCCTCCTCCTTTCTTTGATCCACTCTGCTTCTTTTCTCCTTCATTCTTCTCTAGCCTATTAACTACTCTATTTACTGGTCACTGGAGGTTATCTATCTAACTCCACCTTCACCATGCATGACGTATTGTTTACTTCTCTTAACACACAGGGCCTGAACATCCCGGAAAAATGATCCTCCCTCCTCAAGCTTCTTTGGCAGAAGCGGTCCCACGTCCCCTTTCTTCAGGAGACTAATTTCCGTTCGGATGCCATTCAATCTCGCCGACCGCCGTTTCCCTTATGTCTACCACAGCACTTCTCCTGACTCCAAGATGAAGGGAGTCACTATCTTGGTCTCCAACACCGTCACTTGGGAGCTGGAGGGGGTTTGCACTGATAGAGCAGGCCGATATCTCTTTGTAAAAGGTATGCTTGCGGGGAGGTCTGTCACTCTAGCTACACTTTTTCCCCCCTAACTCGGGACAGGCCCATTTCCTAGACCAAACCCTCACTGACCTAGAGGACTTTGCGGACAAGACTGTGGAACTTGGGGGCGACTTTAACCTCCCCGTCGAACCTTCTTAGGCTGATCATTCTTCCTCATAGGCTGATAGAGACATGGTGCACGCTCCACCCTACAACCAGGGACTATACATTTTACTCTGCCCCCCATAACTCTTACTCCAGGCTGAACTATTTTTTTCCTACAACATAATCAACTAGACATGCTGTCAGGAGCTCGAATTGACCCAATAGCGTTCTCTGACCATGCTCTGATTTCTATGTCCCTCCTTATACCAACTTTCCAACCTAGAGCTTGGCACTGGCGCCTCAATACCTCCCTCCTCCAGGACATACAAGTACTGACAGAGATCCGAAAGGATCTCGCTAACTACTTCTCCCATAACAATTCCGGCACAATGCGACCCCCGTACCGTCTAGGAAGCTCATAATTGCATTGATAGGGGCTTCTTTATTAAACTAGGGTCACGACTTAAACGAGAGAAAGTGGCAACCCTTGCATCCCTGATCACTAAACTCCATACTCTTGAGAATCAACACAAGACCTCCACGGAGGATCAAATAGGGAATGAAATACGCTCTCTGAGGGAGAAAACCCGCTCTCACTGCATGACCAAGGCCAAAGCGACCATAGTTAGATGCCGCAGACACTATTACTAACATGGAAACAAACCAGGTAGGACGTTAGCGAGGGCACTGCGGACCGCAAGAATGCGCTCCTACATCCCCTTCTTGACAGACAATACCGGCATGGCGCAGCTCTCTCCGGAAGCGACGCTTGATCGGCTGTTGTCAGAGACAGAGCTAAGGGTCGCCATTAAAAATCCAGATCGGGAACCGCCCCCGACCCTGACGGGTTGCCATTGTCATATTATAAAACTTTCTCGGACCTCCTATCCTCACAGTTTCTAGCGGCATACAACTCGCTCGGTACACCCCGACATGTCCCCCAGGACACCCTCAGAGCCCACATAGCAGTAATTCCGAAGGAAGGACAAGATCCAGCTCAGTGCCAAAGTTACCGCCCGATCTAGTTAATTAACATAGATCTTAACGTCTAGCTCCCCATTTACAACACCTTATCCACTTAGACCAAACTGACTTTATGCCTCTGAGAGAAGCCCGCGACAACACCACCAGAGCCATAAACATGATTTACAAAGCAGTTATGTCTCGGTTGCCCATGCTTCTGCTCTCGACTGATGCAAACAAAGCTTTGGACCGAGTGAACTGGGCCTTCATGTTTGCAACCCTGGAGCATGTGGGTTTGGGAGACACTATGATGTCCCGCATTCGTAATCTTTACTCTAACCCCACGGCCTCAGTTCGAGTGAACGGCCAATTCTCGGCATCCTTCCCTATCAGAAATGGGACTCGTCAGGGCTGCCCCCTCTCCCCCTTGATTTTAATTCTCTGCCTGGAACCCCTGTTAAGTCACATCAGATTGGACAAAAATGGCCTGCAAATCCAAAGCACCCATCACAAAGTAGCCGCTTATGCGGATGATTTACTCTTCTTCATCACTAATCCTCACATTTCCATTTCAAATCTACTCCGCATTCTCAAAACCTACGCTCACCTTTCAAACGATAAAATTAACCTCCAAAATTCTGAAGTACTTAATATCACTGTGCCCTCGGCCGTGGTCCAAGACCTGTCAGGACTTCCTGTTTAAATGGGCCAGATCCTCCCTAGGTATACACTTGACCTGACACACTTCTGTGTTGGCTAATTATTGCCCCTTCGGCAAATAAGGTTGGACCTAGACAAATGGCATAGGGGCGTATTCTCATGGTTTGGCAGAATTTCCATCTTTAAGATGAATATATTACCTAGGATACTCTACCTCTTCCAGGCTCTCCATATTCCACGCCTATTTTTTCATTCGCTTCTAAAAATGCTCACTCATTTCATATGGGCGGGGAAGTCACCCAGGATTGCCCGCTCCATTTTGTTCCGTCCGAAAAGTGACGGGGGACTGGGTTTGCCCAACTTCGTGGTCTTCCACAAGGCATCACACCTGACCTGTATCATCGACTGGTGTCATCACCAGTCGCACAAACAATTGGTGCAGGTGTAACAGTCCTTCATTCCCACTCCCTTGTCTGCGACCCCATAGTTAGAAGCCGTCATCCCTTTACAAGCACGTCTACACCCCACCATTGGCCCGACGTTACGTTTATTTGTATCCACAGCGGAGAAACACATTATTTCCCCCTCCCCTTCCCCTCTGTTCCCGATCTTAGGTAATCCCCAATTCTCACCTGGGCTTGACACGGGGAGCTTCCAGACACTATTCGCCAGGAATGTATTCTGAGCTCATCAGTTCATCACTGAAGACACTTGGACGCTACCTGACTCTACCCTCCCTGACGGTATTCCTCCGACCCTGTCATATTGGCAATCCCAACAATTATGCCACTTCTTAGCCACATTGCCGCCAGCGACCACATACAACAGGGATAGAACTGAATTTGAAAAACTCTGCGACCGTGGAGACGTACTTAGACATGCTTTATCCCAGATGTATGGCATGCTGAACTCTCCCTCGGAACTTCCAACCCCGAATTACATAACACAATGTGAAAACGACCTTGGGGTGACTTTTTCGACGGAAAAGAAGGACAGCCTTTACATGTTTACACACAAGACGTCTATAGCTAGCATTGTTCAGGAAGCAGGGTTCAAGTTACTTTCTAGGTGGTACAGGGTCCCTTCCAAACTACACGCAATGTTTTCCACAGTCTCCCCCCTCTGTTGGCGCTGTGGTGAGACCATTGTCTTACCCTCCCACACTCTGATAGCCCCCAAACTTGAAGGGAACCTGTTACATGCTACCACTCTTAGGATCATGTCTTTATTTGGTCTTTATGATCCGAGGCCAAGATGTCTTTTATTTTTCGGCTCTTCAGCTTCTCAAGCCGGCTTTATTACTTTGTGACTAGCTATTATATACCTTAATCCATGAGACGATGATTCATAATTTGGGCTGCGTCCCACCACAATGTTTCCTTTGTGTTGTTGTTAACACTGATATATGATACAGAAATAAAGAATTTATAAAAAAAAATAAAAAAATACCTAAATAACAATAAATATAAACATCATGGGTATCACTGCAACCAAAAATGCCCAAGCTATTAAAATATAAAATAAAAAAAAAGCCAATACGGCGAATGGCGTAATGGAAAAAAGGGTCAAAATGGCCGAATTTTTTCATTGCTGCTCTTACCCCAAAAAATTTAATAAAATGTGATCCAAAAGTCTTGCATATTCCAAAATGGTATCAATAAAAACTACAGATTGTTCCTAAAAAATTGAGCCCCTAAACAGCTCAGTAGACATAAGTATAAAAAAGTTATGGGGGTCAGAATATGGTGATGTAAAAAACATTTTTTTATCAAACTTTACATTTTGTTTTGCCGTAAACAAAACACTGTGGGAGCAAAACCCATAAAACCAAGGAATTGCGTTTTTATTTTTTCTATTTCCGTCACATTTTGAATTTCTTTACCACTTCCCACTACATTTTATGCCATAATTAATGGTGGCATTAGAAAGTACAACCTTTCCTGTGAAAAATAAGCTATGTGACCGGAAATATAAAAAAGTTATGGCTCAAGGAAAATAGGGAAGAAAAATGAAAATGCAAAAACAAAAAAACACTCTGGTATCCTAAGGGTTAAGGAACTGATTTGCGATACTGAATCAGAAACCATGCACGCTGAACCCCTTTGGATCATATAACACCCAGTGATATGAGTTGGACTCTATTTACATTAGATTCTGCTTGTCTATGTTTCTTACTACAAGAAAAGTAATCTGCAGGGCTATATTTGTGCAGTGGCCCGGGAGGAGCTGGAGAAGAGGATTAAAGTGGTAGTGGCTCTGACTGTCACACTCAGTCACGGTCTCCTCACACTGTTGCTCTTTGTTGTAATACAGTGAAAGGAGGGTGCACCCTTTCTTCCCCTGGGGCACACCATGGTTTATGCCCACGATGTAAAGTGCAATGGCCAACGTATGGTATAAGAGTCAGAAAACCAGGCCCGTGGTGCAAGAATAAATGTCACTCTTTGCTGTAGTGCGAAATGGGAGTTGTAGTACATCCAACTATAGCAGTCACAGTTACACAGTGCACAGTGCATGTCTATCCCAGATAGCAATGTATGGATCTAAGCAAGGATGGTGTCACGGCCTATGGTGTACACTGTGACACTATTGCCACACAGCGTGTTGCTGTGTGAGCATGCGGTGGCAGTGTCTCGGCCTTCTGGGTGATTGCCATGACATGATTGCCACGCATGCTGTTGCCGGTGGTAACGTGTGGTTTAGTATGCTTGTGTGTGCACTTCCCCTTTAATTTGTAGCCTCCCTCTGTCTGGTGCTGTAAGGGTTAACTCCCTGTCTGTGTGTGGTCACTTGGCTTATATCTTCTGTGGTTTCCTGGCTGGAGTTAGTTGTACTTCAGCTGTTGTTGGTGCTGGAGCTCTGCTCCATTCCAGGGTGTTCCATCTGTCCAGTGAGGGCCACCCTTGTGGTCATCTATGTTATCCCGGTGTCTCCTTCCCTTTTTGTCCTTATTTGTATGGAGTGTATTATGTTCAGGGTGTTTGTATGTCTAGTCTGGTGTTCCATGTCTGGTGGTGTTTGGTCTCCAGCATGTTTACTAGACATTCCCCTGTCTCATGTTATTGCAGCTATGGTGTCCTGGGTTCCTGTGTGGTTTGTGGTGTGTGTTCTGTGTCCTTTAATGTTAGTGTGGACAGCAGCACTAGTGCACGGGTTCCAGTCAGTGTGTCTCTGGCAGGTAAGTGTGTTATTTGTTTTGCTTACCTGCCATCTCCTTATGCTGTATGTGTTCCTCTCTACTTGCAGCCTGGCCTCAGATAGACTCCTGTTCCTCCATTTCTGGGATGAACAGGTCGCCTCTTCTCTGCTCCTTGGTGAGGGATTACCAGGGCGACTTAGGGTTTCTAAGAATCCTGAGTATGAGTCATCCTACCATCGGAGTCAGGGAGAGGATTAGGGACGCTCTAGGAGGTGACCTGCTCCCTTATTATTCCTTATGTCCAGGTGTGAGGCGTGTGTTAATGGTCTCCCTCACAGCAGCAAAGTCTGAGTGGCTGTAGTAGCGGATCTCTTGCTAACTCCTTTGCCATACGGATTCTAAGTTCTCTTTTATCTTCCTCTCTTTCTCTCTCTTGTTAGGTCTTGCAGAAATCTGTTAGTCTCTGAAGCTTTCTGGCATCAGGAGAGGGAGTATGAGGCAACATCCTCCTCTCTCTCTCTCTCTCTCTCTCTCTCAACAGTCCCTATACATTCCCAAGCTACGGTTAGAGCCATCCACCACCTAGTCTCCTACAAGGGCTGAGCCAGGATTATTAAATCCGGTTGTGCCATCCATACATAGCTATAATGGTTGCAATGAATAACAATGCAATACATGGCATAATGTTACATAATGGTACATTACAAGTCCCTCTGCTCTGAGTTACTGCACTTGCAAAGTGTAAACCAGTTTGGAAACCTTATGTACCCAATTAACCCCTTAGGGACACAGCCTTATTTCTCCTTAAGGACCAGGCCATTTTTTGCAAATCTGACCAGTGTCACTTTAAGTGCTGATAACTTTAAAACGCTTTGACTTATCCAGGCCATTCTGAGATTGTTTTTTCGTGACATATTGTACTTCATGACACTGGTAAAATGAAGTAAAAAAACAAAAAAAAAAAAAATACCAAAAAACAGGACAAATTTGCTAATTTCAACGTTTCAGTTTCTCTACTTCTGTAATACATAGTTATACCCCCAAAAATTGTGATGACCATATGTCTACTTCATGTTTGAATTATTTTGGGAATGATATTTTATTTTTTGGGGATGTTACAAGGCTTAGAAGTTTAGAAGCAAATCTTGAAATGTTTCAGAAATTTACAAAAACTCAATTTGTAGGGACCAGTTCAGGTCTGAAGTCACTTTGCGAGGCTTACATAATAGAAACCACCCAAAAATGACCCCCATCTAAGAAAATACACCCCTCAAGGTATTCAAAACTGATTTTACATGCATTGTTAACCCTTTAGGTGTTGCACAAGAGTTATTGGCAAATGGGGATGAAATTTGAGAATTTCCTTTTTTTGTCTAATTTTTCATTTTAACCTTTTTTTTCCCCACTAACAAAGCAAGGGTTAACAGTCAAACAAGACTGCTGTAAACTACTGTACAGCCACACAGCGGGGCGTAGAATGAAAGGTGCGCCGTTTGGTTTTTGGAAGGCAGATTTTGCTGGACTGGTTTATTTACACCATGTCCCATTTGAAGCCCCCTGATGCACCCCTAGAGCAGAAACTCCCTAAAAGTGACCCCCATCTAAGAAACTACACCCCTCAAGGTATTCAAAACTGATTTTACATACGTCGTTAACCCTTTAGGTGTTGCACAAGAGTTATTGGCAAATGGGGATGAAATTTGAGAATTTAATTTTTTTGTCTAATTTTCAATTTTAACCCATTTTTTTTTTACTAACAAAGCAAGGGTTAACAGCCAAACAAGACTGTATATTTATTGCCCTGACTCTGCCGTTTACAGAAACACCCAATATGTGGCCGTAAACTACTGTACGGCCACACAGCGGGGAGTAGAGTGAAAGGTGCGCCGTTTGGTTTTTGGAGGGCTGATTTTTATGGACCGGTTTATTTACACTGTGTCCTGTTTCAACCCCCCTGATGCACCCCTGGAGTAGAAACTCCCTAAAAGTGACCCCATTTTGGAAACTACGGGATAAGGTGGCATTTTTGGGGGGACTATTTTTAGGGGTAAATATGATTTTTGGTTGCTCCATATTACATTTTTGTGAGGTAAGGTTACCAAAAATAGAAATTCTGAAATTACATCTCCATTTGCCATTAACTGTTGAGGAACACCTAAAGGGTTAATAAAGTTTGTATAATCAGTTTTGAATACCTTGAGGGGTGTAGTTTCTTAGATGGGATCACTTTTATGGAGTTTTTACTCTAGGGGGGCATCAGGGGGGCCTCAAAAGGGACATGGTGTCAATAAAAAAGGCCATCAAAATCGGCCTTCCAGAAACCATGTCGGTCCTTTCCTTTTGCGGCCTCCCATTTACTGATACAGCAGTTTACGACCACAAATGTGGCATTTCTGTAAACTGCAGTATCAGGGTAATAAATTTTAACTTTTGTTTGGCTGTTAACCCTTGATTTGTTACTGGAAAAAACGGATTAAAATGGAAAAGTGCCAAAAATAGCAGTTTTGGCACAGTTTTTTTTAAATAATTTTTTTACCGTGTTAATCGGGGGGTTGGGTCATGGGGTATTTTTATAGAGGAGATTCTTACGGACGTGGTGATACCTAATAAGTCAACTTTATTTACAATTATTTAGGTTTTTGACTATATCATCCTTTTTGATACAAAAAATGTTTTTTTATATCTCAAGTCTAAGTGTCATTTTTTGTATCCGATTATCTTATTTGGGGGCTCATTTTTTGCGGGATGAGACAACGGTTTTATTGGCACTATTTTGGGGGCTATATGACTTTTTGATAACTTGCTATTAAACTTTTTATTATGCAAGGTGACAAAAAAATAACTTTTTTTGCACCTTTTTTTTTTTTTCTGGACCGTGTTAATCTGGGGGGTTAGGTCATGAGGTAGTTTTATAGAGGAGATTATTACCGACGCAGCGATACCTAATATGTCTACTTTTAATAAATTACTTCAGTTTTTTGGGTGTCTCAACTCTGAAAACCATTTTTTTTTATCCGATGTCAGTGCTAAATTGGGATATAAATTTAGTACTCCATGGAAGTGTGATACTCCCTGAAGCAGCCGTCAATGCAGAGGCCCGGATGCACGTGTCGCACTGAGCAGTGGTGTCCTTCTGTATCCCCCTCCTGCGACACACTCTGCACTTTTTTGGGGTTCATCCCTTCTTTCCAGTATGGGGGCCACACCTGGAAAGTGATGGCCAGGGACGATCCGGGCGCCTAAAGTTCCCGAGGTACTCCGGCCTGCTCTTTCCCGGTCCGAAAAGATCAGGGCCTTAAGGACTGCCTCATAGAACTGGAGGAATGTCCCTGTGCTGCCAGCACTTCGGGATAGTACAAAAGAGTTGTACATGGCAACCTGTACCAAAGTAGACCGCAACTTTTTTGTACCATGCCCGGGTTTTGTGCATGGCGTTATATGGCTTGAGGACTTGATCCGAGAGATGAACTCCTCCCATATACCGATTGTAGTCGACGATACAATCGGGCTTGAGGATCGTTGCCGCGGTACCTCGCACAGGGACAGGGGTGATGCCGTTACCATGAATTGTGGACAGCATAAGGACATCCCTCTTGTCCTTATACCTGACCAGCAACAGGTTTCCAGTGGTAAGGGCACAGGTCTCACCCCTGGGGATAGGTACCTGGAGGGGGTGGGCAGGGAGACCGCGTTGATTTTTCAGCACGGTCCCACAAGCGGACGTGGATCTGGCGTCAAGGGACTGGAACAAGGGGATACTGGTATAAAAGTTATCCACGTAAAGGTGGTAACCATTATCCAGCAGTGGGTACATAAGGTCCCTCACAAGTTTCCCGGTAACACCCAGAGTGGGGGGACATTCTGGGGGTTGAATCCGGGAATCTCGCCCCTCGTATACACAGAATTTGTAAGTGTACCCTGAGGTACTCTTACAAATTTTGTATAGCTTCACGCCATACCTTGCCCGCTTGGAGGGCACATACTGGCGGAAAATGAGTCTCCCCTTGAACGCAATGAGAGACTCATCAACCGCGACCTCCCTTCCAGGTACATAGGCCTCCATGAATTTGGCCCCAAAGTGATCGATGACCGGCCGTATCTTATACAGACGGTCGTAGGCAGGATCACCTCGGGGGGGGGGGACATGCTGCATTATTGTAATAATGCAGACATTTCCGGATGGCCTCAAACCGAGAGTGTGTCATGGCCGTACTGTAAAGTGGGGTCTGGTATAGGACGTCCCCACTCCAGTACAGCCTGACACTGGGTTTCTTGACCAGGCCCATATGCAGCACGAGGTCCCAAAATGTCCTCATTTCGGCTGCACTGACCGGCGTCCAGCCACCGAGCCTGGCCAAAAAGGAGCCCGGGTGTTGAGTGACGAACTGTTGGGCGTACAGGTTCGTCTGCTCCACCATCAGATTTACCAGTGGGTCACTGAAAAAATGAAAAAAAAGTCATATTCAGTGCAGCCCACTGTGGAAATCTGGATTCCTGATTGGCCTACAAAATCAGGAATCACGGGCTCGTATCGCTCTGGGCTACACCAGACAAGTTCACCGGCAGGGTGCTCCGGTAGATTTAACTGGTGGGCCGGGAAACCAGTATGAGCACCAGAGCTGCTCGTACTAGTGTGGGCCACAGGGTACATGCGATCCCCTTGCTCCGCCTGGCGGCGTCTCCGCCGCCTTGGGGGCTCATCATCATCGTCAGATGATGAGGAGGACGCGGATGACTACAGGAATGTGGGGTCATCCTCATCCTCACTGGGACTCTCGGAGTCGGGGGCAAGCTGGGCGTATGCCGCCTCGGCCGAGAACGTCCGGCGGGCCATAGGGGAGTGTGTGTCTGCGTGTATATGTGAGTGTGTGTAAATCTTTATTTGGTGTGCGTGTGTGTGGGGGCACGGGTGTTCACAAACTCACCCTAAAACAGAAAAAATAAAATAAATAACTAAAAAAAGGGCAAAAAATTTTGGAAAAAAAATGTCTAAACCGCTGATCAACCGTCCGAAGTTGATCAGCGGTGGGGTGTGCGATGCGCTAAGAGTGCCGGCCACAGTCAGCGTACACAAAAAAAAATAACTGCACCCCAAAAAAGTGTGCGGGGGAGGGAGGGGGTCCCTCCTGGGGGGGTCTAGGGTCACACAGCTGTGCTTAGGGTCACACAGACACACCCCAGACACCCTAACTTAGGGTGATGCAATAAAAGTTCACAAACTAACTTTCCCTTTTTTTCCCTGCCTAACCCAAACTTTCCCTATGTACCTATTGGGCCCTATTCTCTTCAATATATTTATTAATGATCTTGTAGAAGGCTTGCATAGTAAAGTATCAATTTTCGCAGATGACACTAAACTGTGTAAAGTAATTTACACTGAAGAGGACAGTATACTACTACAGAGGGATCTGGATAGATTGGAGGCTTGGGCAGATAAGTGGCAGATGGGGTTTAACACTGATAAATGTAAAGTTATGCACATGGGAAGGAAAAATGCAAGTCACCCGTACATACTAAATGGTAAAACACTCGGTAACACTGACATGGAAAAGGATCTAGGAATTTTAATAAACAGCAAACTAAGGCCTCTTTCACACTTGCGTTGTCCGGATCCGACGTGTAATCCACTTGCCGGAATTACACGCCGGATCCGGAAAAACGCAAGTGTACTGAAAGCATTTGAAGACGGATCCGTCTTCAAAATGCTTTCAGTGTTACTATGGCACCCAGGACGCTATTAAAGTCCTGGTTGCCATAGTAGTAGTGGGGAGCGGGGAGCAGCATACTTACCATCCGTGCGGCTCCCGGGGCGCTCCAGAATGACGTCAGAGCGCCCCATGCGCATGGATCATGTGATCCATGCGATCACGTCATCCATGCGCCTGGGGCGCCCTGACGTCACTCTGGAGCACCCCGGGAGCCGCACGGATGGTAAGTATGCTGCTCCCCGCTCCCCACTACAGTTTACCATGGCTGCCAGGACTTTAGCGTCCCGGCAGCCATGGTAACCATTGAGAAAAAGCTAAACGTTGCATCCGGCAATGCGCCGAAACGACGTTTAGCTTAAGGCCGGATCCGGATCAATGCATTTCAATGGGCATTCATTCCGGATCCGGCCTTGCGGCAAGTGTTCCGGATTTTTGGCCGGAGCAAAAAGCGCAGCATGCTGCGCTATTTGCTGCGGCCAAAAAACGTTCCGTTCCGGAACGGAAGACATCCTGATGCATCCTGAAGGACGGACTGTCCATTCAGAATGCATTAGGAAAATCCTGATCAGTATTCTTCCGGCATAGAGCCCCGACGACGGAACTCTATGCCGGAAGACTATAACGCAGGTGTGAAAGAGCCCTTAGCTGCAAAAACCAGTGTCAGGCAGCTGCTGCCAAGGCCAACAAGATAATGGGTTGCATCAGAAGGGGCATAGATTCCCGTGATAAGAACATAGTCCTACCACTTTACAAATCGCTGGTCAGACCACACATGGAGTACTGTGTACAGTTCTGGGCTCCTGTAAACAAGGCAGACATAGCAGAGCTGGAGAAGGTCCAGAGGAGGGCATCTAAAGTAATAACTGGAATGAGGCAACTACAGTACCCTGAAAGATTATCAAAATTAGGGTTATTCACTTTAGAAAAAAGACGACTGAGGGGAGATCTAATTAATATGTATAAATATATCAGGGGTCAGTACAGAGATCTATCCCATCAGCTATTTATCCCCAGGACTGTGACTGTGACGAGGGGACATCCTCTGCGTCTGGAGGAAAGAAGGTTTGTACACAAACATAGAAAAGGATTCTTTACGGTAAGAGCAGTGAGAATATGCAACTCTCTACCTGAGGAGGTGGTGATGGTGAGTACAATAAAGGAATTCAAGAGGGCCCTGGACATATTTCTGGAGATTAATAATATTACAGGCTATAGCTACTAGAGAGGGGTCGTTGATCCAGGGAGTTATTCTGATGGCCTGATTGGAGTCGGGAAGGAAGTTTATAGTCCCCTAAAGTGGAGAAAATTGGCTTCTACCTCACAGGTTTTTTTTTTTTTTCCCTTCCTCTGGATCAACTTGCGGGATAACAGGCCGAACTGGATGGACAAATGTCTTTTTTTCGGCCTTATGTACTATGTTATGTACTATGTTACCTGATGGGGGGTGCTGGGGCACAGATCGGGTCCCAGGGGCACAGATTGGGTGCTGCTGGCAACGATGGACGACACGTGCAGGCAGCTCCTCCGGCTCTGGAACACAAAGGGAGGAGGAGAGGAGCGCCTGCCTCTTTTCAATTTGCCGCCGGACCGCCCACAGACCAATCAGAAGCGATCCTGAGTGGTGATGTCACCATCACCACTCAGGATCCTGGATGGTGATTGGTGGGGTGAAATCACACCACCATCACCATCCTTTTCCGGGTTATCAGGTCTTCAGAGACCCGAATAACCCGGAAACGCAGAAAACCGCAGGTCTGAATTGACCTGCGGTTTTCTGCGATCGCATACATGGGGGGGGGGGGGGGGGGGGGTCCCGGCGCATTTGCCCCAAGTACCTGCTCAATAATTTGAGCAGGCACGGGGTTCCGATCGCCGCTCGCTGGTGATCGAAAATACACAGGGCGTACATGTACGCCCTGTGTCCTTAAGTATCAGGACATAAGGGCGTACCTGTACGCCCTATGTCCTTAAGAGGTTAAAGTCACACCCATCCTTAAGCCATTTTTCAGACATTTCCTGTATGTATAGTTATCGCCCCATCTAACTAATCCCATTTGCCTTAAAACTCCCTCAACAACAATGCCCACCTTAACCCCTTTCCAACCAGCGCCGTATTAGTATGGCGCTGCGGGAAGTGACTTCCCGACCAGCACCGTAGTACTACGGTGCGCTGATTGGGTGGATGCAGAAGCTGCACCCGCCCGATTAGCTGCAGGGAACCAGCTGTTCCCGTTAGCTGGACCCCTAATGTATGCGCCGTCATCGGTGAAAACACTGATTCCGGTGCATTAACCCTCACTATGCCACGGTCAGCGATGACCGCGGCATGTGCGGGGTGTGTGGAGGGAGGGAGCATCGAGGCTGTCTTCCATGTAAGCCTGTGAGATCCAGCCCCCTGGATCTCACAGACAGGAAGGCTGTAAGTGTATTACAGTGTGTAATACACTTACAGCCAATGCATTACAATACAGAAGTATTGTAATTCATTGTACAGGGGATCAGACCCCCAATAGTTGTGGGAATAAAACATAAAAAAAAAAAATTTAAGTTAAAATTAAGTTTTGAATAGGGATGAGCGAACTCGAACTGTATAGTTCGGGTTCGTACCGAATTTTGGGGTGTCCGTGACACGGACCCGAACCCAGACATTTTCGTAAAAGTCTGGGTTCGGGTTCGGTGTTCGTCGCTTTCTTGGCGCTTTTGTGACGCTTTCTTGGCGCTTTTTGAAAGGCTGCAAAGCAGCCAATCAACAAGCGTCATACTACTTGCCCCAAGAGGCCATCACAGCCATGCCTACTATTGGCATGGCTGTGATTGGCCAGAGCACCATGTGACCTCGCCTCTATTTAAGCTGGAGTC
Organism: Bufo gargarizans; assembly: GCF_014858855.1. Taxonomy (NCBI): domain Eukaryota; kingdom Metazoa; phylum Chordata; class Amphibia; order Anura; family Bufonidae; genus Bufo; species Bufo gargarizans. Next base: position 228,388,848 of record NC_058085.1, on the reverse strand, counting down.
ACATAGTGCCGCCCGTCACTCTGCTCTGATTAGCGTAGGGAGAGGTTGCGGCTGCGACAGTAGGGCGAGATTAGGCAGATTAACTCCTCCAAAGGACTTGATTATTGATCGATCTGCAGCTGTGGGTCATTAAGCTGCTGATACTCAATTGCTCACTGTTTTTAGGCTGCCCAGACCGTTTGTCAGTCACATTTTTCTGGGGTGATCGGCGGCCATTTTGTGTCTTGTGGTGCGCCAGCACAAGCTGCGACCAAGTGCATTTAACCCTCAATGGTGTGGTTGTTTTTTGGCTAAAGCCTACATCAGGGTGAAGCTGTCACACCAAGTGCATTTAACCAGCAATAGTCTGTTTATTTTTTGGCCATATACTACATCAGGGGCAAGCTGCGCCTGTCACCAAGTGCATTTAACCCTCAATGGTGTGGTTGTTTTTTGGCTAAAGCCTACATCAGGGTGAAGCTGTCACACCAAGTGCATTCAACCAGCAATAGTCTGTTCATTTTTTGGCCATATACTAAATCAGGGGCAAGCTGCGCCCGTCACCAAGTGCATTTAACCAGCAATAGTCTGTTCATTTTTTGGCCATATACTACATCAGGGGCAAGCTGCGCCCGTCACCAAGTGCATTTAACCCTCAGTAGTGTGGTTGGTCAAGCTATCACACCAAGTGTATTTAACCAGCAATAGTCTGTTCATTTTTTGGCCATATACTAAATCAGGGGCAAGCTGCGCCTGTCACCAAGTGCATTTAACCAGCAATAGTCTGTTCATTTTTTGGCCATATACTACATCAGGGGCAAGCTGCGCCCGTCACCAAGTGCATTTAACCCTCAGTAGTGTGGTTCGTCAAGCTGTGACACCAAGTGCATTTAACCAGCAATAGTCTGTTCATTTTTTGGCCATATACTACATCAGGGGCAAGCTGCGCCCGTCACCAAGTGCATTTAACCAGCAATAGTGTGGTTATTTTTTGGCCATATCCCAGTCTAATTCTGTCACTAAATCCATACCGGTCACCCAGCGCCTAAATACTAGGCCTCAAATTTATATCCCGCTAAATCTCTCGTTACCGCTGTCCTGTTGTGGCTGGGAAAGTTATTTAGTGTCCGTCAAAGCACATTTTTTGTTCTGGGTTGAAATACAATTCCCAATTTAGCAATTTCATAATTTAGTGGTTCCTGCTATATCAGAGCTATTTGAAATCTATCCCTAAAAGGGTATATAATATTCAAGGTGCACATAGGGTCATTCAGAATAACTTCACACACACGCTACTGTGCATTTCCAAGTCTAATTCTGTTAGTAAATCCATACCGGTCACCCAGCGCCTAAATACTAGGCCTCAAATTTATATCCCGCTAAATCTCTCGTTACCGCTGTCCTGTTGTGGCTGGAAAAGTTATTTAGTGTCCGTCAAAGCACATTTCTTGTTCTGGGTTGAAATACAATTCCCAATTTAGCAATTTCATAATTTAGTGGTTCCTGCTATATCAGAGCTATTTGAAATCTATCCCTAAAAGGGTATATAATATTCAAGGTGCACATAGGGTCATTCAGAATAACTTCACACACACGCTACTGTGCATTTCCAAGTCTAATTCTGTTAGTAAATCCATACCGGTCACCCAGCGCCTAAATACTAGGCCTCAAATTTATATCCCGCTAAATCTCTCGTTACCGCTGTCCTGTTGTGGCTGGAAAAGTTATTTAGTGTCCGTCAAAGCAGATTTCTTGCTCTGGGTTGAAATACAATTCCCAATTTAGCAATTTCATAATTTAGTGGTTCCTGCTATATCAGAGCTATTTGAAATCTATCCCTAAAAGGGTATATAATATTCAAGGTGCACATAGGGTCATTCAGAATAACTTCACACACACGCTACTGTGCATTTCCAAGTCTAATTCTGTCACTAAATCCATACCGGTCACCCAGCGCCTAAATACTAGGCCTCAAATTTATATCCCGCTAAATCTCTCGTTACCGCTGTCCTGTTGTGGCTGGGAAAGTTATTTAGTGTCCGTCAAAGCACATTTTTTGTTCTGGGTTGAAATACAATTCCCAATTTAGCAATTTCATAATTTAGTGGTTTCTGCTATATCAGAGCTATTTGAAATCTATCCCTAAAAGGGTATATAATATTCAAGGTGCACATAGGGTCATTCAGAATAACTTCACACACACGCTACTGTGCATTTCCAAGTCTAATTCTGTTAGTAAATCCATACCGGTCACCCAGCGCCTAAATACTAGGCCTCAAATTTATATCCCGCTAAATCTCTCGTTACCGCTTTACTGTTGTGGCTAGGAAAGTTATTTAGTGTCCGTCAAAGCACATTTTTTGTTCTGGGTTGAAATACAATTCCCAATTTAGCAATTTCATAATTTAGTGGTTCCTGCTATATCAGAGCTATTTGAAATCTATCCCTAAAAGGGTATATAATATTCAAGGTGCACATAGGGTCATTCAGAATAACTTCACACACACGCTACTGTGCATTTCCAAGTCCAATTCTGTTAGTAAATCCATACCGGTCACCCAGTGCCTAAATACTAGGCCTCAAATTTATATCTCGCTGAATTTGAATACAATACATTGGGCCAAATAATATTTTTGTTGTTGTGGTGAACCATAACAATGAGGAAAACATCTAGTAAGGGACGCGGACGTGGACATGGTCGTGGTGGTGTTAGTGGACCCTCTGGTGCTGGGAGAGGACGTGGCCGTTCTGCCACATCCACACGTCCTAGTGTACCAACTACCTCAGGTACCAGTAGCCGCCAGAATTTACAGCGATATATGGTGGGGCCCAATGCCGTTCTAAGGATGGTAAGGCCTGAGCAGGTACAGGCATTAGTCAATTGGGTGGCCGACAGTGGATCCAGCACGTTCACATTATCTCCCACCCAGTCTTCTGCAGAAAGCGCACAGATGGCGCCTGAAAACCAACCCCATCAGTCTGTCACATCACCCCCATGCATACCAGAGAAACTGTCTCAGCCTCAAGTTATGCAGCAGTCTCTTATGCTGTTTGAAGACTCCGCTGGCAGGGTTTCCCAAGGGCATCCACCTAGCCCTTCCCCAGCGGTGAAAGACATAGAATGCACTGACGCACAACCACTTATGTTTCCTGATGATGAGGACATGGGAATACCACCTCAGCATGTCTCTGATGATGACGAAACACAGGTGCCAACTGCTGCGTCTTTCTGCAGTGTGCAGACTGAACAGGAGGTCAGGGATCAAGACTGGGTGGAAGACGATGCAGGGGACGATGAGGTCCTAGACCCCACATGGAATGAAGGTCGTGCCACTGACTTTCACAGTTCGGAGGAAGAGGCAGTGGTGAGACCGAGCCAACAGCGTAGCAAAAGAGGGAGCAGTGGGCAAAAGCAGAACACCCGCCGCCAAGAGACTCCGCCTGCTACTGACCGCCGCCATCTGGGACCGAGCACCCCAAAGGCAGCTTCAAGGAGTTCCCTGGCATGGCACTTCTTCAAACAATGTGCTGACGACAAGACCCGAGTGGTTTGCACGCTGTGCCATCAGAGCCTGAAGCGAGGCATTAACGTTCTGAACCTGAGCACAACCTGCATGACCAGGCACATGCATGCAAAGCATGAACTGCAGTGGAGTAAACACCTTAAAACCAAGGAAGTCACTCAGGCTCCCCCTGCTACCTCTTCTGCTGCTGCCGCCTCGGCCTCTTCCTCCGCCTCTGGAGGAACGTTGGCACCTGCCGCCCAGCAAACAGGGGATGTACCACCAACACCACCACCACCACCTCCGTCACCAAGCGTCTCAACCATGTCACACGGCAGCGTTCAGCTCTCCATCTCACAAACATTTGAGAGAAAGCGTAAATTCCCACCTAGCCACCCTCGATCCCTGGCCCTGAATGCCAGCATTTCTAAACTACTGGCCTATGAAATGCTGTCATTTAGGCTGGTGGACACAGACAGCTTCAAACAGCTCATGTCGCTTGCTGTCCCACAGTATGTTGTTCCCAGCCGCCACTACTTCTCCAAGAGAGCCGTGCCTTCCCTGCACAACCAAGTATCCGATAAAATCAAGTGTGCACTGCGCAACACGCCATCTGTAGCAAGGTCCACCTAACCACAGATACGTGGACCAGTAAGCACGGCCAGGGACGCTATATCTCCCTAACTGCACACTGGGTAAATGTAGTGGCAGCTGGGCCCCAGGCGGAGAGCTGTTTGGCGCACGTCCTTCCGCCGCCAAGGATCGTAGGGCAACATTCTTTGCCTCCTGTTGCCACCTCCTCCTTCTCGGCTTCCTCCTCCTCTTCTTCCACCTGCTCATCCAGTCAGCCATACACCTTCACCACCAACTTGAGCACAGCCCGGGGTAAACGTCAGCAGGCCATTCTGAAACTCATATGTTTGGGGGACAGGCCCCACACCGCACAGGAGTTGTGGCGGGGTATAGAACAACAGACCGACGAGTGGTTGCTGCCGGTGAGCCTCAAGCCCGGCCTGGTGGTGTGTGATAACGGGCGAAATCTCGTTGCAGCTCTGGGACTAGCCAATTTGACGCACATCCCTTGCTTGGCGCATGTGCTGAATTTGGTGGTGCAGAAGTTAATACACAACTACCCCGACATGTCAGAGCTGCTGCATAAAGTGCGGGCCGTCTGTTCGCGCTTCCGGCGTTCACATCCTGCTGCTGCTCGCCTGTCTGCGCTACAGCGTAACTTCGGCCTTCCCGCTCACCGCCTCATATGCGACGTGCCCACCAGGTGGAACTCCACCTTGCACATGCTGGACAGACTGTGCGAGCAGCAGCAGGCCATAGTGGAGTTTCAGCTGCAGCACGCATGGGTCAGTCGCACTACAGAACAGCACCATTTCACCACCAATGACTGGGCGTCCATGCGAGACCTGTGTGCCCTGTTGCGCTGTTTCGAGTACTCCACCAACATGGCCAGTGGCGTTGACGCCGTTATCAGCGTTACAATACCACTTCTATGTCTCCTTGAGAAAACACTTAGGGCGATGATGGAAGAGGAGGTGGCCCAGGAGGAGGAGGAGGAGGAGGAAGAGGGGTCATTTTTAGCACTTTCAGGCCAGTCTCTTCGAAGTGACTCAGAGGGAGGTTTTTGGCAACAGCAGAGGCCAGGTACAAATGTGGCCAGCCAGGGCCCACTACTGGAGGACGAGGAGGACGAGGATGAGGAGGAGGTGGAGGAGGATGAGGATGAAGCATGGTCACAGCGGGGTGGCACCCAACGCAGCTCGGGTCCATCACTGGTGCGTGGCTGGGGGGAAAGGCAGGACGATGACGATACGCCTCCCACAGAGGACAGCTTGTCCTTACCCCTGGGCAGCCTGGCACACATGAGCGACTACATTATGCAGTGCCTGCGCAACGACAGCAGAGTTGCCCACATTTTAACCTGTGCGGACTACTGGGTTGCCACCCTGCTGGATCCACGGTACAAAGACAATGTGCCCACCTTACTTCCTGCACTGGAGCGTGATAGGAAGATGCGCGAGTACAAGCGCACGTTGGTAGACGCGCTACTGAGAGCATTCCCAAATGTCACAGGGGAACAAGTGGAAGCCCAAGGCCAAGGCAGAGGAGGAGCAAGAGGTCGCCAAGGCAGCTGTGTCAATGCCAGCTCCTCTGAGGGCAGGGTTAGCATGGCAGAGATGTGGAAAACTTTTGTCAACACGCCACAGCTAACTGCACCACCACCTGATACGCAACGTGTTAGCAGGAGGCAACATTTCACTAACATGGTGGAACAGTACATGTGCACACCCCTCCACGTACTGACTGATGGTTCGGCCCCATTCAACTTCTGGGTCTCTAAATTGTCCACGTGGCCAGAGCTAGCCTTTTATGCCTTGGAGGTGCTGGCCTGCCCGGCGGCCAGCGTTTTGTCTGAACGTGTATTCAGCACGGCAGGGGGCGTCATTACAGACAAACGCAGCCGCCTGTCTACAGCCAATGTGGACAAGCTGACGTTCATAAAAATGAACCAGGCATGGATCCCACAGGATCTGTCCGTCCCTTGTCCAGCTTAGACATTAACTACCTCCCCTTAACCATATATTATTGGACTCCAGGGCACTTCCTCATTCAATCCTATTTTTATTTTCATTTTACCATTATATTGCGAGGCTACCCAAAGTTGAATGAACCTCTCCTCTGTCTGGGTGCCGGGGCCTAAATATATGCCAATGGACTGTTCCAATGTTGGGTGACGTGAAGCCTGATTCTCTGCTATGACATGCAGACTGATTCTCTGCTGACATGAAGCCAGATCCTCTGTTACGGGACCTCTCTCCTCTGCCTGGGTGCTGGCCCTAAATTTATGAAAATGGACTCTTACAGTGGTGGGTGACGTGAAGCCTGATTCTCTGCTATGATATGAAGACTGATTCTCTGCTGACATGAAGCCAGATTGTCTGTTACGGGACCTCTCTCCTCTGCCTGGGTGCTGGGCCTAAATATATGCCAATGGACTGTTGCAGTGGTGGCTGACAGTGAAGCCTGATTCTCTGCTATGACATGAAGACTGATTCTCTGCTGACATGAAGCCAGATCCTCTGTTACGGGACCTCTCTCCTCTGCCTGGGTGCTGGGCCTAAATATATGCCAATGGACTGTTGCAGTGGTGGCTGACGTGAAGCCTCATTCTCTGCTATGACATGCAGACTAATTCTCTGCTGACATGAAGCCAGATTGTCTGTTACGGGACCTCTCTCCTCTGCCTGGGTGCTGGGCCTAAACTTATGAAAATGGACTCTTACAGTGGTGGCTGACGTGAAGCCTGATTCTCTGCTATGACATGAAGACTGATTCTCTGCTGACATGAAGCCAGATCCTCTGTTACGGGACCTCTCTCCTCTGCCTGGGTGCTGGGACTAAATATATGCCAATGGACTGTTGCAGTGGTGGCTGACGTGAAGCCTCATTCTCTGCTATGACATGCAGACTAATTCTCTGCTGACATGAAGCCAGATTCTCTGTTACGGGACCTCTCTCCTCTGCCTGGGTTCCGGGGCCTAAATATCTGAGAATGGACTGTTCCAGTGGTGGGTGACGGGAAGCCAGATTCTCTGCTATGGGACCTCTCTCCAATTGATTTTGGTTAATTTTTATTTATTTAATTTTTATTTTAATTCATTTCCCTATCCACATTTGTTTGCAGGGGATTTACCTACATGTTGCTGCCTTTTGCAGCCCTCTAGCCCTTTCCTGGGCTGTTTTACAGCCTTTTTAGTGCCGAAAAGTTCGGGTCCCCATTGACTTCAATGGGGTTCGGGTTCGGGACGAAGTTCGGATCGGGTTCGGATCCCGAACCCGAACATTTTCGGGAAGTTCGGCCGAACTTCTCGAACCCGAACATCCAGGTGTTCGCTCAACTCTAGTTTTGAATAATAAATGCCATGGCACTTTTTTTTCAAAACCACCCCCATCCCCTGTTCGTCTGCTCTTGGCCCCGTTGATTTCAGCGCCTTATATTATAATGAGCCAACTCGGTTATACTAGGTGGAGACTCGCAGTTTTGCTGGGGGCGGTTCTCTTCTCCCTGGCTGTGAGCGCATCCAATCAGAGCACACCACTCTTAGCCCGGGATTTAAGATTTAATTCTGTTCAAAAATGCATTTATTGTGTAAAACTTAACAAAAATAAAAATGATAGACATATTAGGTATTGTCACGTCCTGTAAAAAAAACTATGCCAAAACAGTATATTTACTTCAGGCCTAGACTGGTTCAGACCGTGTGTTAGATACCCCCTCTACATACAGGGATTTGAATCAGGCACCATTTTTTGTCACCTTCCCTCACAAAAAGTATAATACCAAGCGATCAAAAAGTCTTATGTACCCCAAAATGGTACAAATCAAACCGCCATCTTATCCCACAAAAAAATAAGACTCTACCTAAGGCAATCGCCAGAAAAATAAAAAAAATAGGGCAGTCAGAAAATGGCAACAAGATTTAATTCTGTTCAAAAATGCATTTACTGTGTAAAAGATAACAAAAATAAAAATAATAGACATATTGGGTATCGCTGCATCAGTAACAACCTTCTCTATACAAATATCACATTATATGCCCCCTCAGGTCAATACTGTAAAAAATAAAAGTTTAAAAAAACTACGCCAAAACAGCCTTTTTTTCACCTTGCCTCACAAAAAGTGTAATACCAAGCGATCAAAAAGTCTTATGTACCCTTAGGTTCTAATGAAAAGGTCACCTCATCCCACAAAAAAATTGCCACCACGTAAGACAATCACTCAAAAAATAATAACCAATGGCACCTGTAACCAATCCATCAAAAGCCATATGTCGCTTCTTCTTTTCTGAGTCCTGTCATGTGTCCCCCGACGGCAGTTTACCACCACATATGGGGTGTTGCCGTATTCAGGATAAAATGGGTAACAAATTATGGGGTGCATTTTCTCCTGTTACCCCCTGTGAAAATGAGAAATTTGGGGCATTTTATTGGAAGAAATGAAACTTTTCTTTTTCACGGCCAAGTATTTTCAATTTCCGTAAAATGCTTAGGGGGTCAAAGTGCTCAGAACTCCCTTAATATATTCTTTGAAGGGTGTCGTTTCCAAAATGGGGTCACTTTTTGAGGTTTTCCACTGTCTGTAGGGGTACGTTAGGGTATCTTCAAATACAAAATGGTTCCCAAAAAACATTCTAGCAAAAGCTGCCTCATAAATCCATATGGCGCTCCTTTCCTTCTGACCACTGCCATGTGCCCATAGAGCAGTTTACCAGCACATATGGGGTATATTTTTATAAACTGCAGAATCAGAGTAATGCATATTAAGGTTTAGTTTGCTGTGTACCCTTGCTGTGTTGCAAAAAAAAATTGATTAACATGAAAAATCTGCTTAAAAAGTTACATTTAGAAATGTCACTTGCATTTTCCTTTAATTCTTGTGGAACACCTAAAGGGTTAACACAGTTTGTAACATCAGTTTGGAATAATTTGAGGGGTGTCGTTTCTAAAATGGGGTCATGTATGGGTGGTTTCTATTAAGAAAAGCCCTGCAAAATCACCTTATAACTGAATTAGCGCTTAAAAAAATGGTTTTGGAAATTTTTTGAAAATTTGAAAAATGGCTTCTAAGCCTTCTAACATCCTAAAAAATAAAATGACATTTACAAAATGATGCAAACATAAAGCAGAGATATGGGGAATGTTGATTGATAACTATTTTTTGAGGCATTACTATCTGTATTAAAAGTTGAGAAATTCAAATGTAGTGATGCTCTGCCAGGGATCAAGCCAGGCTCTACTGCAACTGTCTTCAGTTCCTGCTTGCTAATGGGGCATTTTCCCTTCAGCAAGTGAAATGCATGCTCAATTGGATTTAGGTCAGGTGATTGGATTGGCCATTGCATAACATTGCACTTGTTTCCCTTAAAAAACTTGTTGGTTGCTTTTGCAACATGCTTTGGGTCATTGTCCATCTGCACTGTGAAGTGCCGTCCAATAAGTTCTGAAGCATTTGGCTTAACATGAGCAGATAATATTGCCTGAAACACTTCAGAATTCATCTTGCTTCTTTTGTCGGCGGTCAGATCATCAATAAATACAAGAGAAACAGCTCAATTGGCAGCCATACATGCCCATGCCATGACACTACCACCACCATGCTTCACTCATCAGGTTGTATGCTTAGGATCATGAGCAGTTCCTTTCCTTCTCCATACTCTTCTCTTCCCATCACTCTGGTACAAGTTGATCTTAGTCTCATCTGTTCATAGGATGTTGTTCCTGAACTGTGAAGGCTTTTTTAGATGTCGTTTGGCAAACTCTAATCTGGTCTTCCTGTTTTTGAGGCTCACCAATGATTTACATCTTGTGGTGAACCCTCTGTATTCACTCTGGTGAAGTCTTCTCTTGATTGTTTACTTTGACACACATACACCTACGTCCTGGAGAGTGTTCTTGATCTGGCCAACTGTTGTAAAGGGTGTTTTCTTCACCAGGGAAGTAATTTTTCGGTCATCCACCACAGTTGTTTTCCGTGGTCTTCCGGGTCTTTTGGTGTTGCTGAGCACACCGGTGCGTTCCTTCTTTTCAAAAATGTTCCAAACAGATCGATCCTTAGTTCAGATCGCTCCTTTGATACATAGACCGTGGTCGCATAGTCACAAAGTCTATTATCACTTATAGTGTAAAATTCAGTGTTGAAACATATTGTAATATTATGCTTCACATGTTACCACTCACCGATCTGTGGATACTTTCTCCCCTCTGTGGTATTCTTGCTCCTATTGGCTGTACGGCTTAATCACAAATCCCGCTGCCCTAGGCGTCCCACGGGGCATCCCACGTGGTGTATTGTTCGAGGTCGCGCCGGGCTTGTAGTGGAATTCTGCTTTCTCACTGGTTAGTTATGTAATAAGTAAGTAGAAGTGCTTTTTTAATGTCTCAGATTGCTGTTAGGCTGATAGTTAATGCATGCACTACTTAAGTATGGAATTCAATATCTGTTAGTCACATATGGCGTGCTGGCTATCATAATCCCCCAAACTCATTTCAGAGCGTACATGCTTCTTCCTCAGTGGGTATTGATAGCCATCTTGTTTGGTGGATATATATAAAGGTATGGGTCCGTGACGAATATAATGAAACGCTGGACCGGACTTTATCTAGTTTGTGGACCGAACAGTCACATCCAAATTCCCTGATAGGAGCTCTCTTATTTAAAATACATACTGGAATGTGAACATATAGAGTGGAGATATAAATTTATAAAAATATAAATATAGTACACAGCAAATATCTCTTAAAAAATAGTATTTGGATATATACACTCACCTAAAGAATTGTTAGGAACACCATACTAATGCGGTGTTGGACCCCCTTTTGTCTTCAGAACTGCCTTAATTCTACGTGGCATTGATTCAACAAAGTGCTGATAGCATTCTTTAGAAATGTTGGCCCATATTGATAGGATAGCATCTTACAGTTGATGAAGATTTGAGGAATGCACATCCAGGGCACGAAGCTCCCGTTCCACCACATCCCAAAGATGCTCTATTTGGTTGAGATCTGGTGATTGTGGGGGCCATGTTAGTACAGTTAACTCATTGTCATGTTCAAGAAACCAATTTGAAATGATTCAAGCTTTGTGACATGGTGCATTATCCTGCTGGAAGTAGCCATCAGAGGATGGGTACATGGTGGTCATGAAGGGATGGACATGGTCAGAAACAATGCTCAGGTAGCCTGTGGCATTGAAATTGGCACTAAGGGGCCTAAAGTGTGCCCAGAAAACATCCCCCACACCATTACACAACCAGCCTGCACAGTGGTAACAAGGCATAATGGATACATGTTCTCATTCTGTTTACGCCAAATTCGGACTCTACCATTTGAATGTCTCAACAGAATTCGAGACTCATCAGACCAGGCAAAATTTTTCTGGTCTTCAACAGTCCAATTTTGGTGAGCTTGTACAAATTGTAGCCTCTTTTTCCTATTTGTAGTAGAGATGAGTGGTACCCGGTGGGGTCTTCTGCTGTTGTAGCCCATCCGCCTCAAGGTTGTGCGTGTTGTGGCTTCACAAATGCTTTGCTGCATACCTTGGTTGTAACGAGTGGTTATTTCAGTCAACGTTGCTCTTCTATCAGCTTGAATCAGTCGGCCCATTCTCCTCTGACCTCTAGCATCAACAAGGCATTTTTGCCCACAGGACTTCCGCATACTGGATGTTTTTCCCTTTTCACACCATTCTTTGTAAACCCTAGAAATGATTGTGCGTGAAAATCCCAGTAACTGAGCAGATTGTGAAATACTCAGACCGGCCCGTCTGGTACCAACTACCATGCCACGCTCAAAATTGCTTAAATCACCTTTCTTTCCCATTCTGACATTCAGTTTGGAGTTCAGGAGATTGTCTTGACCAGGACCACAACCCTACATGCATTGAAGCAACTGCCATGTGATTGGTTGACTAGATAATCGCATTAATGAGAAATAGAACAGGTGTTCCTAATAATTCTTTAGGTGAGTGTGTGTGTATATATATATATATATATATATATATATATATATTAAATATATATATAATATAAATGTGCACGTATGTCATAAAAAATAAAAAAGTTGATGAATGCCTCAATAAATGGCAACTGCGTTAGCTATGCGATTTGTGTGCGTTTTTTATATTAGTCAAAACATTTTGTGAAGAATAATAGGATATGTTCATGAGATAAGTAATGGGGTCTATTTATTGAGATATTCCTAATATATTCTCATATTGCTCTTATGATTTATGTTTTGGATAGAAATATACGTACAGTAGAGAGGTGATGGGGTTGTGGATAGGGATGGGGGCCCTCCAAGGAGAGGAGGTGTTGATAAAGAGCCAGACACTCGATGTCCCGTCCTCAAAGGGCACCCACCCCAAGTTTACAGGAAACCGCAAAGTTCAATTTCCGCGTTCAAACCTTTAGGGATCATAGTGTCAAATTTAAAGATTCTCCTAGATTCAGTTCTCGACATGTTTGTTATACAGTTCCCCCCTTTCCAATGTCTTCTGATTTTTTTCAAAGGCCACAAATGTAAGTACTGAAGGATCTTGAGTGTGGTGGTCCTTGAAGTGTTTTGAAACTGAATGTTGTTAATAGCCTTTTATGATAGTCGAAATATGTTAAGCTACCCTTTTCATGAAAGGTCTCTTAGTTCTTCCTATATTCTTTTTATGACATGGACATTGTAATAGGTAGATAACATCAGATGAGTTACACAATAGATGATCTCTTATATGATATTTGTGGGAATTGCATGTTGATTTGATTATGGTTGTTTTTTTCGGGAAGTTTCAAATGTTACAATTTTTACATCTAGCGCATCAAAAAAATCTCTGAAGTGTTAGCCAACTAGACTTAACTCCCGATGGTATATTTTTAATTGAGGGTGCTACTTGTGGGAGCTCTAGTATATCTGAATGAGGGGCTTGTTAGTAATATAGGTCCTATCAGTTTATCTCCCAAGAGATGGTGCCAGTGTTTTCTAATAATCTTTTCTATGGTCTTATATTGAGCATTGAATGGCATTATTAAACAAATGTTATCATCTTTTTGGTCTCATTATCTATCTTGTTGTTAGAAAATAAAAAAATATCACTATTCTTTTGGGTAGTCTTTTGCTAGTAATTGTTTTAGATCATTAGCTTATTTTTAAAATCGGTCGGTTTCTGTGGAATTTCGTTTTAGTCGTCTGAATTGACTAGTCGGAATATTGGTTAACCATCTAGGAAGATGGCAGCTGGAGTATAAGATGTAGTTATTTTTCATGACCGGTTTCTTATATGTTTTGCATATTAATTTTTTCCCACAAATGTTCACTGTCAGATCTAGGAATTCAACATGGGTGCGACTAATATTTGTGGAGAAATTCAGATTTCTGTCGTTATCATTAATTTATTTTAGGAAGCTCTGTAGATCCTCCTCTGTATCTTGCCATATAAAAATTATATAATCTATGTACCGCTGCCATAGAACCAGGCTCCACCCCAGCCTAGGCCGAATGACTTAAAGTGGGATGCGAAAGTTTGGGCAACCTTGTTAATTGTCATGATTTTCCTGTATAAATCGTTGGTTGTTACGATAAAAAAATGTCAGTTAAATATATCATATAGGAGACACACACAGTGATATTTGAGAAGTGAAATAAAGTTTATTGGCTTAACAGAAAGTGTGCTATAATTGTTCAAACAAAATTAGGGAGGTGCATAAATTTGGGCACTGTTGTCATTTTATTGATTCCAAAACCTTTAGAACTAATTATTGGAACTAAAATTGGTTTGGTAAGCTCAGTCACCCCTAACCTACATACACAGGTGAATCCAATTATGAGAAAGAGTATTTAAGGAGGTCAATTGTAAGTTAACCTCCTCTTTTAATTTTCTCTGAAGAGTAGCAACATGGGAGTCTCAAAACAACTCTCAAATGACCTGAAGACAAAGATTGTTCACCATCATGGTTTAGGGGAAGGATACAGAAAGCTGTCTCAGAGATTTCAGCTGTCTGTTTCCACAGTTAGGAACATATTGAGGAAATGGAAGACCACGGGCTCAGTTCAAGTTAAGGCTCGAAGTGGCAGACCAAGAAAAATCTTGGATAGACAGAAGCGACGAATGGTGAGAACAGTCAGTCAACCCACATACAAGCACCAAAGACCTACAACATCATCTTGCTGCAGATGGAGTCACTGTGCATTGTTTAACCATTCGGCGCACTTTACACAAGGAGATGCTGTATGCGATAGGGATGCAGAGGAAGCCTTTTCTCCGCCCACAGCACAAAAAGTGCCGCTTGAGGTGGGCTAAAGCACATTTGGACAGGCCAGCTTCATTTTGGAATAAGATGCTGTGGACTGATGAAATTAAAATTTAGTTATTCGGCCATAACAAGGGGCGTTATGCATGGAGGAAAAAGAACACAGCATTCCAAGAAAAACACCTGCTACCTACAGTAAAATATGTTGGTGGTTCCATCATGCTTGTGGGGCTGTGTGGCCAGTGCAGGGACTGGGAATCTTGTTAAATTGAGGGACGCATGGAGTCCACTCAGTATCAGCAGATTCTGGAGACCAATGTCCAGGAATCAGTGACAAAGCTGAAGCTGCGCCAGGGCTGGATCTTTCAACAAGACAACGACCCTAAACACTGCTCAAAATCCACTAAGGCATTTATGCAGAGGAACAAGTACTACGTTCTGGAATGGCCATCTCAGTCCCCAGACCTGAATATAATTGAAAATCTGTGGTGTGACTTAAAGAGAGCTGTCCATGCTCAGAAGCCATCAAACCTGAATGAACTAAAGATGTTTTGTAAAGAGGAATGGTCCAAAATCCAGACTCTCATTGGAACCTACAGGAAGCGTTTAGAGGCTGTAATTTCTGCAAAAGGAGGATCTACTAAATATTGATTTCATTTCTTTTTTGTGGTGCCCAAATTTATGCACCTGCCTAATTTTGTTTCAACAATTATAGCACACTTTCTGTGTAAATACAATAAACTTCATTTCACTTCTCAAATATCACTGTGTTTGTCTCCTATATGATATATTTAACTGACATTTTTTATCTTAACAACGATTTATACAGGAAAATCCTGATGATTAACAAGGTTGCCCAAACTTTCGCATCCCACTGTACATTTCCCACTGTGCCATAAAGGTGTTTGCATAGCTTGGGGCGAACCTGGTGGCCATGGCGGTACCATGTTTCTGTAAGAAGTAATCTGATTCAAATTTGAAATAATTGTGTGTTAAAATGAAATTGACTCCCTCTATAACAAATTCAATTTGATCTTTATGCGAGCCTTATTGTAATTGAGCTGTTTTTTAGTGCGTCCATTTCCTGGTCGTAATCAAATATAGTATAAAGGGAGTTCATGTCCATTGTACCTAGTAACCAATGGTCCTGATATTCAATTTGTTCAAGTATTGCTATAATGTCCGTAGTATCTATTATATAGGATGGTCATTTTTTGACTGTGATCTATATATTGGGATAAATTGGAGGTAACTGATCCAATACCTGAGATTATGGGTCTACCTGGTGGGTTTGTTAGAATTGTATGATTTTTAGATAGATAATAAAATATTGGTAATCTCTTTTGGGATCCCGTAATGAATCTAAATTCCTGTTCTAATAAAATATCTTTGTCGCGTCCTCTTTGGCAGTATTTCAGAAGTTCTCTATGATGTTCTTCTGTTGAGTCTGTTTTCAGCATATTGTATGTGGTTTGATCATATAGTTGTCTTTTATATTCCTTCATGTAATCCTCTGTATCTAACACTACAATGGCTCCCCCTTTATCCGCTGGCCTAATCGTTATATCATTTATAGATTGAATTTAAGGGCCTCTTCTTCTTTTTTGGTCAGATTTTCAGGTATTTTATTATTTTAAATTTCCCTGGTGTCTGATTCCACAGATTTCTGAAATGTCGCTAAGTCTTTTGATATTTATTGTCTAGGATATTTAATGGATTTGGCTTTAAGGTCTGTATGGAGAAATTGAATGGGTTTGTTTTATATCTCGGGTTATCATTCTTCATGAAATCTTTTTTCAGACACAATTTACTAATTAAATTTTCTACCCCGAGAGGGGGCGGAGCCTAGCTGTGACTGCAGATGGTTGTGTGAGACCTCGGCTCCTCCACACTCTAGCGATTCAAACCATTTAAATAGCGGTGACCCACTTTATAATGGTCAAATACAGGAGAGATAGGAGTGCTGATGCTCCTGACACCCCGAGAACCCAAAAGAGCCAGCAAGCTATGCAGAGATTTCTTAAAAAGAAAGCACTCATCTCTCCAGGCGCAGGCCCTAAGATGACGGCGGCAGCGGCATGTAAAGAAGGGGAGGACTCTGATGCAGCCAGCTCTCAAGGAGACACAGCGGAACCGAGAGACCCTTCGCCAGTGTCAAAATCCTTTCTCACAAAGGTACTGGGACAAGCGCTTGAAAAAGCTATAAAACCAGTACTTAATGAACTGTCCGATATCAAATCGGAGATAGCGCAGATGGGACACAGTGTTGAAACTCTGGAAACCGCAACGCAAGAGATTGTGTCGCACTCCACAGGAGTAGAGGAATACCTCAATTTTCATACTGCAGAGCTTAACAAAGCAATGTTAATGCTCGAAGACCAGGAGAATAGAGGCAGAAGACGTAATGTACGCTTCAAGGGCCTACCTGAGTCCTGGGCCGCTGAATCCCTGCGCAAAGTCGCCCTGGAAATCTTCGCCGATCTGCTTGGCGAGGAGTCGGTGGGCTCAATTGTAATTGAACGGATCCACAGGGCCTTGAGGCCCATGCCGAAGCCGACTGACAGGCCCAGAGATGTTATCTGTGGCCTTCTTTCATATGTGGACACCGCCCGCATAATGGCGGCTGCCAGGGAAAAGAGGCAAATTGTTTATGACGGCGCAGAAATAGCACTGTACCAGGACATTGCGCCCACCACATTAGCGAAGCGGCGCATAATGAAGCCACTCTTGGACGAGCTGAGAGAGCAGAAGATCCCATATGTATGGTTATATCCATTCGGAATTGCGATTATCAGGAACGGAAAACGCATCGCTATACACACACCCGACGACCTGGAGAGAGCCTGTGATGCCATCGGAATTCAGCCTGTAGAAGTCTCTTCATGGATGCCGATAGCACAATCAACGGACTGGAAGAGGATGCAGAAACCGAAGTCCAAGGCGAACAGAACGGCGACGGAGATGCGCTCCCCTCCACCTTGAAAGCTGATCCTGGGTTTGCAGGCCGCATCGCACGATGGACAGTTGGTGCATCAACAGATGACTGCTGTCCCTTAGTGAGCTGTCTCCTCTTGCAGGGTTTGAGATCTGAGTTTTCTCATATCTTTTGTTGTTCAGTCGTTGGTCAATTAACACAACATAACATAAGTTATCAGTTGGGGAAATGAAAACTGGTTTGTGGGATGGAGTGTGTGGGGACAGTCCAGTTGCTTTACTCTCTCCCGACTCCTATTTGATACACCCCTTACCAAGAATTTATTGTATTGATTAATACTTGCATTCTTCTATTGTTTCTTTTTTTTTTTCTCTCTTCTCGAATTTTTCTTCTTTTCCTAGTTCTATTCTATACCCTACTGTCCTCCTTTCCCTTTCCCTCTCCCCCCTCTCCCATCCTGTAAAAAGTACACAAATATACTAAACTAGAGAGGATAAACGGGATTGTGTCACTAAGAAGGAAATGGCGGAAATTAAAATAACAACCTTTAATGTAAAGGGCCTCAACTCTCCTCAAAAGAGAGGTCAGGTGATGTTAGCCATAAGAAAAATGGGCGCGCACATAGTCTTTCTACAAGAGACTCACCTGCGTCAGAAAAAAATCCCAAAGTTGCCATCTCACCCATTTAGCCAGTGGTTTCACAGCGCTCACCCTACTTCAGCTTCTAAGGGAGTATCTATTGCCATCCATCACTCGATACCTTTCACACTGAATCAACAGTTTGCAGATGAAGAAGGCAGACTCCTGATTCTGAAAGGGGAAATAGCCTCACGAAAATACACTTTAGCTAACCTATACGCCCCAAATAAGGCTACGGTCCAATGGCTTCTCAAAGCTTTGGAAACCCTAAAACACTTTGCAGAGGGACAGGTGATACTGGGAGCTGATCTTAACCTAGTTCTCAACCCAGAAATCGACTCTTCCATCGCCAAGTCACATATTTCTCAGAAACACATTAGCAAATTACATAAAAAATTACAGGACTTACAACTGATCGATGTATGGAGATATAGCAATCCCTTGGTTAAGGATTATTCTTTTTTTTCCAATCCGCACGGCTCCTATCAGAGACTCGACCACATCCTAACATCTGCTTCTCTTTTACCCGTTTCCAGAAGTGCCGAGATCGGGAGTATCACCATCTCTGATCATGCACCCTGCCATGTGATCCTTGCCCTGGCCTCCTTACCAAGAAGAGAATGGAATTGGAAACTGAACGAATCTCTGTTGAATAACAAACTTCATACTGAACAGGTCAGATCTCAACTGGAGCTGTATTTCAGGGTCAACTCCACCTCACACAGCACCTCTCCTATCGAATGGGAAGCACACAAGGCATACATTAGAGGGTATTTCATCTCCATTGGCACTAGGGCCAAAAAAGAACAGCAAAAGGCCATAGATTCCATCCTATCTCAGATATCGAAAATCGAAAAGCTAAACAAACTGTCTGCTTGCAGAAAAAAACAGGAAGAGCTAGCGGACCTCAGAGCCCAACTTAAAAAACTGTTATCTCATAGAGTGAGGAAACAGCTACTAAACTTCCAGCATAGGGTATATGCACATGGTGATAAGGGAGGCAAAATGATGACCTCGATCCTAAAAAAAACTAAAAATATATCACACATCTCTAAAATAAAAAAAGTTGACGGTAAAACCACTCAGGAAACGTCTGAGATAGCCGAGGCTTTTCAAAAATTTTATGAGGACCTATACAACCTAAATAAGGACAAACCCCCAGACCAAAAGGATAATAGGCAAACACTAATCAGAAATTTTCTGGACTCCCTGAAGCTACCGGTTATACGACCGGAGGACTCAGACTCCCTGACTACTCCAATTACGCTAGACGAAGTAGAGTCCATTGTTTGTAGTTTCCCCCCGGGAAAGAGTCCAGGACCCGACGGTCTGCCGTTACTCTACTACAGGAGTTTTTGGGATATTCTATTACCCAGATTTACTAACGTATGCAACTCACTATTACAAGGAGGTCAACTCCCTAGACAGACGCAAGAATCTTATGTCACGCTTATACACAAAGAAGGGAAAGACCCCCAGAATTGTGGAAGCTATAGGCCTATTTCCCTTTTGAATTTGGACCTGAAGATTTGGGCCAAAATATTAGCAACTAGACTAGGTAAACTATTACCCTATCTAATAGGCCCAGAACAGTCGGGGTTCATACAAGGGAGAGAGGGGAAAGACAACGCTTGTAGAATCTTCCACGCAATTCACGCAGCTAAAACAAAGAGGTTCCCGTTGACCCTGTTGAGCATAGATGCTGAGAAGGCGTTTGACAGGGTCAACTGGAGCTTCATGAAAATGACACTTGAAAAATTTGCCATATCAGAACCTTTCATACATTCAATATTCACCCTCTATCAGCACCCACATGCTAGATTGAAGGTCAATGGTACCCTGTCCCCGACCTTTGAAATAACAAATGGAACAAGGCAGGGGTGCCCTCTGTCCCCTTCCCTATTCATTCTAGTTGTAGAAACACTCATTCAGCTAGTTAGACACACCTCAGAAATTAAAGGAGTTGGCAGAGGCCAAGGAGATCTGAAATGTACTGCGTTTGCAGACGATCTTCTATTTTTGGTAACCAACCCCGAGACAGGACTAGTACATCTAGCCCAAAAAATCGAGATCTTTAGCTCAATCTCAGATTTTAAGGTCAATCACTCTAAGTCTGAAATTCTAAACATCTCTTTCTCTGAATCATGAGCTACTTCCCTAACCCGGATTTGCTAGGAAAAAGCAGAGACATTCATCAGGAGGTCTGGACATCATTAACCCAAGCTAGACTGAGGGACTTACTCCCTGACACTGAAGCGGCTATACTGAGTAGATTACCGAAGCAAATCAAGAATTCTGCGGGCTTCTTCCTAACAAAATCTTACTTAGGTGCTGTGTGCGGTGAACTTGATAAGAGGTGCAACCCAGGTAGGTCTTTAACTGACTTCGAAAAGATCTTACTATCACCACTTCCTGAACAGAGGAGAATTTCGTCACTCTATGCTTTGGTAGGAGCCGAGGGCGAGGTGAAAAAACCTTTATACATCAGGGAATGGGAGAGAGAGCTTGATACTACCTTCTCGGATCAGGAACTCAAGAAGGTTTTAGCCTTTTCACATGAAACGACACCATGTATACGCTTACAAGAAAACCATTTCAAGCTTTTATCGAGATGGTACAGAACCCCTGAGTTCTTACATAGGTGTGGTCTGGCCCCTGATCGGTTGTGCTGGAGATGTGGTGGAGATGTGGGATCATTATCTCACATATGGTGGTCTTGCCCTCTCATTATACCTTTCTGGGAAAATGTCACTAAGATAATCAACAAAGTTGCTACTCCTGAGCTCAAGGTCACATTGGAGATGGTTCTCTTTTCTCTACCATCTGACCTATATAGGCCATCTAAACGCAATCTAGTGACTCACCTTATCTCGGCAGCAAAGGCTATTATACCCCTCCACTGGAGAAACACCAATACTCCCTCAATACAGGAATGGAAAGCCAAAGTAAACCAAATATGCCAATTCGAAGAAATGACGAGCTGGATTACAAGAAGCCATGAGAAATATTTGAAAACTTGGCAACCTTGGAAGAATCTGATCGAGGGTGAGTGCAGTGAACTCACTGTAGGGATGGTTTGAGGTAACGGGCAAGGTTATTGCTTATTATTGCATCACAAAGATATACATCCACTAGGTACCTTAGATACCAGATAGGCTTATTGTTTTTAGCCAGCGGTATATGCCCCCCCCCCCTCCTCCCCCCACCCCTCTCCCCCCCCCTATTCTTCTTCTTTCTTCTCCCCCTTCCCCAATTTCTTCTGCTCAAAGTACTTGATTATAATTTTCCTATAAAGGTTTTTGTCTATTAGTACATATACTAGATGTTTAACTCGCCCAACAATAAATTGTAGGTGTGGACCTGGGTAGTCGAGCTCATGGCTGCATGGTTGTGGGTGCGACTATTCGGATGTCACACACGGTTTTACATCTCCTTCTACACAGCGGGCTACCATTCTGTAAATGATCATAACATTGCTATGTGTACTTACTGTTTGTTATGCCTGAAAATATGTTGCTGTATATCTATCGATCTCAAAGTAAGACCTTCAGGTCATTGTATGTTTTTTTCTATACTGAAAAAATTCTGAAAATAAAGAATTAATTAAAAAAAATAAAAAATTCTACCCCGATATAGTAACATAGTACATAAGGCCGAAAAAAGACATTTGTCCATCCAGTTCGGCCTGTCATCCTGCGAGTTGATCCAGAGGAAGGCAAAAAAAACCTCTGAGGTAGAAGCCAATTTTCCTCACTTTAGGGGAATAAAAAATTCCTTCCCGACACCAATCAGGCAATCAGAATAACTCCCTGGATCAACAACCCCTCTCTAGTAGCTATATCCTGTAATATTATTACACTCCAGAAATACATCCAGGCCCCTCTTGAATTCTTTTATTGTACTCACCATCACCACCTCCTCAGGCAGAGAGTTACATAGTCTCACTGCACTTACCGTAAAGAATCCTCTTCTATGTTTGTGTACAAACCTTCTTTCCTCTAGATGCAGAGGATGTCCCCTCGTCACAGTCACAGTCCTGGGGATAAACAGATGATGGGATAGATCTCTGTACTGACCCCTGATATATTTATACATAGTAATTAGATCTCCCCTCAGTCGCCTTTTTTCTAAAGTGAATAACCCTAATTTTGATAATCTTTCAGGGTACTGTAGTTGCCCCATTCCAGTTATTACTTTAGTTGCCCTTCTCTGGACCCTCTCCAGCTCTGCTATGTCTGCCTTGTTCACTGGAGCCCAGAACTGTACACAGTACTCCATGTGTGGTCTGACTAATGATTTGTAAAGTGGTAGGACTATGCTCATGCCCCTTTTGATGCAACCCATTATCTTATTGACATCAAATCACTGTCGTTTGGAACGCTACATTTCTGTTAAAACTGTTACTTTATTAATCAGAAAAACAAAAGGGAAGGGGGACTAACCTATATTAAAATTCTAGGACACCATCCATTCAGTATAGGGTCGATATGAGGACCTATAAGCCGCATACACGGTAAATGCAGCTGCGGATGGGGTCACTAGAAATGCCGCAGGCTAGTGCTATACTGCAAGTGAAAGCAGAGGGCCATGGGGCCGTGCTAATTGATTCCACAGAAGTAAGCACTAAGGTGCGGTCAGTGTGCTCTGAATCACTACCAGCTCATGGATCCCTCGACTAAAGTTATGGATAGACTAATCCAGTGATAAACATCTGCCTGCAGAAGCCGATCTCAATTGAATCCATCCGTTCATGTGAAACGGATGTCTAAGAATCGGCCCTGCAGACACGAATCACTGGATCTAAGCTAAGCTGGGTGAAACAGGCAGATCTGGATTGCTGTTGCTCATCTAACTGCAGAGGGCTGAGAACCGCAGACCTCAACTGCAGTGTGAGCGCAAAGCAGATACAAATGAACATTGATTCATCCCCACACCACACTCAACGCGTTTCGCCATAAGGCTCGTCAGGAGCGTGTATCTGTGGTTCGCAGGATAAATATTCAAAGCTGCTGAGCCTCCATTACAGAGGCTGCAGCTGTAAGTACGAGGTGGCCGTTATCTTATTAGCCTTGGCAGCAGCTGCCTGACGCTGTTTTTTGCAGCTTAGTTTGCTGTAAAATTGCTAGATCCTTTTCCATGTCAGTGTTACCTAGTGTTTTACCATTTAGTATGTACGGGTGACTTGCATTATTTCTTCCCATGTGCATAACTTTACATTTGTCAGTGTTAAACCTTATCTGCCACTTATCTGCCCAAGCCTGCAATCTATCCAGATCCCTCTGTAGTAGTATACAGGGAGTGCAGAATTATTAGGCAAGTTGTATTTCTGAGGATTAATTTTATTTTTGAACAACAACCATGTTCTCAATGAACCCAAAAAACTCATTAATATCAAAGCTGAATATTTTTGGAAGTAGTTTTTAGTTTGTTTTTAGTTTTAGCTATTTTAGGGGGAAATCTGTGTGTGCAGGTGACTATTACTGTGCATAATTATTAGGCAACGTAACAAAAAACAAATATATACCCATTTCAATTATTTATTTTTACCAGTGAAACCAATATAACATCTCAACATTCACAAATTGTCATGGAACCATGAACCAGACGTACAACAAGAGATAAGTGGAAAATAAGAAGGTTTTATTGAAGAGCAAGCCGTAAGCAAAGTCCGAACGGATGGCTAAACCGAAGCAGGGTCTTGCGGAGACAGAGGTCAGGAACCAGAAGGGTAGTCAGACGAAGCCAGGAACAGGAACCAACGGGGTAGTCAGACGAAGCCGGAATCAGGAACCAACGGGGTAGTCAGACGAAGCCGGAATCAGGAACCAACGGGGTAGTCAGACGAGGCCAGGATCAGGAACCAGAAGCAGCAGCAGTCTTGGAAGCATGTGAACACAGGAGGACCAAGCAAGGAACTGAAGCCACAGACCTCCTATATATATGAGCTGGGCATCCAGCTCCTCCCAGTGGGAAGGAGGAGCCGCAGGGTGGGAGGCTACAAGAAAACCCAGAAACCAAGATGGCCGCCAGCACATGTCAAACGAAGGGAACAGCAAGGAGGTAAGACCATGACAGTACCTCCCCCTCAAGGGCCCCTCCTCCGCGGAGTAAGGAACGGTTTCTGAGGGAAGCGTGCATGGAAGGCTCGGAGCAAGACAGGAGCATGGACATCTGCGGAGGGAACCCAGGAACGCTCCTCTGGACCATAACCACGCCAATGGACCAAAAACTGCACCCGGCCGCGGACCAGGCGTGAGTCCAGGATATTGCTCACCTCATACTCCTCACGATTGCCCACTTGGACCGGACGAGGCCGAGGAATCGAGGAAGTGAAACGATTACACACCAGTGGCTTCAACAGGGAGACATGAAACACGTTGGAGATCCGCATTCCAGGAGGAAGCGCAAGGGCATAGGCTACCGGGTTTACCCTGCGAAGCACTCGGAAGGGACCAACAAAGCGAGGCGCCAGCTTGGGAGTGGGCACTCGAAGGTTGAGGTTGCGGGTGGACAACCATACGCGGTCTCCGACCTGGTAGGAAGGAGCGGGCGCTCGTCTGCGATCAGCCTGGAGTTTCTGGCGCTGCGCAGAGACCTCAAGGGACCTCTGGATCTGTACCCAAGAAGCACGTAGGACGGAAAGGTGATCCTCCACAGCCGGAATATCCTGGGGAGAGAATACCTCCGGTAACACGGCAGGTTGGAACCCATAATTGGCCATGAAGGGAGACGTCCCAGAGGAAGAGTTCACCGCCGTGTTCCTGGCAAACTCAGCCCAAGGCAGGAGGTCAACCCAATTGTCTTGGTGATCGGAGACATAGCAACGAAGGAATTGCTCCAAGGCCTGATTGGATCGTTCTGCGGCCCCATTGGACTGAGGGTGGTAGGCCGAGGAGAAAGAGAGATGAATCCCCAACTGGGAGCAAAAGGCACGCCAGAACCTGGACACAAACTGACTCCCCCAATCCGACACAATCTCCTTGGGCAAACCGTGCAACCGGAAGACCTCCCTGGCAAAAATCGAGGCCAACTCTTGTGCAGAGGGTAACTTCTTGAGAGGAACACAGTGGCACATTTTGGAAAACCGATCCACAATCATGAGAATGACCGTATGGCCTCGGGATGCAGGGAGGTCCACAATGAAATCCATCCCCAGGTGTGACCATGGACGCTCCCCGGTGGCTATGGGTTGCAAAAGGCCCAACGGAAGGTGCCGAGGGGACTTACTCTGGGCACAAACGGAGCATGCCGCTACATATGCGGCGATGTCGGAACGTAGAGAAGGCCACCAGAACAGACGTGAAACCGCCCAGGACAGCTGATTCTTTCCAGGGTGCCCCGCGGCCTTGGAGTTATGGTAGGTTCGCAACAACCGAGTGCGCAACTCCTCAGGCACAAAACATCTGCCGTTGGGTCTCCCAGAGGGAGCACCAGATTGAGCCGCCAAAATCTGCTCACCCAGAGGAGAAGTCAGGCTGGTGCGAATAGCGGCCAGGATCTGATTCGGGGGTATGACCGTAGTCGGAATCGACTCCTCCCCGGACAGCTCGGAGTACTGCCGTGATAAGGCATCCGCTCTGATGTTCTTGGAGCCGGGTAGGTAGGAGACCACGTAATTAAAACGTGACAAGAACAGAGCCCATCTGGCCTGACGTGGTGTCAATCTCTTGGCCTCAGAGAGGTAGGTCAGATTCTTGTGGTCCGTCAGGATGAGAACCGGAACCACCGAGCCCTCGAGCAAGTGCCTCCATTCTTTAAGGGCCTGCACGATGGCCAATAACTCCCTGTCACCAATCTGATAGTTGCACTCCGCGGAAGACAGTTTCCGGGAGTAAAACCCACAAGGAAGCAGAGGACCCTCTGGTGTTCTACGCTGAGACAGGAGGGCGCCTACTCCCGTCTCAGACGCGTCCACCTCGAGGACAAAAGGCAACCCAGGGTTGGGATGCGACAGAATCGGAGCCGACACAAAGGCGGACTTTAGAGCCTCAAAAGCTCGGATGGCCTCGAGCGGCCAGACCTGAGGATTACTGCCCTTCCTGGTCAGATCCGTGAGAGGCTTGGCTAGCATGGAAAAGTCCCTGATGAACTTCCGATAATAATTGGCGAAGCCCAAAAAGCGCTGCAGGGCACGAAGCCCACTGGGCTGGGGCCACTGTAAGACAGCCGAAACCTTCTCAGGATCCATGGAGAACCCCTCAGCGGAAATGATGTAACCTAAGAAGGTTACCTGGGATCGGTGAAATTCGCATTTCTCAAGCTTACCGAACAGCTTGTTCTCTCGTAAGCGTTGCAACACTCGTCTGACATCCAGAATGTGGGCCTCCATGGATGCAGAATATACCAAGATGTCATCCAAATAGACCACCACACACTGCTGCAACAGGTCACGGAAAACATCGTTGATGAATTCCTGGAAGACTGCGGGCGCATTGCACAACCCAAAGGGCATAACCAAGGATTCATAATGACGGGTCCTGGTGTTAAACGCGGTCTTCCACTCATCGCCCGCCTTGATCCTTACCAGGTTATATGCCGCCCTCAGGTCGAGTTTGGTAAAGACCGTGGCCCCTTTGAGGCGATCGAACAGCTCGGAAATCAAGGGTATCGGGTAAGCATTCTTGATCGTGATGCGATTGAGACCCCTGTAATCGATGCAAGGCCTCAACTCGCCGCCCTTCTTTTTCACAAAGAAAAATCCAGCCCCTGCCGGGGACGAGGATTTGCGAATGTGTCCGCGTGAAAGCGCCCCCCTCACGTACTCCTCCATGGCCTCATTCTCCGCTACCGACAGTGGATAGACTTTGCCACGAGGAGGAACGGCACCGGATTGTAACTCTATGGCACAATCGTATGGGCGGTGCGGAGGTAGGGCAACCGCGCGCACCTTATCGAATACATCCCGGTACTCTTCGTATTCAGGAGGCAACAGAGAGTCCGAGGAAGTACACAGCAACTTGACAGGCCCATGGATGCAACTAGCCCCACACTGCGGTGACCACGAGAGGATCTCGACCGATCTCCAATCGAAAGTCGGATTATGCTTCTGGAGCCAGGGGTACCCCAAGACCACCGAGTAGTGTGGAGACGAAATAACCTGGAGACAGACCGACTCTCTGTGAACGGCACCAATGGCCATCCCCACTGGAAGGGTCTCATGAGTCACGTGTGGCGGCAGAAGGGGTCTGCCGTCTATCGCCTCAAGAGCCAGTGGGGAACCTCGAGGCTGCAGAGGAATGGAATTGGCGGCAGCGAACACACTATCAATGAACAAACCACCAGCACCAGAGTCCACCAACGCCTGGGTCGTCACCGAGCCCCCGACCCAGGAGAGGACAACAGTAATCAGTGGTTTGTCAACACGGGAAACCGGGGACGAGGAGACTCCACCCAAGATCTGCCCCCGACAGGACCTCAGGTGCGAGCGTTCTCCCGGACGGTTCGGACATGCCAACCGAAAATGCCCACCGAGACCACAGTACATGCATCGGCCCTCGCGTCTCCGGAGTGCCCTCTCCCCCTCGGACAGGCGAGCAAACCCCCGCTGCATGGGTTCACCCCCAGACAAGTCATCCCCAGGAGGCGTGGGAGGAGAGGGAGGCACGGGTGGGACAGCAAACGTAGGCGCCAATCTGTTAGGAGACCTCCGCAGGCTCTCCTTAAAGGAAGGTCTCTCCCTGAGTCTGGTGTCAATCAAAATCAGGAAAGAAATAAGAGACTCGAGCTCCACTGGTAGGTCCTTAGCTGCAACCTCATCCTTCAAGGCATCCGAGAGACCATGAGAGAAAGCAGCGACCAGAGCCTCATTATTCCAGCCCACCTCTGCTGCCAGGGTACGAAACTCAATGGCGTATTCAGCTACGGATCGTGAACCCTGTCTGATGGACATAAGGAGCTTCGCAGCAGAGGCAGCACGAGCCGGCACATCGAATACCTTCCGAAGAGAAGCAACAAAACCGGAAAACTCGGCAACCACCGGATTGTTGTTCTCCCATAAAGGGCTGGCCCAGGCCAAGGCCTTGTCCGAGAGCAGCGAGATCAAGAAGCCCACCCTTGATCTCTCAGTAGGAAAGGCATGTGGCAGCAACTCGAAGTAAATGCCCACCTGGTTAAGGAAACCTCGGCACTGAGTTGGCTCTCCCCCAAAGCGCTGTGGAAGGGGGGCAGAACCGGTCATACCCTGAAACACCACAGGCGCAGCAACAGGTGTCAGGGTAGACTCTGGCGCAACAACCGGAGCGGCAGTAGGAGCGGGCCCAGGAGCGACAACCGACCCATCGGCAACGGAAGCTAAATGAGCCGTGCGTTCAAGCAGGGTTTGCAACGCCACAGCGAACCGACCCAACAGGTGATCCTGCTGATCAAGTCTGGCAACCAGCGTAGGTAGCGAGGGTGGCCCTGTACCGTCAGAATTCATGGCTTGGTCCTAATGTCATGGAACCATGAACCAGACGTACAACAAGAGATAAGTGGAAAATAAGAAGGTTTTATTGAAGAGCAAGCCGTAAGCAAAGTCCGAACGGATGGCTAAACCGAAGCAGGGTCTTGCGGAGACAGAGGTCAGGAACCAGAAGGGTAGTCAGACGAAGCCAGGAACAGGAACCAACGGGGTAGTCAGACGAAGCCGGAATCAGGAACCAACGGGGTAGTCAGACGAAGCCGGAATCAGGAACCAACGGGGTAGTCAGACGAGGCCAGGATCAGGAACCAGAAGCAGCAGCAGTCTTGGAAGCATGTGAACACAGGAGGACCAAGCAAGGAACTGAAGCCACAGACCTCCTATATATATGAGCTGGGCATCCAGCTCCTCCCAGTGGGAAGGAGGAGCCGCAGGGTGGGAGGCTACAAGAAAACCCAGAAACCAAGATGGCCGCCAGCACATGTCAAACGAAGGGAACAGCAAGGAGGTAAGACCATGACACAAATAAACATTTCTGACATTCAAAAACAAAACAAAAACAAATCAGTGACCAATATAGCCACCTTTCTTTGCAAGGACACTCAAAAGCCTGCCATCCATGGATTCTGTCAGTGTTTTGATCTGTTCACCATCAACATTGCGTGCAGCAGCAACCACAGCCTCCCAGACACTGTTTAGAGAAGTGTACTGTTTTCCCTCCTTGTAAATCTCACATTTGATGATGGACCACAGGTTCTCAATGGGGTTCAGATCAGGTGAACAAGGAGGCCATGTCATTAGATTTTCTTCTTTTATACCCTTTCTTGCCAGCCACGCTGTGGAGTACTTGGACGCGTGTGATGGAGCATTGTCCTGCATGAAAATCATGTTTTTCTTGAAGGATGCAGACTTCTTCCTGTACCACTGCTTGAAGAAGGTGTCTTCCAGAAACTGGCAGTAGGACTGGGAGTTGAGCTTGACTCCATCCTCAACCCAAAAAGGCCACACAAGCTCATCTTTGATAATACCAGCCCAAACCAGTACTCCACCTCCACCTTGCTGGCGTCTGAGTCGGACTGGAGCTCTCTGCCCTTTACCAATCCAGCCACGGGCTCATCCATCTGGCCCATCAAGACTCACTCTCATTTCATCAGTCCATAAAACCTTAGAAAAATCAGTCTTGAGATATTTCTTGGCCCAGTCTTGACGTTTCAGCTTGTGTGTCTTGTTCAGTGGTGGTCGTCTTTCAGCCTTTCTTACCTTGGCCATGTCTCTGAGTATTGCACACCTTGTGCTTTTGGGCACTCCAGTGATGTTGCAGCTCTGAAATATGGCCAAACTGGTGGAAAGTGGCATCTTGGCAGCTGCACGCTTGACTTTTCTCAGTTCATGGGCAGTTATTTTGCGCCTTGGTTTTTCCACACGCTTCTTGCGACCCTGTTGACTATTTTGAATGAAACGCTTGATTGTTCGATGATCACGCTTCAGAAGCTTTGCAATTTTAAGAGTGCTGCATCCCTCTGCAAGATATCTCACTATTTTTGACTTTTCTGAGCATGTCAAGTCCTTCTTTTGACCCATTTTGCCAAAGGAAAGGAAGTTGCCTAATAATTATGCACACCTGATATAGGGTGTTGATATCATTAGACCACACCCCTTCTCATTACAGAGATGCACATCACCTAATATGCTTAATTGGTAGTAGGCTTTCGAGACTATACAGCTTGGAGTAAGACAACATGCATAAAGAGGATGATGTGGTCAAAATACTCATTTGTCTAATAATTCTGCACTCCCTGTACTGTCCTCTTCAGTGTTAATTACTTTATACAGTTTAGTGTCATCTGCGAAAATTGATATTTTACTATGCAAGCCTTCTACAAGATCATTAATAAATATATTAAAGAGAATAGGGCCCAATACTGACCCCTGAGGTACTCCACTAGTGACAGTGACCCAATCTGAGTATGTACCGTTAATAACCACCCTCTGTTTTCTATAATTGAGCCAGTTACTTACCCACCTACAGATGTTTAGATGTTTTCTCCCAGTGCGAGCATTCTCATTTTTTATACTAACCTTTTATGTGGTACAGTGTCAAACGCTTTGGAGAAGTCCAGATACACGACATCCATTGATTCGCCGCTGTCAAGTCTAGAACTTACCTCCTCATAGAAACTGATTAAATTAGTTTGACATGACCGATCCCTCACAAAGCCATGCTGATATGGCGTTATTTGCTTATTTCCTTTAAGATGCTCTAACATAGCATCCCTCAGAAAACCTTCAAACAGTTTACCCACAACAGATGTTAAACTTACCGGCCTATAGTTTCCAGGCTCTGTTTTTGGACCCTTTTTAAATATTGGCACCACATTTGCCATGCGTAATGTGGGACATTACCTGTCAGTATAGAATCTGCAAATATCAGAAATAAGGGTCTGGCTATGACATTACTTAATTCCCTTAGGATACGGGGGTGTATGCCATCCGGTCCTGGTGATTTGTCTATTTTAATCTTTTTAAGTCGCTGTTGTACTTCTTCCTGGGTCAGACAGGACACTTTTAATGGGGAATTTATTTCAACATTCAGCATTTCATCTGACAGTTTATTTTCCTCAGTGAATACATTGGAGAAAAAAATATTTAACAGCTTTGCTTTCTCCTTGTCGCTCTCTGCGACTCCCCCCTCATTACTTTTTAAAGGGTCGACACCTTCAGATTTATACTTTTTAACATTTATATAATTGAAGAACATTTTAGGGTTAGTTTTACTCTCTTTGGCAATTAATCTCTCGGTCTCTAGTTTGGCCGCTTTTATTTGTTTTTTACATGTTTTATTTTTTTCCTTATAGTTTTTCAGTGCTTCCGTGCTACCCTCCTGTTTTAGTGTTTTATATGCTATATTTTTGTCATTTATTGCTTTCTTTACAGTTCTGTTTATCCACATTGGTTTATTTTTGTTCCCTAACCTTTTATTCTCATACAGTATGTACCTCTCATAGGTATTGAATTTATCCAATTTGGGTGTTGGGGAAAATTTTAGGCCTTTATTCAATAGTTTCTTTTGTGATTCAATTAGATTAGTTTTCCTTAAGTTCACTATTATGTCCTCTGTGATTATTGTATCCTGTGTTCATTGTATAGATTTTTTTTTTCTTGTGCCTTTTTGGTGATCGTGATTGTTCAGAGTGCCCTGTGATTGTGTCTCTACATGGTCCCTCATTGTGTTCCCTATCTGGGAGTGGCGTCATTGTCTCAAATTGTATATGTGTATAGGAGATTGTGTCCTTATGTCGTGTCTCGGGGATTGGGACTGTCATCGCGTCCTTGTTCTGTGGTGAGGTGGAGTCTGGTCTAAAAAATGAGGCGGAGATAGTGTTTCAAATCGGTTATTTGTAGGGATACTATAATGTGATTGTGTGTTATTCGGTAGACTATTTTTCTTCCTTTTTTCTTTGGTCCTGTCTTATGGTATTTTCTGTGAATCCTTAGTATGACTAGGTGCTCATTCTGTTTGTATTCTATGTTTTCATTTTTTATTCTTTTTGTTCATTATCTCCCTCTCTAGTGTGTCTAAACTGGTACATATGCATTCTTGCCATCTCATAAAGTCCTCGTTTTGTGGTAGTGTATAAATTATCTCTTTCAATTTGGCAATCTGTTCTACTGTTTGTTCTAAGATCTATGTGCCTCTTTTTATTGTCATCTGTATGAGTATACAAATTGAATTTGTTATAGAGGGAGTCAATTTCATTTTAACACACAATTATTTCAAATTTGAATCAGATTACTTCTTACAAAAACGTGGTACCGCCATGGGTACCAGGTTCGCCCTCAGCTATGCAAACATCTTTATGCCACAGTGGGAAATGGAAGTCATTCGCCTACGCTGGGGGGGAGCCTGGTGCTATGGCATCGGTACATAGAGATCATTTTTATATGGCAAGATACGGAGGAGGATCTACAGAGCTTTCTAAAAGAAATTAATAATAACGACAGAGATCTGAATTTCTCCACGAATATTAGTCACACCCATGTTGAATTCCTATTTCTGACAGTGGAAATTTGTGGGAAAAAATTATTATATGCAAAACATATCAGAAACATGTCATGAAAAATAACTACATCTTATACTCCAACTGTTATCTTCCTAGATGCTTAACCAATATTCCGACTAGTCAATTCAGGTGACTAAAACTAAATTGCACAGAAACCGATCAATTTGAAAAAGAAGCTAATGATCTAAAACAACAATTTCTAGCAAAAGACTACCCAAGAGAAATAGTGGATGCCTCATTAAACAAAGTAAGAACGATGAATAGGAGTGATTTTTATTTTATTTCTAACAACAAGATAGATAATGAGACCAAAAAAGATGAGAACAAAAGAATTTTAGAAAACACTGGCACCCTCTCTTGGGAGATAAACTGATAGGACCTCTATTACCAACAAGCCCCTCAATCACATATACTAGAGCTCCCAACCTAGGCCTACAAGTAGCACCCATAGTGCTTCCGTGGGGTTCCCATCTGTGCTTCTGCACCGCATCTCCGGGTTTGCGGACCCATTCAAGTAAATGTATCCGCATCCGTGATGCGGGGTGCACAAGGCCGATGCCCCATGTATTGCGGGCTGCAATACGGCCATGGCGGGGACACGGTCGTGTCCATAAGCCCTTAGGGCTTGTTCACATGACCATGCCATGTTTTGAGGTCCGTAAATTGCGGATCTGCTAAACACGGATGCAGATTTGCGGAAGGGACGGCCCTTTAGAGAAATGCCTATTCTTGTCCGCAAAATGGACAAGAATAGGACATGACTCATAACTTTCGCAGGACCACGGGACAGAGCAATGGATGCGGACAGCACACAGAGTGCTGTCCGCATCTTTTGCAGCCCCATAGAAATGAATAAGTCCACACCCGAGCCGCAAAAAATGCGGCTTGGATGCAGACCAAAACCTTGGTCGTCTGATTGAGCACTTAGGCCCCTTTCACACGAGCGTGACGGATTAGGTCCGGATAGGTTCAGGGTGCATTCAGTGAAACTCGCACCATTTTGCAAGAAATTTCAGTCCGTTTTGTCTGCGATTGCGTTCAGTTGTTGATGTGCATGATGAAAAAATTTAAGGTTTACAAATAACGTCTCTTAACAACCATCAGTGAAAAACGCATCGCACCCGCACTTGCTTGTGGATGCAATGCGTTTTTCACACAGCCCCATTCGCTTTTATGGGGCCAGGGCTGCGTGAAAATGCTGAATATAGAACATACTGCGATTTTCAAGCAACGCAGAACTGCTGTGTGAAAAAAAACGCTCATGTACACAGACCCATTGAAATGCATGTGTCAGGATTCAGTGCAGGTCCAATGCATTCACATCACACATTGCACCCGCGCGGAAAACTCGCTCGTGTGAAAGGGGCGTTACTCTGTTCCTTTTCCTGTGCTTTCGAAATAGGTCAACCACTCCCTCCTGTTTTTAACGCCTCATACCAGCACTAAACTCATTCTCCTGACAAGAGAACACTGCATTTTCAAGCAGCCGCACTAAGGGTAGCTTAGCTTATTTCAGCTACCAGTAAAAAGTAACTACATGAATTCCTACGCACTGCGCCCCTCCTAGTGGTGTCTGCAGGCAGAAAGCTTTGTAATAGAAAGGAAGCAGATTTTTCAATGTATTTTTTGCCAATTCTTGGATAAAGTGGGTCTGGTATTTTTAGTTAAACTTTCTTCTGCTTAATTAAAAAAAAGTTATTTTCTCAGAAAATGGGGGAGTTGAGCTTTGCGTTGCTTAGGAGTGATTGTCACCTGCATACTGGGAAGTTGAGTGGGACTGGGGGCCATACTTAGTTTTGCTTTGGGGCCCTATAAGATTTATGTACACCCCTTTCTCATACTTATGGCAATCTAGGATATCGCCTGCACTTTCAAAGGAAGTGCATCCTCCAGCAGTCTGTGCGCCCAAACAGAAATCAATGGCAGCTCAGAACTGCCATAGATTTCTGTCTTAATTTATGCTAGTTTTCTGGCATATAAGAAGAGAAATTTGCATCTATAATGGAGATTCTAATCTATTATCATAAATACCAAGCTAAAATGAGCTTGTGATCTGCACTAAGTTAGACGACACAAAGAAGGCGGTCATAAATCAAAATATATATTTATTAAATAACAATAATATGGTGCAAACTAATATACACTCACCTAAAGAATTATTAGGAACACCATACTAATACTATGTTGGACCCCCTTTTGCCATCAGAACTGCCTTATTTCTATGTGGGATTGATTCAACAAGATGCTGAGAGCATTCTTTAGAAATGTTGACCCATATTGATAGGATAGCATCTTGCAGTTGATGAAGATTTGAGGGATGCACATCCAGGGCACGAAGCTCCCGTTCCACCACATCCCAAAGATGCTCTATTTGGTTGAGATCTGGTGATTGTGGGGGCCATGTTAGTACAGTTAACTCATTGTCATGTTCAAGAAACCAATTTGAAATGATTCAAGCTTTGTGACATGGTGCATTATCCTGCTGGAAGTAGCCATCAGAGGATGGGTACATGGTGGTCATGAAGGGATGGACATGGTCAGAAACAATGCTCAGGTAGCCTGTGGCATTGAAATTGGCACTAAGGGGCCTAAAGTGTGCCCAGAAAACATCCCCCACACCATTACACCACCAGCCTGCACAGTGGTAACAAGGCATAATGGATACATGTTCTCATTCTGTTTACGCCAAATTCGGACTCTACCATTTGAATGTCTCAACAGAAATCGAGACTCATCAGACCAGGCAAAATTTTTCTGGTCTTCAACAGTCCAATTTTGGTGAGCTTGTGCAAATTGTAGCCTCTTTTTCCTATTTGTAGTAGAGATGAGTGGTACCCGGTGGGGTCTTCTGCTGTTGTAGCCCATCCGCCTCAAGGTTGTGCGTGTTGTGGCTTCACATGCTTTGCTGCATACCTTGGTTGTAACGAGTGGTTATTTCAGTCAACGTTGCTCTTCTATCAGCTTGAATCAGTCGGCCCATTCTCCTCTGACCTCTAGCATCAACAAGGCATTTTGCCCACAGGACTTCCGCATACTGGATGTTTTTCCCTTTTCACACCATTCTTTGTAAACCCTAGAAATTATTGTGCGTGAAAATCCCAGTAACTGAGCAGATTGTGAAATACTCAGACCAGCCCGTCTGGCACCAACAACCATGCCACGCTCAAAATTGCTTAAATCACCTTTCTTTCCCATTCTGACATTCAGTTTGGAGTTCAGGAGATTGTCTTGACCAGGACCACAACCCTACATGCATTGAAGCAACTGCCATGTGATTGGTTGACTAGATAATCGCATTAATGAGAAATAGAACAGGTGTTCCTAATAATTATTTAGGTGAGTGTAAATAAGAAAATTGGTGACAATTGAAATTCAATCAATGATATGCAAAATTTTAAGAAAGTCAAAATCGAGAGTGTGTGTTTGTGTATAATATATATATATATATATATATACATTACTATGCCTTATTATTACAATACCCTTCAATTATATTTTAGATCAATTTGATACCTGATTTTCTCTCAGCGACAAATGGTCTATTTCAGATTTCCTCTTTTATTGATACAAATATATATACATAATTTTTTTTTTTTTATGTCACAAATGTTTTATTGACAAAAGAATGAGAGCCGCATCATTGTGAAGGTTGCTGTCCGCGACCACATCCGAAGCCTCCTCTAAACTGAAATTCTGTAGCGGCTCCAGCGCCAGCCTCGGCCTTCTTGTCGGCACCAGGTGGAGCAGCGCTGCGTCTGTAAGTGTCTCTGTCTGTCTCTCCTCGGGACAAGCGGGCAGGGCGCTCACCCTCCAAACCTTTGGGTCGTGGTCTGCCAGTCTCTGGACGACTCCTCCTCAGAGTAGCAGGGACGATCTCTGGGGGCAGGTGCAGGAAATCCCGCAGATACTGGATGCCTTAGTTTGTCAGGTACCAGTAGAAGTGACGCCAGGCAAACTGCTCCTTGACGTAGCCACGGGACTTCAGAGACTGCATGGCCTTCATGACGTGGAGGTTGGGCACGTTCTTGTCAGCTAGTTCCGGATGCTTTGGCATATGTACATCTTTCTTGGCCACCATAACTCCCTCCTTAAAAAGGAGCTCGTAGATGGCAATGCGATCTTTCTTGGGCATCAGCATCTCTGCAGCTTTCTCGGAGGCCTGAACCCAAATATATATACATAATTAACCATACCGGCCTAGAACTGAATTCAGTTCTTTGGAGATGATATCGTGTTTCCAAAAGTACATATAAATCTCCCTGAATCGGATCAAGTTTTAGGATGATTCCGCAGGTACACCCCAATCTTATTCCAAAACAGATACTATACACAAAGTATGGTTAATTGAATATATATAGATATATATTATATTAATTGATTATTCTATAAAATATAGGTAAGGTTATACTATACCAAAATGTCAGCTAGCAGAAATCAGTTTCAATAGTTCTAAGATGGCTGCCTCCAATGGCTGAAAAGGTGGTCAAGTGGTTGGATCAGATGGATCAAGAGGTCTCTAGATGTGTCTTTCAAGATATTCCCCTCCAGAGGTGTGTTCAGATGATGATCTCTGTCAGCCCATACCATCTTTTTAGCCCATCTAAAATGGGACTGGCCTGGTTCGATCATTTACTTAGTGACATCACTTTATAACTAATAGGACCTCCCCTAGTGATTTCACAATTCATTATTTAATTCTATTCTACCACTAGATGGCACCAGAGGTCCACCTATACATTTTGGGAATTAATTATGATTTTACTTAACTGATTTTCAAAACAGGATTTGGAATGTCTAACAGAGAAACAATAGAATGTTGACTCTCGCCAAGCAATCATATATACACTTTGTTAACTTCCAGTCTAGTCACACAATCCAAAGTCCTACTCTATTCACAAATACACCTTAGTATACAACTCCACCAGACATCCATTCTATTTCTAAATCAAGGATTAAACCTATCCAAGTCAAATACTATAAAGTCCCTTTTCTATTCATTGGGATAGACCACTTTCTGGTGATACTTTGGTCTACTGTCTTTAGATTGAAGATACACTATTTGTTCATGATCTCTCTCTACAATTCTCCTGAAGTAACACCTGAGACTGAAATAGTTAACTCCCCATAGTGACATAGTAACATACAGTCGTGGCCAAAAGTTTTAAGAATGACACAAATATTAGTTTTCACAAAGTTTGCTGCTAAACTGCTTATAGATCTTTGTTTCTGTGATGTAGTGAAATATAATTACACGCACTTCATACGTTTCAAAGGCTTTTATCGACAATTACATGACATTTATGCAAAGAGTCAGTATTTGCAGTGTTGGCCCTTCTTTTTCAGGACCTCTGCAATTTGACTGGTCATGCTCTCAATCATCTTCTGGGCCAATTCCTGACTGATAGCAACCCATTCTTTCATAATCACTTCTTGGAGTTTGTCAGAATTAGTGGGTTTTTGTTTGTCCACCCACCTCTTGAGGATTGACCACAAGTTCTCAATGGGATTAAGATCTGGGGAGTTTCCAGGCCATGGACCCAAAATGTCAACGTTTTGGTCCCCGAGCCACTTAGTTATCAATTTTGCCTTATGGCACGGTGCTCCATCGTGCTGGAAAATGCATTGTTCACCAAACTGTTGTTGGATTGTTGGAAGAAGTTGTTGTTGGAGGGTGTTTTGGTACCATTCTTTATTCATGGCTGTGTTTTTGGGCAAAATTGTGAGTGAGACCACTCCTTTGGATGAGAAGCAACCCCAACATGAATGGTCTCAGGATGCTTTACTGTTGGCATGACACAGGACTGATGGTAGCGCTCACCTTTTCTTCTCCGGACAAGCCTTTTTTCTGATGCCTCAAACAATCGGAAAGAGGCTTCATCGGAGAATATGACTTTTTTTGGAGAGAAGTGGCTTTTTTTCTGCCCTTCTTGACACCAGGCCATCTTCCAAAAGTCTTCGCCTCACTGTGCGTGCAGATGCGCTCACACCTGCCTGCTGCCATTCCTAAGCAAGCTCTGTACTGGTGGCACTCCGATCCCGCAGCTGAATCCTCTTTAGGAGACGATCCTGGCGCTTGCTGGACTTTCTTGGACGCCCTGAAGCCTTCTTAACAAGAATTGAACCTCTTTCCTTGATGTTCTTGATGATCCTATAAATTTTTGATTGAGGCGCAATCTTAGTAGCCACAATATCCTTGCCTGTGAAACCATTTTTATGCAATGCAATGATGGCTGCACGCGTTTCTTTGCAGGTCACCATGGTTAACAATGGAAGAACAATGATTTCAATCATCACCCTCCTTTTAACAGGTCAAGTCTGCCATTTTAACCCAATCAGCCTGACATAATGATCTCCAGCCTTGTGGTCGTCAACATTCTCACCTGAGTTAACAAGACGATTACTGAAATGATCTCAGCAGGTCCTTTAATGACAGCAATGAAA
Organism: Bufo gargarizans; assembly: GCF_014858855.1. NCBI lineage: Eukaryota > Metazoa > Chordata > Amphibia > Anura > Bufonidae > Bufo > Bufo gargarizans. The sequence goes on along the minus strand of NC_058085.1, from coordinate 228,350,083 downwards.
TGCAGTAGAAAGGTTTTTTGGGATGAAGTTAATCATCGTCGTCTCGGTGGAGGTGGATCATGTCTTGGTTCAAACCGTCCTTCTATAAAATAAAATGAGAGTATGAATACATATTATTTAATATTTTGATATATACAATTTCCCTAGCGTTGCTATGAAAAATACTTTGCAAGGAAACACCAAATCGGAACGTCTGTGAACTGAGAGAAATCAGATTAACGCTATCCTTATTCATTCTTTTATTCAGTATCACCTTCTATGATTCTCAGTTCTGACCTTGGGTGACACACCCGCAATTTATTCACATGAACCCCGCTTTTTAATCCATTTTCACCTTGTATACCACAGGTGACATTTTATCAATGATGTCATAAGGACCTTTCCATGATGGGAGGAATTCCCTCTTTTTTACCTGATCCCGGGCAAAATTGTAGAGATACACTCTATCTCCTACCTCATATTCCTTCTTAGTGGTCTTTAAATCGTAATAAGTCTTGTTACGGCGGCTTTCTCAAGATTCTTCTGCGCGAAAGCAAACTGTCACCACCAGACATCTGAGAAGCTCTGACAGATGCCTTTCAGAACCTCCTCCTTGAGCTTTCTTTGTTTTGGTTTTCAGTTCCTCATCTCGTTAGCCTCTCTCAACTGTCATGTAGTTGGACTGATTGCATCCCTTTAAATTCCTCCCCATAATGCATTAGTGTGCGGTTTATACAACTTCCTGGAGTGTGTGTGCATGCTGATCCTATTTCCCAGTCTTCTACAAGATAAGTGTTGTACATTCATTTGTGATTTTCTGTTTGCTGGATCCCAGGTGACCCTGACTCCCTCCATGTCTAGTGTAGGGAGCCGGTGGTCGTGTCCCCTCACTATTATAGGGTGTTCAGATGTTATACAGTCGAGGTACGAGTATATACAACCATCCACCTTTGGGATTTTCGCATAGGCTGAGCAGCCAGGGAAAGTGCCAGGTCTTGTGCACGAGCGCAAGTCTCGCAAGCAGACACAAAACCCTCAACCGACTTACGAAGCGCAGGCCACCAGAATCTCCGAGCGATGAGATCCACTGTGGCTCTTGCCCCCGGGTGCCCAGCAAGGAGCGTATCGTGGTGTTCCTTAAAAATCTTGTGTCTTAAAGCGAGAGGCACAAACAACCTCCAAGGAGGACAAAGATCAGGAGCCTCTGACTGGGCTACCTGCACCTCTGCCTCCAATTCAGGAAAAAGAGCAGAGACCACCACACCTTCAGCCAAAATGGGACCCGGGTCTTCAAAATTCCCACCTCCCGGGAAACAACGTGACAGGGCATCTGCCTTAACATTCTTAACCCCAGGGCAGAACGTGACAACAAAATTAAACCTTGAAAAGAACAAAGACCATCTGGCCTGTCTCGGGTTCAGACGCTTGGCTGACTCCAAGTAGGCCAGATTTTTATGGTCAGTAAACACGGTAATAGGGTGTCTGGCTCCCTCTAGCCAATGGCGCCATTCCTCAAAAGCCAATTTGATGGCCAACAACTCCCTATCTCCCACATCGTAATTTCTCTCTGCGGAGGAGAGTTTCTTCGAGAAAAAGGCACACGGTCGCCATTTGGCAGGAGAGGAACCCTGAGACAAGACCGCACCCACACCCACACCCACCTCAGAAGCATCAACCTCAACTATGAAGGGTAAAGAAATATCAGGTTGCACCAAGATGGGAGCGGAAGCAAAACTCTCCTTGATATTAGAAAAAGCCTTACGCGCCTCTACTGACCAAGAAGAATAATCTACCCCCTTTCTGGTCATATCAGTGAGTGGTTTAACAATAGAGAAATAATTCAAAATAAACTTCCTATAATAATTGGCAAAGCCCAAAAAACGCATCAGCGCCTTCTGATTCTCAGGAAACTCCCACTCAAGCACAGCGCGGACCTTATCGGGGTCCATGCGAAAACCAGAAGCGGAGAGAAGAAACCCCAGGAACCCTGAGACAAGACCGCACCCACACCCACCTCAGAAGCATCAACCTCAACTATGAAGGGTAGAGAAATATCAGGTTGTACCAAGATGGGAGCGGAAGCAAAACTCTCCTTGATATTAGAAAAGGCCTTACGCGCCTCTACCGACCAGGATGAAATATCTACCCCCTTTCTGGTCATATCAGTGAGTGGTTTAGCAACAGGAGGAATAATTCAAAATAAACTTCCTGTAACAATTGGCAAAGCCCAAAAAACGCATCAGCGCCTTCTGATTCTCAGGAAGCTCCCACTCAAGCACAGCACGGACCTTCTCGGGGTCCATGCGAAAACCAGAAGCGGAGAGAAGAAACCCCAGAAATTGAATTTCTGGAACCGCAAACACACATTTTTCCAGTTTCGCGTATAATTTATTCTCCCGCAGGATGAGCAAGACCTGATGTAAGTGTTCCTTATGAGTTTTGAAATCAGGAGAAAAAATCAAAATGTCATCCAAATACACTAATACAAATTTTCCCATTAAATGATAAAAAATGCTGTTCACGAAATGCTGAAAAACGGCTGGGGCATTCATCAAACCAAAAGGCATAACCAAATTCTCAAAATGGCCCTCAGGGGTATTGAAGGCCGTCTTCCATTCGTCTCCTTCTCTGACCCTGACCAGGTTGTATGCCCCTCTTAGATCTAATTTAGAAAATACTTTAGCCCCAACAATCTGGTTAAACAGGTCCGGGATCAGTGGAAGCGGATAAGGGTCACGAATAGTGATACTGTTCAGCTCCCTGAAATCCAGACAAGGTCTTAAAGAACCATCTTTTTTCTTAAAGAAAAAAACAGCGGCAACAGGTGACTTCGAGGGTCGTATGTGTCCTTTTCTCAGACTCTCAGAGATATAAGCACGCATAGCGACCCTTTCAGGTTGGGAAAGATTGTATAAACGAGATTTAGGCAGCTTGGCGCCTGGGATGAGATTAATAGGGCAATTGTACTCCCTGTGCGGGGGCAAATCCTGAACTCCACTCTCAGAGAAGACATCCGAAAATTCTGAGAGAAAAGGTGGTACAGTCTTAGTAGAAACCTCAGAAACAGATGTCGTGAGGCAATTCTCTCTGCAAAAGTCACTCCAACCATTTATTTGCCTTGCTTGCCAATCAGTGGTGGGGTTATGTTTAGTGAGCCAGGGTAGCCTCAACACAAGAGGAGTAGGTAATCCGCTAAGGACGAAACATGACACATCCTCAACAGGAGCATCACTCACAATTAAACGGATATTGTGAACTATGCCCTTTAATGATTTCTGAGAAAGTGGATCGGAATCAAGAGCAAAAACAGGAATATCCTTTCCCAAAGTGCATACCTGGAAACCATGAGTTATCGCAAATTGATTATCAATGAGATTGACAGCTGCTCCACTATCTACAAAAATCTCACAAAAATGTTCTTGCTCTCTAGCGCCACCCTGGCAGGCAGGACAAAATGGGAACTACAAGCAAACGGAAAACCTTCAATCTCCGCCTCAACCCTGCCAATAGTAACAGATGGAACATTTTTAAGATTTTTTCCTTTTTGTTTCTTTATTACTCCCAAAAAAACTGCCTGAATCTCCTAGAGGGACAAACATTTGCCAAATGATTTATACCTCCACAACAAAAACAAACTTTCCCATGCGGGCTGAATCTTCTATTGTCAGAGGCAATCAACCCCAGCTGCATGGGCTCCTGTTCAGAAGAGAATGACAGCGACTGAGACCCCTGCGCACAGAATGAGACCGCTGCACTGTCCTGGGATTGAGTATGACAGGAAGGAGTGCTCTGTCCTCTCTCTCTAAGACGCCTGTCAATACGAACGGCCTGAGACATAGCAGAGTCCAAGGAGATAGGCCTCTCATGAAAGGCAAATGCATCTTTCAATCCCTCTAAAAAACCATGGCAAAATTGACTTCGGAGTGCAGCATCATTCCAACCAGTATCAGCTGCCCATCTCCGAAATTCTGAGCAGTATATCTCTGCGGATTGTTTACCCTGGCATAAGAGACGTAGTCTAGACTCAGCCAGAGCAATACGATCCAGATCATCATATATCTGACCCAGGGCTAAAAAGAATTCAGCGAAAAGGCCCACTGACTGAGCGTTACCCCTGAGCAGCGATAAAATGATCCTTACCCTCCGTTCCTCATCACCAGAGGAATGGGGAAGAAGGCGAAAATGGAGTTTGCAAGCCTCTCTAAAACGCACAAAATTCTCACTACCCCCGGAGAACGTATCCAGGAGCGAGATCTTAGGCTCAGAACAAACTCCATGAACGCAAGCTGAACCGGTCACTAGAAACGGAGAAAGAGTCTTACGGAGATCAGCTACCTCCAATGAAAGACCCTGAAAGCGTTCAGTCAAAAGTGAAACCGGATCCATGCTTGAGACGGTTTTGGCGGCTTATAATGTCACGGAAGGTGTACAGGAAACAAGACAATGCAAAATTAATATATGACTCACTGGATCCAAAACTAAGGAACAAAAGGGAGACCCCTGCATAAGACCTGGCACTCTCCCTTACTGCTCAGCCTATGCGAAGATCCCAATGGTAGATGATCGCATATCCTCGTCTGTATAACACCTGAACACCCTATAATAGTGAGGGGACACGACCACCGGCTCCCTACACTAGACACGGAGGGAGTCAGGGTCACCTGGGATCCAGCAAACAGAAAATCACAAATGAATGTAACACTTATCTTGTAGAAGAGTGGGAAATAGGATCAGCATGCACACACACTCCAGGAAGTTGTATAAGCTGCACACTAATGCATTATGGGGAGGAATTTAAAGGGATGCAATCAGTCCAACTACAAGACAGCTGAGAGAGGCTAACGAGATGAGGAACTGAAAACCAACACAAAGAAAGCTCAAGGAGGAGGTTCTGAAAGGCATCTGTCAGAGCTTCTCAGATGTCTGGTTGTGACACAAACACATCTTCAAGACACCAAACAAGATATTATATTTCTATGACCAGAAGGATGGCCCCCACTGGCAGTTGGTAAGTAACCAGGAGGATGTCTCCAGCAAGCATGGCTGAAGCACCCTCTCTGACTACTGCCTACAACTGAGGCTATATAGGGCCAAGAGGCCACACCCAACAATCAGAAACACCCCGTGACTCACACACACAGAAAGGGAGTTAACCCTTCTAAAACCACAGAAGGGAAAACACAACTAAAAGGGGAAGTGTCCAATCAACGAACACACTGTGGCTGTTGCCGCAGGCAACGACATGGGTGGCACTCATGTCCTGGGAGTCAGCCCGAAGGCCGGGACACTGCCACCACATGTACACTATACAACCAAACGTTGCCACGGGCAACCACAGTGAGGGGAAGATGTAAGTCTACACCACACATAAGCAAAGTGCACACAGACATACAAAAGTGCTTACAAACACGCACACAACTCCAAGGGAACCGCACACATAGCTGTTGTCCGCAGCAACCACACTTGAGGCCTACAACATTATGCCTACAGCTGCGGTTGACACTACAACCCAAACTGCGGGCAACTGTATGCGGCTCCCAAGGAGTCACGGCCATAACATGGTCGTGACAGACACAAACACATGTTGAAGATACTTACGAAGGTCCTCCACATACTGATGTGTTGTGGCTGCATTGATCAGGTTATGATCTGATGTGCGATACAACAGATCTTTCGGAAGTTCTTCTTCCCATCATCAGCTCGAAGGGTGACATCATGGTAGCTGTGCTTGGAGTAGCTCTAATGGCCATGAGCACTAACGGTAACTTTATGTCCCAGTCTTTACCTGACTCCTTGACATATTTCTTAAGGATGTTGACAATAGACTGGCTATAATGCTCAACGGATCCACTAGAGGCTGGACGATAGGCAATATGTAATCTCCGTTTTACCCCCAAGATCTTCCACATCTTCTCCATTACCTCACTTACAAAGTGTGATCCATGGTCTGAATCGATCCTTAACGGTAACCTAAATCTGGAAAATACATGGTTAATCAACAAAAAGGCACAGGTCTCGGCTGTGTTATTGCTGGCTGGTAGACACTCTACCCATTTGGTAAACACGCAAGTGACTGTCAAAATGTATTTATTCCCTCGAGACGACTGCGTAACAGGACCAATAAAATCTATTTGGATATCAGACCATGGTAATGAAAAACCCTTTTTCTGAAGCAGAGCACGATGTGTTGGACCTTGAGGTTGAAATTGAGCATGCACCAAACAACCTTAACAGTAAATCTGGACATCCTTCAACATATGAGGCCAATAGGCATAATCATGTAGTAATAATCATGTAGTAATTAATATGTAATCTTCTCTCCACGATGACCACCTGTAGGCGCATCATGGGCATGATGTAACATCAAACCTCTAAACGTAGTGAGAACTACCCATTGTTGAATACCGTTTTTAGAGGTTCTCATCAATAACCCATCTTGAATACTAAATTGGGATTTGGTATTCATAAGTAGATCTTCCTTTTGGCCATAATCATCTTCCGATATGGGATTATTATTAGGATCCTCAATATGTTTATAAAAGATTCCTAATATAAGATCTTCCTTCTGGCTTTTGATCAGATCCTCACTGGTAGATTCTTGGCTCCATTGGGCTACACCAGTCATGCTCAACCTGCGGCCCTCCAGCTGTTGTAAAACTACAACTCCCACAACACCCTGCTGTAGGATGATAACTGTAGGCTGTTCGGGCATGCTGGGAGTTGTAGTCTTGCAACAGCTGGAGGGCCACAGGTTGAGCCTTAGCCTGTTGTCTAGTGATAGCATCAATGGGAATCATCTCTAATAAATTATCTATATCCATGTGGTCACCATTTATGGCTCCTTGTTTAGCCAGTTTATCAGCTAGGTCATTAACCTCTTTATATTCTGGGTTTTGGAATTACCTTTAGTCTTTTTCCAATTCATCTATGGCACAAAACAACTTGGCGTGTTTCACCAGTTTATTGTTGGACCGTAACATGTGATTCCTCTTCCATGTGGGCATATATTCTACAAAACTGTTCCGGACATAATTAAAATCAGTAACTATGACAAATTCTTTGATATTGTTCTCTATAGCAATCTTAACAGTTTGGTATACAGCAGCTAATTCTGCTACCTGGTTACTTTTAGCACCAATACTGTATCCCACTGAAATATTAGGAAATTCATCTGTCCAAGTAATGCCAATTCCTGCCACCAATTTTCTCTCATCCCCTACCATAGTGTGATAAGCACAACCATCTATATACACACAGGGGAGTAGAGAACAATTATCTTCGTCATATACTTTGTAAGGGGAAGATTTTTGTTCCTCTAGAAAATCATCTACCAGCTCTTCTTTATAATAATGAGCTGCACAATCATGAAGTTCGGCGAGTCCTGGGGCTACTGGACACTTTTTATTTTGCTTATACCAAACTTCCAACGACCATTCTTGTAAAGACAAGGTCCAAACAGTAATTCTGCTATTAGACAAGTTACCATCCCTAATTGTCTCACTCTGTAAGTATGTAGGGGTTGGTGTGCCGTTTCAACAATGATTTTTTCACCCTGAATAAAACTTCTAAAGTTTTGATGTGCCCAGACTGTGGCTAATAAAGCTTTTTCACAATCGTTAAACTTTATTTCTACCGGTGACAGGGACTTACTTGCATAAGCAATAACTTTATGCAATTTATCCTGTTTCTGACATAAGATGGCACTGATACTAAGGTCTGTAAAACCAGTTTCCAGATAAAAGGGTTTACCCCCCCCCCCTCGGGATACGCTAGACATGGGGCTTGGGTGAGTCTCCTTTTAAGCTCCGTCATGGCTTGTTCCTGATCCTCCTCCCTCCTCTTTAACAATGTTAATAACGGTTTACTGATCTCTGCATAGTTATGTCACAACCAGACAGCTGAGAAGCTCTGACAGAAGCCTTTCAGAACCTCCTCCTTGAGTTTTCTTTGTTGTGATGTTCATTTCCTCATCTCGTTAGCCTCTCTCAGCTGTCATGTAGTTGGACTGATTGCATCCCTTTAAATTCCGTCCCATAATGCATTACTGGGCGGCTTATACTTCTTCCTGGAGTGTGTGTGCATGCTGATCCTATTTCCCAGTCTGCTACTAAGTTAAGTGCTGTACATTTATCTGTTATTTTCTGTTTGCTGGATCCCAGGTGACCCTGACTCCCTCCGTGTCTGGTGTAGGGAGCCGGTGGTCGTGTCCCCTCACTATTGTAGGGTGTTCAGGTGTTATATAGTCGAGGTACGTGGATATGCAACCATCCACCTTTGGGATTTTTGCATAGGCTGAGCAGCCTGGGAAAGTGCCAGGTCTTGTGCAGGGGTCTCCCTTTTGGTTCCTTAGCTTTGGATCCAGTGAGTCATAGATGCTTGTTGCATTGTCTTGTTTGCTGTACACCGTCCGTGACATTATAAGCCGCCAAAACCGTCTCAAGCATGGATCCGGTTTCACTTTTGGCTGAACGTTTCCAGGGTCTTTCATTGGAGGTAGCTGATCTCCGTAAGACTTTTTCTCAGCTTCAAGTGACCGGTTCAGCTTGCGTTCATGGAGTTTGTTCTGAGCCTAAGATCTCGCTCCCGGATACGTTCTCCGGGGGTAGTGAGAATTTTGTGCGTTTTAGAGAGGCTTGCAAACTCCATTTTCGCCTTCTTCCCCATTCCTCTGGTGATGAGGAACGGAGGGTAGGGATCATTTTATCGCTGCTCAGGGGTAACGCTCAGACCTGGGCCTTTTTGCTGCCGGAGGGGGCACGGCCTCTCCGTTCAGTGGATGAATTCTTTTTAGCCCTGGGTCAGATATATGATGATCCGGATCGTATTGCTCTGGCTGAGTCTAGACTGCGTCTATTATGCCAGGGTAAACAATCCGCAGAGATATACTGCTCAGAATTTCGGAGATGGGCAGCTGATACTGGTTGGAATGATGCTGCACTCTGAAGTCAATTTTGCCATGGTCTTTCAGAGGGATTGAAAGATGCATTTGCCTTTCATGAAAGGCCTATTTCCTTGGACTCTGCTATGTCTCAGGCCGTTCGTATTGACAGGTGTCTTAGAGAGAGAGGAGAGATCTCTTCTTCCTGTCATACTTAGTCCCAGGACAGTGCAGCGGTCCCATTCTGTGCGCAGGGGTCTCAGTCGCTGTCAGCCCCTTCTGAGCAGGAGCCCATGCAGTTGGGGTTGATTGCTTCGGACAATAGAAGATTCAGCCCGCATTGGAGGGTTTGTTTTTGTTGTGGAGGTATAAATCATTTGGCAAATGTTTGTCCCTCTAGGAGAGTCAGGCAGTTCTCTGGGAGTAATAAAGAAACAAAGAGGAAAAAATCTTTTAAAAATGTTCCGTCTGTTACTATTGGCAGGGTTGAGGCGGAAATTGAAGGTTTTCCGTTTGCTTGTAGTTCCCGTTTTGTCCTGCCTGGATAGTGGATAGTGGAGCAGCTGTCAATCTCATTGATAATCAATTTGCAATAACTCATAGTTTCCAGGTGTGCACTTTGGGAAAGGATATTCCTGTTTTTGCTCTTGATTCCGCTCCACTTTCTCAGAAATCATTAAAGGGCATAGTTCACAATATCCGTTTAATTGTGAGTGATGATCATGTTGAGGATGTGTCATGTTTCGTCCTTAGCGGTTTGCCTACTCCTCTAGTGTTGGGGCTACCTTGGCTCACTTAACATAACCCCACCATTGATTGGCAAGCGAGGCAAATAAATGGTTGGAGTGACTTTTGCAGAGAGAATTGCCTCACGACATCTGTTTCTGAGGTTGCTACTAAGACTGTACCATCTTTTCTCTCAGAATTTTCGGATGTCTTCTCTGAGAGTGGAGTTCAGGATTTGCCCCCGCACAGGGAGTACGATTGCCCTATTAATCTCATCCCAAGCGCCAAGCTGCCTAAATCTCGTTTATACAATCTTTCCCAACCTGAAAGGATCGCTATGCGTGCTTATATCTCTGAGAGTCTGAGAAAAGGACACATACGACCCTCGAAGTCACCTGTTGCCGCTGTTTTTTTCTTTGTTAAGAAAAAAGATGGTTCTTTAAGACCATGTCTGGATTTCAGGGAGCTGAACAGTATCACTATTCGTGACCCTTATCCGCTTCCTCTGATCCCGGACCTGTTTAACCAGGTGGTTGGGGCTAAAGTCTTTTCCAAATTAGATCTAAGAGGGGCATACAACCTGGTCAGGGTCAGAGAAGGAGACGAATGGAAGACGGCCTTCAATACCCCTGAGGGCCATTTTGAGAATTTGGTTATGCCTTTTGGTTTGATGAATGCCCCAGCCGTTTTTCAGCATTTTTTATCATTTGATGGGAAAATTTGCATTAGTGTATTTGGATGACATTTTGATTTTTTCTCCTGATTTCAAAACTCATAAGGAACATTTACGTCAGGTCTTGCTCATCCTGCGGGAGAATAAATTATATGCGAAACTGGAAAAATGTGTGTTTGCGGTTCCAGAAATTCAATTTCTGGGGTTTCTTCTCTCCGCTTCTGGTTTTCGCATGGACCCCGATAAGGTCCGCGCTGTGCTTGAGTGGGAGTTTCCTGAGAATCAGAAGGCGCTGATGCGTTTTTTGGGCTTTGCCAATTATTATAGGAAGTTTATTTTGAATTATTTCTCTATTGTTAAACCACTCACTGATATGACCAGAAAGGGGGTAGATTATTCTTCTTGGTCAGTAGAGGCGCGTAAGGCTTTTTCTAATATCAAGGAGAGTTTTGCTTCCGCTCCCATCTTGGTGCAACCTGATAATTCTTTACCCTTCATAGTTGAGGTTGATGCTTCTGAGGTGGGTGTGGGTGTGGGTGCGGTCTTGTCTCAGGGTTCCTCTCCTGCCAAATGGCGACCGTGTGCCTTTTTCTCGAAAAAACTCTCATCCGCAGAGAGAAATTACGATGTGGGAGATAGGGAATTGTTGGCCATCAAGTTGGCTTTTGAGGAATGGCGCCATTGGCTAGAGGGAGCCAGACACCCTATTACCGTATTTACTGATAAGGTGGGCTCTGAGTGTCCGGAGTCCACTCGTAGAGGGAGGGGTACTGTCACAACCAGACAGCTGAGAAGCTCTGACAGAAGCCTTTCAGAACCTCCTCCTTGAGTTTTCTTTGTTGTGATGTTCTCGTTAGCCTCTCTCCGCTGTCATGTAGTTGGACTGATTGCATCCCTTTAAATTCCGTCCCATAATGCATTACTGGGCGGCTTATACTTCTTTCTGGAGTGTGTGTGTATGCTGATCCTATTTCCCAGTCTGCTACTAAGTTAAGTGCTGTACATTTATCTGTTATTTTCTGTTTGCTGGATCCCAGGTGACCCTGACTCCCTCCATGTCTGGTGTAGGGAGCCGGTGGTCGTGTCCCCTCACTATTGTAGGGTGTTCAGGTGTTATATAGTCGAGGTACGTGGATATGCAACCATCCACCTTTGGGATTTTTGCATAGGCTGAGCAGCCAGGGAAAGTGCCAGGTCTTGTGCAAGGGTCTCCCTTTTGGTTCCTTAGCTTTGGATCCAGTGAGTCATATATGCGTGTTGCATTGTCTTGTTTCCTGTACACCGTCCGTGACAAGTTATAAATGAACTTACATGAGTAATTCATCATACCCAAAAATGACCTCCGTTCACTGATATTGGTAAGCATTTTAGATTTCATTACAGTCTCCATCTTTTTCCATTAGGGGATTCAGGCCTTCAGAAGTAACCTTATGTCCATGGAAATTTACCTTGGTTCGAGACCACTGGGCTTTCTGTAAAGAAATTTTCACACCTGCCTTTCTCAACTGATTAAGCACATGCCTAATCTCTTGGATTTGTTGGTCAAATGAGGTACTTTTCATTGAAATGTCATCCACGAACATCAAGCTTCCTCTTTCCGTGGCATAGCCTTATGTAAAAACACCGCAAATTCATGACCTGAGTTTATGTATCCAAACGATAGTCTGGTCCAGGCAAACTGTTCCTTACCAAAGGTAAATGCCAATTTATGTTGGTCTTCAGGACTTACCTTGATGGTCCAATACCCCTGAGTGCAATCTAATGTGGTAAAGATCTTGGCGCCTTGGATTTGTACCAAGCATTGGTCTATATATGGCACGGGCCAGCCGGACATATATACTCGTTTATTGAGCTGCCGGAGATCAGCACATAAACACTATTGACCATTTGGTTTAAGAATTCCAAGGATAGGATTGTTATAAGAACTGTGCACCGGTCTTATAATACCTCTCTCCTTGAGATTTCAGATTATTTCTGCTAATGAGTCGTAACAAGCTAGTGGAAGACAATATTGCTTGATATAAACAGGAGGTGCCTCAGGATCAGTCTGAATCCTGGCAATGTGTATGTCAGTCAGAACACAATCAAAGGAATCTTTAGCAAAGATATCCTTGAATTCTAAGAGAACTTTTTTTAATTGTTGGCACTCTAGGTCATTGGAGAATCCATCAGCCAACAATATTTGCTGCTGTACCATTTCTAGGAACCCTGGAAAAACTTCAGGTTGACCTATTTCATGGGCTTCCTCCAACCTGTCAGTGAGGTTATGATTTGACCTGCTTTTTCAGCAAACTCATGATATTCCTGGGCTTCCTGCTCATTAATGGTATGACTAAAGGTCAGGGAGGATTCCTCTACCCTACACGTACCTTTTTCAAGATTAAAAGGATATACTGAACTAATGGTGAATAATCCTTCAGGAGAAGAATAAAATGTTTGTTCAACCAATTATTCTTCTGTTCGATACGATTCAGGTATTAGGCCAATAATTACATTCTGAAACCCAAAGGTATAATAATCTGAATCTAATGCCATACCAATGATTGTGTCTTTAGACAAATGGACTTCATTTGGCATACCATTATTCATAATTATTTGGTTTTTAAAGGTTTGTAAATTCACCATAGGGGTAGGATTTACTGAAATACCTAATTGTTGCATTCTGTTTGATAGGCATATCAATGCATCAGAATTCTTAATTTTTGGCCTTTTGATACCTGAATGGGTAACAGGAAATTATTAGTACCTGGAGGGATGATTACATCTCGTGGTACTAATACACTGACTGCATATGGCAGTATCTGGGATGACTTGAGAGCTTCATGTTCATCCATAAAACTATCAGGATTTCCGTTTATCCTTGTCCACATTGTGGAATTTACGTAAAATCCACATGAATGGCAAAACAATGTATTATATTGTTACCTATATACATTTGATACCGTGGTTCATTTAGCACCAGGAATAAATGAGTTGCTGATTTACCTGCAATGGAAATGGTTAACATACATTTTGCTATTATATTATGGTTATCAGAGTAAGTATCCAAGCCATGGACCCAATTATCCTGAGGATTTGGATACCTAATTACTTTGGGATTGGCCAATTGATGTAGTAGATCCCTACTAATATAACTATTTTCATGGCACAAATCCAATTTAGCCCTTTTCATTCTTCCTAGGTCATTCACTTGTACTGGGAAGAACACCTCATCATCCACCTTTTCAATCCCCACTAGGAATTGTTCATGACCACTAAACCCAGTAGGGTCAGTAGTTTCTGGATGTAGATGGATTGTAAGAACATCCCCTTCCAAACAGACATCTTTAACTTGTTCAGGAGCTACACATATGGTGTTATCCTCCAGTCCATCCACAGTGGCGTTAGGGGTTGCTTGCAGGAAAGAGACATCAGGGATTTGGCTATTTCTGAAATGTACCTCAATGGATTCCGACCTTTCCTCTATCATATGGCAGCTACGCCGACTGTGATAGGATTGTGACTGTTCATTACTGATGGGCATCCTTACTTAAGACTATATAACCTTATTAACAAAATCAATCACAGGGCTTAATCTTTTGAGGAAATCGATGCCAATAATGGGCATATCCACGATCAATGTAGGATGGCTGATTACTTTATTTCCTACTTTAAAATCCTAATACCTTGAGGGCATTGCCTGAGACACTAACCAAGTTAGCATTAAAACTTTTTAACTTATACCTCTCAGAAGATATATCCTGTAGTTGTTGGAAATACTTTTGAGATAATAAAGTTTCTTGGCTACCTGTATCCATCAAGGCTATTATTGGTGGAAAATTATCGAACAATTCCACTTTCATGTAATATCATTGTTCTATTTCCTGTAAAGAACAAAGATATTTGGAATGGAAAGTGAAATTGTTTTCCTGCTCTGCAGTCATCCTTACCCTCGACTACTCCTCCTTCCTTTTATTAGCAGGATTGCATGTCGTCATCTGCACAGCTGAAGACTTTGTGGGCTGTAAGACAGAACAAACATGTCTCCCCTCCTCCTTGCCATGTGGCTTTGGAAGGGTTAAATTATTTTCATGGGGAAAGACCTTTGTGTTAGTTTCCCCATTATTACATACACTTAAGTCTTCAGTGTTTGCAACATTGGACATACTTACCTGCTTCCCCCCATTTATAATTGGGTAGGATTCTCTACAGGAGGAGCTGCTCCTAAAAAAGGATTTTTAAGGTTAGCAGATAATGCTTTGGACAATCTGCTGCATCATCACTCCAAACTGGCTTTGGATTTGATCCATTCGATCATATAAGTTAACTCTCTTATTCCCATTACCTTTTGGAGATTGATTTTGGGACCTATATGATTGGGATCTCCCAGAATCATCTGACTCAGAACCACTTTGAACCCTTTCTGGCCCACGTTGAAATCTGTAATAATTTCTCTGGTATCTTTGGAAAGGAGGGAACCATTTATTCCTCAACTCATTCTTGTTATTTGGGTTTTTAGCAACTTTTGGGCCCTTATTATCATCTGGTCTAGGCTGAATTATATTTGTCTGGGAAGGCCTAGAGCTTTTTACCACCTCCGCATAACTCCTTTTGGGGCTCTGAAATTTTCCCTGATCTCTTTTTATATGAGTTTCAGCTATCTCCTCATTAGATTTTTTAAAATCTATCTGGAGACTCATCGCTATTTTGTAGCGCGGTATACAGACTTTTACTCTCTGTTAGCAACCAATCCAGAGTTTTTCTGTGATGGTAATCCCTAGTCAAAATTAATTTTATTTTATTAGGTAATGCGTCATAAAACAACTGGATGAATTCACAATTTTCAAAATTGGGATATTTTTCAGCCAAGCTATAAGCATTTTTAAAGGGTTTCTACCACTTCCTTTTCACATAATTAGCTTTCAGACACTAGCGATCCGCTAGTGTCTGCTCTGCCAAACAATCCTAATATAATAGCTTTTGGGGCAGCCGTTTCTCTAAAAAAAGAACTTATATTGATATGCTAATGACCCTCTAGGTGCTATAGGGGCATCATTAGCACCTAGAGGATCGGTCTACCTTCACAAGATGCAGCCGCCCAGCGTGTCCCTCCAGCCCGCCCATCTCCTTCGGAATGCGATCAAGCGGACGACTTCTCGCGCATGCGCCGTGCGTGTCTGTATTCGGCGCATGCGCAGTGAATGTCCGACCGCCTCCCTGCTCAGACAGCTCCACTGCGCCTGCGCCGATGGAGCACTATGACGTCATCGGCGCAGGCGAAAAGGAGATGTCTGAGCAGGGAAGCGGTCGGACATTCACTGCGCATGCGCCGAATACAGATGCTCACGGCGCATGCGTGAGAAGTCGTCCGCTTGATCGCATTCCGAAGGAGATGGGTGGGCTGGAGGGACGCGCTGGGCGGCGGCATCTTGTGAAGGTAGACCGATCCTCTAGGTGCTAATGACACCCCCATAGCACCTAGAGAGTCATTAGCATATCAATATAAGTTCTTTTTTTTTGTGAAACGGCTGCCCCAAAAGCTATTATATTAGGATTGTTTGGCAGAGCAGACACTAGCGGATCGCTAGTGTCTGAAAGCTAATTATGTGAAAAGGAAGTGGTAGAAACCCTTTAAGGACTGACAAAAATTCCCTGGGACTTTGATTTGGCCTGCACTTCAGTGTAAACATGGCCCTCCTAGCACCAGTTGCAGACTTATACGGACCAAACTCAGTCTTAATTTCTGATACCACCTCTGACCAACTATATTTGCCCATATCTCTGAGGGAATTAAAGAAGTACCGGTGCTTTGGTTCAAATACCCAGGTAATAAATTCAATTTTCTGTCTATCCTTTTCTAAATGTAATGTTTTCATTGCCTCTTCATATGTTTCTAGGTGAAACAGAAACTTAATCACTTTGGTAGTATCAATCATAGGCTGATAGTCTTTCTGTGACAAACTTTTGGTGGTCCCAGGGGGTGATATGGGTTTTAACTTAAGAATAGAACGTTCTCTCAGAGACATTAAGTCTTCTCCTTCAGAGGGGCCATCATATTCACTTTCTGCCTCTGACCTCCATATTTAATGTCTAACCTTCATTTTACTGGCGGATTCTTCCTGTCTATACGGCAGATATGATACATTCTGATTATCTATCACGCTCTGTAACTTTTTATTATCATTACGCAATCTTTTGCATTCCTTTTCTAATTCTGATTTTAATTGTTGACATCCTGCCAATTCTCTAGAGACTTGATCCAAATCTTTCCAGAGTTTTGATCATCTCAGTATTCTGCAGTAATAGACACAATGCTGACTTCAACACGCTCCAGCAGGCAGCTGTTATCAATCCACTCCTATGGACGTCTCCTGCAGCGTCTTGATGCCAACCGAAAAATTCAATGTACGGCACCAATTCCTTCACAAGACAAAGAAACACATAGCGCAATACCCAAGTGGTAAAAGTAAGTATCCAATTTATTGTACTTACAAAGTCCATGTGATAAAAGACATTTCATAAAATCACACCCGACCCGGGTTTCGCCTTAGGCTTCGTCAGGGGTTGAGGAACTGAATTCCCTCAGACTCAGTGTTAAATATCCTTCCTAAATTGCTCTAGGGCCACACCCAACTTCCAATTTGTCCGGAGGGCGGGTGACATGCATTAAATACAAACAACACTAAAAACATCCATACTACAAAAATCAATCATACACAATATCAAATAAAAAACTAATTCCAAACATTATCCACATGCGCTTAGCATGGGAAATACAAAAAAGTTAAAATATGACAGAGTTTACACAAACTGTGCAGCCTGCGATTATGACATGCAAGCTGCCTTAATATCCCAATTCTATGTTAAGGCCGTGTGGTAGGAGGGTGCCCATCTCGTATATCCACTCTGCTTCTCTTTTGTTTATCTGTTTAACAGGGTCTCCCCCTCTCCAGTGTCTCCGCACCAGTTCAACGGCACAGAATTTTAAACCGCTCTGATTTTTCTGGTGCACTTTTTTGTAATGTGCCGAAACACTGTGGGTCTCCAGACCCTTCTTAATGTTTCGGACATGTTCAGCAATGCAGGTTTTTAATTTTCTTAGAGTACGACCTATATATTGTGTCTTGCAGAGGCACTCTAACAAGTAGATTACCCCCGCTGTTTCACATGACAAATTCCCTTTTACAAAGAATGGTGTGAAAAGGGAAAAGCATCCAGTATGCGGCAGTCCTGTGGGCGAAAATGCCTTGTTGATGCTAGAGGTCAGAGGAGAATGGTCCGACTGATTCAAGCTGATAGAAGAGCAACGTTGACTGAAATAACCACTCGTTACAACCAAAGTATGCAGCAAAGCATTTGTGAAGCCACAACAAGCACAACCTTGAGGCGAATGGGCTACAACAGCAGAAGACCCCACTGGGTACCACTCATCTCCACTACAAATAGGAAAAAGAGGCTAAAATTTGCACGAGCTCACCAAAATTGGACTGTTGAAGACTGGAAAAATTTTGCCTGGTCTGATGAGTCTCGATTTCTGTTGAGACATTCAAATGGTAGAGTCCGAATTTGGTGTAATCAGAATGAGAACATGTATCCATCATGCCTTGTTACCACTGTGCAGGCTGGTGGTGGTGGTGTAATGGTATGGGGGATGTTTTCTGGGCACACTTTCGGCCCCATAGTGCCAATTGGCCATCATTTAAATGCCACGGGCTACCTGAGCATTGTTTCTGACCATGTCCATCCCTTCATGACCACCATCTACCCATCCTCTGATGGTTACTTCCAGCAGGATGATGCACCATGTCACAAAGCTCGAATCATTTCAAATTGGTTTCTTGAACATGACAATGAGTTCACTGTACTAAAATGGCCCCCGCAGTCACCAGATCTCAACCCAATAGAGCATCTTTGGGATGTGGTGGAACGGGATCTTCGTGCCCTGGATGTGCATCCCTCAAATCTCAACTGCAAGATGCTATCCTATCAATATGGGCCAACATTTCTAAAGAATGCTATCAGCACCTTGTTGAATCAATGCCACGTAGAATTAAGGCAGTTCTGAAGGCAAAATTAGGGTGTTCCTAATAATTCTTTAGGTGAGTGTGTATATATATATATATATATATATATATATATATATATATAAAAGAAAATTGGTGACAATTGAAATTCAATCAATGATATGCAACATTTTAAGAAAGTCAAAATAATCTAGAGTGTATATGTGTGTGTGTGTATATATATATATATATATATATATATATATATATATGTATATGTGTATATATATATATATATATATATATATATATATGTATATATATATATATACACTGCTCAAAAAAATGAAGGGAACACAAAAATAACACATCCTAGATCTGAATTAATTAAATATTCTTCTGAAATACTTTGTTCTTTACATAGTTGAATGTGCTGACAACAAAATCACAAAAATAAAAAAATGGAAATTTAATTTTTAAACCCATGGAGGTCTGGATTTGGAGTCACACTCAAAATTAAAGTGGAAAAACACACTACAGGCTGATCCAACTTTGATGTAATGTCCTTAAAACAAGTCAAAATGAGGCTCAGTAGTGTGTGTGGCCTCCACGTGCCTGTATGACCTCCCTACAATGCCTGTGCATGCTCTTGATGAGGTGGCGGACGGTCTCCTGAGGGATCTCCTCCCAGACCTGGACTAAAGCATCTGCCAACTCCTGGACAGTCTGTGGTGCAATGTGACGTTGGTGGATAGAGTGAGACATGATGTCCCAGATGTGCTCAATTGGATTCAGGTTTGGGGAACTGGCGGGCCAGTCCATAGCATCAATGCCTTCGTCTTGCAGGAACTGCTGACATACTCCAGCCACATAAGGTCTAGCATTGTCTTGCATTAGGAGGAACCCAGGGCCAACCGCACCAGCATATGGTCTCACAAGGGGTCTGAGGATCTCATCTTGGTACCTAATGGCAGTCAGGCTACCTCTGACGAGCACATGGAGGGCTGTGCGGCCCTCCAAAGAAATGCCACCCCACACCATTACTGACCCAATGCCAAACCGGTCATGCTGGAGGATGTTGCAGGCAGCAGAACGTTCTCCACGGCGTCTCCAGACTCTGTCACGTCTGTCATGCGCTCAGTGTGAACCTGCTTTCATCTGTGAAGAGCAGAGGGCGCCAGTGGCGAATTTGCCAATCTTGGTGTTCTCTGGCAATGCCTGCACGCTGTTGGGCTGTAAGCACAACCCCCACCTGTGGACGTTGGGCCCTCATATCACCATCATGGAGTCTGTTTCTGACCGTTTGAGCAGACACATGCACATTTGTGGCCTGCTGGAGGTCATTTTGCAGGGCTCTGGCAGTGCTCCTCCTGTTCCTCTTTGCACAAAGGGGGAGGTAGCGGTCCTAATGCTGGGTTGTTGCCCTCCTACGGCCTCCTCCACGTCTCCTGATGTACTGGCCTGTCTCCTGGTAGCGCCTCCATGCTCTGGACACTACGCTGACAGACACAGCAAACCTTCTTGCCACAGCTCGCATTGATGTGCCATCCTGGATAAGCTGCACTACCTAAGCCACTTGTGTGGGTTCTAGACTCCGTCTCATGCTACCACTAGAGTGAAAGCACCGCCAGCATTCAAAAGTGACCAAAACATCAGCCAGGAAGCATAGTAACTGAGAAGTGGTCTGTGGTCACCACCTGCAGAACCACTCCTTTATTGGGGGTGTCTTGCTAATTGCCTATAATTTCCACCTGTTGTCTATCCCATTTGCACAACAGCATGTGAAATTGATTGTCACTCAGTGTTGCTTCCTAAGTGGACAGTTTGATTTCACAGAAGTGTGATTGACTTGGAGTTACATTGTGTTGTTTAAGTGTTCCCTTTATTTTTTTGAGCAGTGTATATATCCACTACTATGTCTTATTATGACAATACCCTTCAATTATATTTTGAATCAATTTGATACTTGATTTTTCTTAGCCGACAAATGTCTGATCAAATCCAAATCTGGTCTATTTCAGATTTCCTCTTTTATTGATACAAATATATATACATAATTAACCATACCGGCCTAGAACTGAATTCAGTTCTTTGGAGATTATACCGTGTTTCCAACAGTACATATAAATCTCCCTGAATCGGATCAAGTTTTAGGATGATACTGCAGGTACACCCCAATCTTATTTCAAAACAGATACTATACGCAAAGTATGGTTAATTGAATATATATATATATATATATATATATATATTTTTTTTATATTAATTAATTATCCTATAAAATATAGGTAAGGTTATACTATACCAAAATGTCAGCTAGCAGAAATCTGTTTCAATGGTTCTAAGATGGCTGCCTCCAATGGCTGAAAAGGTGGTCAAGTGGTTGGATCAGATGGATCAAGATGTCTCGAGATGTGTCTTTCAAGATATTCCCCTCCAGAGGTGTGTTCAGATGATGATCTCTGTCAGCCCATACCATCTTTTTAGCCCATCTAAAATGGGACTGGTCTGGTTTGATCATTTACTTAGTGACATCACTTTATAACTAATAGGACCTCCCCTAGTGATTTCACAATTCATTCCTTAATTCTATTCTACCACTAGATGGCACCAGAGGTCCAAGTATACATTTTGGGAATTAATACGGATTTTACTTATTAACTGATTTTCAGAACAGGATTTGGAATGTCTAACAGGGAAACAATAGAATGTTGACTCTCGCCAAGCAATCATATATACACTTTGTTAACTTCCAGTCTAGTCACACAATCCAAAGTCCTACTCTAGTCACACAGACACCTTAGTATACAACTCCACCAGACATCCATTCTATTTCGAAATCCAGGATTAAACCTATCTAATTAAGACAAATACTATAAAGTCCCTTTTCTATTCATTGGGATAGACAACTTTCTGGTGATACTTTGGTCTATTGTCTTTAGAATGAAGATACACTATTTGTTCATGATCTCTCTCTCTACAATTCTCCTGAAGTAACACCTGAGACTGAAATAGTTAACTCCCCATAGTGACATAGTAACATACACATTCAGACTATACAAGAAATTCAGCTATTTCTATAATAGATACCATGAATATACTTATATATAAGGCATTTATATGATTATAGTTTACTTCCTATATCTTAACATAATAACACTAAAACTCAGCACATTTCTACCCCAATGTCTTATATAAATATATACTTTTCATTAGACCTTGTGAAACCTCCTTTTCACAAAAGCAGACTTGGGTAAACACTTTGGTACAGATTGTTAACCTAAAGTTAGTAATTCTGAGTTCAAAAGATCCTGAACTCATCTTGCCCTTTCAAATTAAGACAAAATAGCCATCATACAGCACATATATCAGGATATCAAAGTCTCTCTCTCTCTCTCTCTCTTTATATATATATATATATATATATATAAATATATATATATGTATGATGAATTATTTTATATTCAGAAGTTCTGACAGTCCCGATACACTTGGCCCCTACCTGCAGAGAACCACACTGATGAAAACACCAGTGGAAACGCACAACAGAACAGGAACAGAAGAACAGGCAAAACATTGACAAGAATATAACAACATCACCACAGAATAGGTACAGAAGATCAGACAACAGAATAACATTAACACCAATGCTTAACCAGGCGACACTACACAGAAGGGCAGATGGCAAAACCCCCTGGGTCTGCAGCAAGGGGCTATACCCAGCAAGGAACAAGACAGACTGACTACAAGCACCACAGCACACAGATAGAAATAGCTGCATAATGAGGGCACCTTATAAGCAGGGGCGTAGCTAAAGGTTCATGGGCCCTGGTGCAAGAGTTAGGCTTGGGCCCCCCTTCCCTCAGTGCTTTGTGTATCTTCTTATGCAGCACAAGGGTCTTTGGGCCCCCTCAGGCTCCTGGGCCCGGTAGCGACTGCTACCTCTGCACCCCCTATAGCTACGCCCCTGCTTATAAGCCACACCCAGGAACAGACCAGAGATAGTTAACCCCATTAGGACCAGGGGTAACCAGAAGCACTGGTAATAAACGATACAGACCACAGTTTACATGCATTGCAGAACCAGCATTCATGGTAACACCCACAGCCAGAATACAAAGCGCATGCAGCCAGCCTGCACGGCACCGATGACAGGAACCACAGAGATACAGACACGGAAGCTACAAACACAGGCCACAGTTCAAACACAAAACCGCAGCCAGCACGCAGCCCCAAGCAACGAGCATACACAGGTGTCAGCCTGCAGCCAGTCCGCGAGAGAGCCTGCAGCCAGCCTACACAGCAACCGAGCCAAGAACTGTACAGAGATACAGACACGGGGAGAACACACATTCACAGGCAAGTTCACACAAGACACAGCAGCCAGCGCGCAGCCCCAAGCAACCAGCATACACAGGAGTAATACTGCAGCCAGTACGCGAGAGTGCATGCAGCCAGCCTACATAGCCACAACTGTCACAGTGAACTGTACTGTGACAACCTCTTTGGCCCGGGAACCTTTGATTAATAGAATTCCATGGATCTCAGTACCAGTTTTAACACTCATATTTACCAAAACTCCAGAGTGACTTATAAACGATATGTTCTTTCTTCCCCATTTTCTAAAACTTCAAAAAAATTGAGAAAACTGAATTTATCATCTTTCCCGCATCTCGCTCAACCATCGCCTCACCAAAACAATCATTCACAGTTAATGCCACTGCCTCCAGAAAATCTCTAATTCTGCCCCCTCTTTCAAACTGCACGCAGCCCCAACCAACCAGCATACACAGGTGTCAGCCTGCAGCCAGTACGCAAGAGAGCCTGCAGCCAGTCTACACAGCAACCAAGGCAAGAACTGCACAGAGATGCAGACACAGGGAGAGCACACATTCACAGGCAAGTTCACACAAGACACCGCAGCCAGCACACAGCCCCAAGCAACCAGCATACATCATATTTCCCACATCTCGCTCAACCATCGCCTCACCAAAATGATCAGTCACAGTTAATGCCACTGCCTCCAGAAAATCTCTAATTCTACCCCCTCTTTCAAACTGCAAAGCTCTTACCACTTCCTTTACCTCTAAAACATTTATCAAATCTACTCCTTCAACCTCTAGTCAACAAAATACTTGTACATGCCTTCATCTAGACCACTACAGCATCCATTTCTGTGGCCTCCCATCCTAACACACTTGCTCCCTCCAATCCATCCTCAACCCTGCTTCCCAATTAATCCACCTGTCCCAATATTTATCCTCAGTCTCTCCTCGTGCCAATTCCTTTACTAGCTACCCTTAGCCTTGCAAATTCTGTTAAAAATGTATCAGTGACATACAGCACTGTCCATAACCAGTTCATAACCAGTCCCCTCCATAGATCTCTGACCTAATCTCCCTCTTTGGTATCCTCTTATATACTCTTCACAGAACCATCTACAAGACTTCCCCCGCAGAACCCCCATAATCTTGAGCTCACTATTTCATCTGATCAGATTTTCCCCACCTTCGAAACCTTAAAAATCAACCTGTTAAACCTACGTACTTCTTCAGAAAAGCAACCTACAATAAACCCTATTTTGAGTGAATTGGACTGTCTATTTATCTTGGTATTATGTGATCAGATAACCTTTGTTTTTTTTCTGGGGGGGGAGGGGGGGGGGGGAGTTCGAGGGTAAGCTCTAGTTTTTCTTCCATTCACTACAAATTGTATGTTATCTACATAGGTCTGGCCATTTATTCCAATTGACCTATATTGTTTTCTCTAAATCTTGATGGACTTGATGGACTTTTGTATTTTTTTAACCATAACAAATATGTAACTATCTAAAACTGGCTTGGTCAAAAACATTAACCTGTTAACCACTTTCAGGTTGGAATAAATTATTCTATACAAAAGTAGGAAGTCGTACATACATACATGACATGATGTTGCCATCCTTTTATTTCAGGACTCCTTGAGATGCAACTGATTTTACATTATGATGAAACCTACAGAGAAGTGAAATATGGTAACATGGGATTGCAGGATATTGATAACAAGATGCTGATGGGTATTAATGTCACCCCAATTGCTGCCCTGCTATATACTCCTGTTCTTATCAGGTTAGTATGTAGACGTGTTATATAGCTTATTGTGGTGCAAGATATTACATTTGATACAGACCGGTACATAGAAATAAAGGACTTAAAGGGCATCTGTCAGCAGATTTGTACCTATGAAACTGGCTAACCTGTTGCATGTGCGCTTTGCAGCTGAAGACATCTGTGTTGGTCCCATGTTCATATGTGCTCACATTGCTGAGAAAAATGATGTTTTAATATATGCAAATCATTCTCTAAGAGCAAAGGGGGTGTTGCCATTAGATCTAGAGGCTCTCCTCTCTCTGCAACTGCCACGCCTTCTCCAGCAATTTTTCCCAGCAGTGTGGGCAGAAGATTTTTTATATTCACTACTACAGAATTCTGGGTTTATAGATGGAAATCTCCCATTCAGAACCCTCATTTATTAGTGAGAGAAGCAGCTCTCTCTCATCTTCCAAAGCTTCCAAAAATTGTCCAGTATTATTTTCAGAAGAAAAGTTGCTGGTTGTGAACAAGCCTATAAAAACTTTCCTCTTTAATTGGGAGCAGCAGCAGTGCAGTGTGGAAAAAGTAGGGTATTGGAGGCATGTGGCTGCAATAGTAGCATCTGCAGAAGCAGTGTAAGGCATCTTTCACACGGGCGTCATGTTTTTTGCCCTGATAAGAGCCGGGTGCGTTGCGGGAAAATGCGCAATTTTTCAGCGCAAGTGCAAAACATTGTCATGCGTTTTCATGCGAAAACTCGCGCATGTTTGGTACCCAAACCCGAACTTCTTCACAGAAGTTCGGGCTTGGGATTGATGTTCTGAAGATTGTATTATTTTCCCTTATAACATGGTTATAAGGGAAAATAATAGCATTCTGACTACAGAATGCATAGTATAATACTGCTGGAAGGGTTAAAAAAATAAAAAGTTAACTCACCTTATCCTCTTGTTCGCATAGTTCGTTCCAGGTCTGTTCTTTGCTAGCTGTGGGCTTGGGCTAAAGGACCTTTGATGACGTCAGATCACATGCTCCAATCACATGGTCCATCACCATGGTGATGGAGCATGTGATCTGACGTCATCAAAGGTCCTTTAGCCCAAGCCCACAGCTAGCAAAGAACAGACCGGGAACGAACTACGCGAACAAGAGGATAAGGTGAGTTAACTTTTTTATTTTTTTAACCCTTCCAGCAGCATTATACTATGTATTCTGTAGTCAGAATGCTATTATTTTCCCTTATAACCATGTTATAAGGGAAAATAATACAGTGAATAGACTGTCACCTAGAACCCATGCGTGGAAATCGCACCGCATCCGCACTTGCTTGCGGATGCTTGCGATTTTCACGCAACCCCATTCACTTCTATGGGGCCTGCGTTGCGTGGATTATCGCACCGCAACGCACAAAGAGGAGCATGCTGTGAACAGCCCCATAGAGTGATGCGTGAAAATCACCGCTCATGTGAACAGCCCCATAGAAATGAATGGGTCAGGATTCAGTGCGGGTGCAATGCGTTCAACTCACGCATCGCACCCGCGCGGAATACTCGCTCGTGTGAAAGGGGCCTAACACTCCAGAGTGGTGTTACCACTACTGCACCCTGCTACTATCGCTAATGGGCTAACAAAATGTCATCTTATGTATTGTTGTCCAGGTCCTATATACTGTGCATTCCTCTCCTAATCTGTTTGCAACTGTTACATTCATGTACTGTGCCTGCTTCACCAGCAGGAGAAAAGTTGCTGGTTGTGAACAAGCCTATAAAAACTTTCCTGTTTAATTGGGAGCAGCAGCAGTGCAGTGTGGATGTGGAAAAAGTAGGGTATTAGAGGCATGTGGCTGCAATAGTAGCATCAGCAGAAGCAGTGTAACACTCCAGAGTGGTGTTACCACTACTGCACCCTGCTACTATCGCTAATGGGCTAACAAAATGTCATCTTATGTATTGTTGTCCAGGTCCTATACACTGTGCATTCCTCTCCTAATCTGTTTGCGACTGTTACATTCATGTACTGTGCCTGCTTCACCAGCAGGTGGCAGAAAACACGGCAGAGCTGTACTTAGATAGAATGCAACTTACCATTCCATTCTAACCCTCCTCTGGAGAGAAGTGGGCCAGCCAGCCATATTTCCTGCAGGAATAGTGGGGACCAGTTAGTGAGTTTAGGTCTTCCCTAGAC
This sequence comes from Bufo gargarizans, assembly GCF_014858855.1. NCBI lineage: Eukaryota > Metazoa > Chordata > Amphibia > Anura > Bufonidae > Bufo > Bufo gargarizans. The sequence continues at coordinate 228,323,590 of NC_058085.1, read as the reverse complement.
AAGGGAAGGGTGTGCAGGGGCATGTCTCTGTTGGACGTGCCCGCGCCACGCAAAGCACCCTAAGCTCTGCTGGCCATTGAGGCCAAAGCTTAAAGCCTCAGGAGCCAGGAGGAAAGTTCCCTGGCATAACCTAGAGTAAGACTACAGAGAAGAAGTGTAGCATACAGACAAAGCTAAGTTATACATCCAGCCTGTCAGTACAGCAGAGTCAGAGAGAAACAGACACATAGCAGAGTGGAGTTTGCCTGCCAGTTTCATGCTAAAGCCTGCTGAAACCAAGACATAGTCTGTAAACCGTTTTGGAGAATGTTTATTCAAAGTAAAGCAGCCATTGATTTTCATCTCAAGATCTGGACTCCAGTTATTCTTTTATCCCTCAATTATTCCCCTATTTATTGCTTCGGAGCCAAAGCCTGGGGTTCAGGGGTATCCAGGTAGGAGCACTGTGGCACACATAGAGAGACATTTAGGCCGCACTACACCACTCGGCATTCCTACTATACCTGTGTCGCGATATAGGGGCCCTGGGAGGAGGCGCACGTTTCAGCAGCATAGCATGGAACATACATGTCAGTAGATCGGCTGTCTATGGGTAGTAGTAGTAGTGGTAGCAGTAGTGGTAGATGCATAGCATTAATAATGGTGGCAGCGAGGAGCAGCAGCTGAGGCGGTGGCGGCAGCTACAGCCGAATGGTACATGTTGGTAGGGATACAGCAGCATGAGAGAGGCAACAGCAGCCATATTAAATATGTTGTTAGGCAGGCAGCAACAGCCATACGGAACTCGATAGTATACAGGCAGCAGCAGCAATAGCATGATGGCGGAAGCAGTATGACGGAGGCGGCAGCAGCCATACAGAACATCATGGTAGGCAGACAGCAACAGTGGTAAGATGGGGTATCATCAGCAAGGCCAAATCTATACATCAGCCTCAGCCAGAGGAGTCTGAAAATCCTCTTGAATCAAGGCTTGGTTCATTTTGACAAAAATTATGTATTGGACACTGGCGGAAGACAACTTGGTCTATTTGGGTGTCACTATGCCTCCTGTGGTGCTGAAAACCATCTCCAAGATGATACTGGAGGCTGGGCAAGATGAAAGAAAGAGAGCATACTTTGCCAGTTTGGGCCACTGTTTCAGTCTGCTTGCCCAGAGATCCATGGGGTCATGGAACAGGGTATGCACTGGAGACAGGCCATAGTATAGGTAGGCTTGAACCTGGGTGCTGAGGCCTCCTGTTTGGCCTCAGCCTGGTGTGGCAAATGAAAAAAAAATATGTTGAGAAGATTACGCTGGCTGCAGCTGCTTCTACTGCTTGTGGTGACGAGAGGGGCTGACTCTGTGAGGGGCGGAGAGAGGCCTCCCTTTCAGACACGCTTAGCGAAGGTGTGTGTTTGCCGAAAAACACAGTGTTTCCTGGTTATAATGTAATTTTGCCTCCCTTTTAGAGGGAGGAAAACATTCCCCCACTTTGATAGTGAAGTTCTAAAAGCATGGCTATCCAGTAATCACCAGACTGCATGATGTCAATCATACACCTGTCAAGTAGCAAGCAAGCGAGTATACAGCTCGCAATTCTGGGCTGTATGTCCGAGGAATCGGGTATTTTCAACTCCACCCCCCCCCACCATCACCATCCTTATCATAATCATCATCCTCCGACTCCTCCTCCAGTGCCAGCTCCTCATCTTCCTCCTCCTCCTCCTCTATGGGAGTTGCTGCTTGGGGGTTACCAACAGCTAGAGGGCAGACACCAAGATGCGTTAGCTGTTTCTCAGTTGCCCCCTGTTGCATGAACATCACTATCTATTTTAAGATACATATGAGCTGGTTGAGGCACATCTTCAGCATTAACAGTATGAGTTGCCACTGCCCAACATTGAAACAACACATGCTCCCTGCATGACAAAATCATCCATGGCTTTCTGCTGCTCGTACAGACGCACTAACATGAGCAATGTTGAATTTCAACGAGTTGGAACATCGGAAACGGTGTAGCGGCAGACCGTTCTGTTGCTGCTAGTCTAGGAGAGCGTTCCTCGCCACATAAAAATGGCTGAAAAGGGGGACAGTCGACATAGCCAGCACCTTGTGCAAGTCAGTGTATTCTTTTAAAAAACGTTCCATAACAAGGAGAAATGACGTGCGCCATGCAGGGAGCATGTGTTATTTCCCTCAGGTTCAACTTAGCCAACTTAGTTCAGCTTGTAGACAAACTAATTGCTTGTCGAGAAAAGTTTTTCCCAGGCCAAACATTCTGGTATAGATGTCTCACGGTGAAGTGGAGGACAAGGAGCAGATGGATTCTTATCAGGAAAAGGAGAAAACAAGGACACTGTATTGCTTTGGGGTTAGTTGCGACAAGGCGGATCGGGAGAAGTAGGACAGGTTTATTTTTGCACACGGCTATGGTTTTGACTGTAGCTTTGTGGAGAAAAAACACCATACTCGCGCAGGACTAGCTAGAGGCAGCTGAGCTTGGCTTAGCTTTGACACATTTTGGGCCTAACACACCCAGTGTCAGCGGCATCACCAGATCCCAAAGCAGACATGGCCCTGACTGTTCTTTGGGAGGTATGTAGCTTCTTCTCTTCATTGATACTACCACCACCCTCCTCCTCTGATGTTGCCTCATCCTCAACACCCCGATTAGGCTCCCAGGTCCTGTCTGACACACAATAGTCATCAGAGTCATCACCCTCCCTGCCACTGTCTCAGACTGTAAGATATCATGCTGGGCTCCCTGGCTCCCCTGCTCTGCATTTGCCCCGTCTGCCACTATCACTGCATCCGCAGCCAATGCCGTGTGTACGAGCCCCACTATTATCACCACCAACACATCTATGCGTGGGGTCCCCGACCTTCTCCTGTACCTCCTCCTCAAGGCATTACAAATAGTGACTGCTCTAACACAAGTCGTCAACAGGAAGACTCTCTTGATGATCTGCCATGGGGTTTTCTTGCCACTTCTTAAGAAAAAGGAAGGGGCAGTGAAGACAGAGAGGACTCCACAGAAAGCCTTCTCTGGAGCTGCAGGGAGAAGGCGCATGAGGAATGCTGTGACCTCTGGCTCCTTGGCATGATGTCAGACTCAGAAGTCACCTCTATGCCATCCTGCTGCGACAGGGAGGCGTGAGCCATGCAGTCCACAATCTCTACGTTGCTCTTTGTATTATAACTGACAAGTATATATGCTATTTTCCCAAACACCCCCCCCAAAAAAAAAATATATATACTTTGAATTTTCTTGAGATGCACTGATATGGATTTTGGACTAGTATTTTACATTATGTAAAATCCTACCCTCTGTATTGTCATACGCATGTATATGTTTTTTCCCCAAATCAAAACTAAAAATGAACTGCCTGGATATGCACTCAAAATGACATTCAGGCTAGTATTTCATGTTATCAATCAGAGATGTAAAACACTAATCTTTGTATTTTCAGACACATGTACAGTACAGACAAAAAGTTTGGACACACCTTCTCATTCAAAGAGTTTTCTTTATTTTCATGACTATGAAAATTGTAGATTCACACTGAAGGCATCAAAACTATGAATTAACACATGTGGAATTATATACATAACAAAAAAGTGTGAAACAACTGAAAATATGTCATATTCTAGGTTCTTCAAAGTAGCCACCTTTTGCTTTGATTACTGCTTTGCATACTCTTGGCATTCTCTTGATGAGCTTCAAGAGGTAGTCACCTGAAATGGTCTTCCAACAGTCTTGAAGGAGTTCCCAGAGATGCTTAGCACTTGTTGGCCCTTTTGCCTTTACTCTGCGGTCCAGCTAACCCCAAACCATCTTGATTGGGTTCAGGTCCGATGACTGTGGAGGCCAGGTCATCTGGCGCAGCACCCCATCACACTCCTTCATGGTCAAATAGCCCTTACACAGCCTGGAGGTGTGTTTGGGGTCATTGTCCTGTTGAAAAATAAATAATGGTCCAACTAAACGCAAACCGGATGGAATAGCATGCCGCTGCAAGATGCTGTGGTAGCCATGCTGGTTCAGTATGCCTTCAATTTTGAATAAATCCCCAACAGTGTCACCAGCAAAGCACCCCCACACCATCACACCTCCTCCTCCATGCTTCACGGTGGGAACCAGGCATGTAGAGTCCATCCGTTCACCTTTTCTGCGTCGCACAAAGACACGGTGGTTGGAACCAAAGATCTTAAATTTGGACCAAAGCACAGATTTCCACTGGTCTAATGTCCATTCCTGGTGTTCTTTAGTCCAAACAAGTCTCTTCTGCTTGTTGCCTGTCCTTAGCAGTGGTTTCCTAGCAGATATTCTACCATCAAGGCCTGATTCACACAGTCTCCTCTTAACAGTTGTTCTAGAGATGTGTCTGCTGCTAGAACTCTGTGTGGCATTGACCTGGTCTCTAATATGAGCTGCTGTTAACCTGCGATTTCTGAGGCTGGTGACTCGGATGAACTTATCCTCCGCAGCAGAGGTGACTCTTGGTCTTCCTTTCCTGGGGCGGTCCGCATGTGAGCCAGTTTCTTTGTAGCGCTTGATGGTTGTTGTGACTGCACTTGGTGGCACTTTCAAAGTTTTCCCAATTTTTCGGACTGACCGACCTTCATTTCTTAAAGTAATGATGGCCACTCGTTTTTCTTTACTTAGCTGCTTTTTTCTTGCCATAATACAAATTCTAACAGTCTATTCAGTAGGACTATCAGCTGAGTATCCACCTGACTTCTCCACAACGCAACTGATGGTCCCAAACCCATTTATAAGGCAAGAAATCCCACTTATTAAACCTGACAGGGCACACCTGTGAAGTGAAAACCATTTCAGGTGACTACCTCTTGAAGCTCATCAAGAGAATGCCAAGAGTGTGCAAAGCAGTAATCAAAGCAAAAGGTGGCTACTTTGAAGAACCTAGAATATGACATATTTTCAGTTGTTTCACACTTTTTGTTATGTATATAATTCCACATGTGTTAATTCATAGTTTTGATGCCTTCAGTGTGAATCTACAATTTTCATAGTCATGAAAATAAAGAAAACTCTTTGAATGAGAAGGTGTGTCCAAACTTTTGGTCTGTACTGTATATGCTTATAATGCTATTTTCCCAAATTATTATTATTATTTTTTTAACTGCATAGAGATGCACTGACACAGACTTTACCCTAGTAGAACACCTTATTACTCAGAGATGCAAAACGCAACCCTTTGTATTGTAAGACACACATATATGCTATTTTCCCAAACTTAAAGAAAAAAAAAAAAGAACTTCCTGGAGATGTATCAACATGGATTTCTGTCTGGTATTTCACGTTATCATTCAGATATGTAAAACACTACCCTCTGTATTGTCAGACACATGAATATGCAATTTTTCTAAGCCTAAACTAAAAAAATATATAAACTTGAACAGCCTGGAGATGCACCGACATGACTTTCGACCTAGTTTGTAAGATGTGAAGTGCCACCCTTTGTATTGTCAGACACAAGTACAGGGAGTGCAGAATTATTAGGCAAATGAGTATTTTGACCACATCATCCTCTTTATGTCTTACTCCAAGCTGTATAGGCTCGAAAGCCTACTACCAATTAAGCATATTAGGTGATGTGCATCTCTGTAGTGAGAAGGGGTGTGGTCTAATGATATCAACACCCTATATCAGGTGTGCATAATTATTAGGCAACTTCCTTTCCTTTGGCAAAATGGGTCAAAAGAAGGACTTGACAGGCTCAGAAAAGTCAAAAATAGTGAGATATTGCAGAGGGATGCAGCACTCTTAAAATTGCAAAGCTTCTGAAGTGTGATCATCGAACAATCAAGCGTTTCATTCAAAATAGTCAACAGGGTCGCAAGAAGCGTGTGGAAAAACCAAGGCGCAAAATAACTGCCCATGAACCGAGAAAAGTCAAGCGTGCAGCTGCCAAGATGCCACTTGCCACCAGTTTGGCCATATTTCAGAGCTGCAACATCACTGGAGTGCCCAAAAGCACAAGGTGTGCAATACTCAGAGACATGGCCAAGGTAAGAAAGGCTGAAAGACGACCACCACTGAACAAGACACACAAGCTGAAACGTCAAGACTGGGCCAAGAAATATCTCAAGACTGATTTTTCTAAGGTTTTATGGACTGATGAAATGAGAGTGAGTCTTGATGGGCCAGATGGATGGGCCCCTGGCCGGATTGGTAAAGGGCAGAGAGCTCCAGTCCGACTCAGACGCCAGCAAGGTGGAGGTGGAGTACTGGTTTGGGCTGGTATCATCAAAGATGAGCTTGTGGGGCCTTTTTGGGTTGAGGATGGAGTCAAGCTCAACTCCCAGTCCTACTGCCAGTTTCTGGAAGACACCTTCTTCAAGCAGTGGTACAGGAAGAAGTCTGCATCCTTCAAGAAAAACATGATTTTCATGCAGGACAATGCTCCATCACACGCGTCCAAGTACTCCACAGCGTGGCTGGCAAGAAAGGGTATAAAAGAAGAAAATCTAATGACATGGCCTCCTTGTTCACCTGATCTGAACCCCATTGAGAACCTGTGGTCCATCATCAAATGTGAGGTTTACAAGGAGGGAAAACAGTACACCTCTCTGAACAGTGTCTGGGAGGCTGTGGTTGCTGCTGCGCGCAATGTTGATGGCGAACAGATCAAAACACTGACAGAATCCATGGATGGCAGGCTTTTGAGTGTCCTTGCAAAAAAAGGTGGCTATATTGGTCACTGATTTGTTTTTGTTTTGTTTTTGAATGTCAGAAATGTATATTTGTGAATGTTGAGATGTTATATTGGTTTCACTGGTAAAAATAAATAATTGAAATGGGTATATATTTGTTTTTTGTTAAGTTGCCTAATAATTATGCACAGTAATAGTCACCTGCACACACAGATATCCCCCTAAAATAGCTAAAACTAAAAACAAACTAAAAACTACTTCCAAAAATATTCAGCTTTGATATTAATGAGTTTTTTGAGTTCATTGAGAACATGGTTGTTGTTCAATAATAAAATTAATCCTCAAAAATACAACTTGCCTAATAATTCTGCACTCCCTGTATATGCTTATTATGCTTTTTTCCCCCAAATAAATACAAACCAAAATGTTTTAACTACATGGAGATGCACCAACATGGATTTCGGCCTAGTATATCACATTATCACTCAGAAATATAAACTGCTACCCTTTGAATTGTAAGACACATGTATATGCTATTTTCCAAAACTTAAAATGGTTTTCCAAGACTTTATAACTGATGACCTATCCTCAGGATACATCCTATATGCACACAAGGAACTCTGAGCCGGAGTGCAAGCTCCGCTCAGAGCCAGGAGGAGAATGCCGACAGCAGGAGCACAGACCACAGCTAAGAAGAACCCAGAACTGTCGGCACGGCGCACAGCAGCAGGGAGAAGTGAGGAAGCCCAACATCCTTGCCTGCATGTGGGGACAGAACAGGGATTAACATTGTATATAGTTCACCAGTTTTATTAGTCAGGCTTCTGGCATTAGTATACATACAATTGAGAGATTTTTATATATATTTTACCCTGCACCTATCCCTAGGAACTGTACTAGTCCCTCCTCCCACTCCTCCCCCAGTTTCATTACTTTGCCCCAGGTCTCTATCTTCCCCTCCTTGTCACGAGGGTGTCAAGAGCCACGTCTGACTCCGTTATACACGGGGTCAGGAAGTCGCAGCGGGTGGCTGCGCGCTCTATGTCTAAAGATCATGCTGCTTCTTAAAGATAGCTTTCTGTGTTTGCCTTGCAATCCTTTTTGTCTCACTCAGGGATCCGTAGCTTCTTCTCCTCAGCTGTTTCTTGTTTGTCACTCCCAACCTCCTTATATTCCCCTCTCCCACTTCTCTGGTTGCCAGATATAGAGCTTCCTGCCTGGACTTCTATACTGACCCACTGGAGCTGTGTAGCTGTGTTTCCTGGTTGTTGTTCCAGAGCGTTACCCTCCGGATCCCTGTTGGGCTTTTGTTGTACACTGTTATCGCCCACCTGGGGTTATATGTTTTTTGTGTATTGTCTGTCCTCTCCTTGGTGTTTTCCTTTAGTGTTAGTGGTGTGGACTAGTGTTCCCACCGCCCTGTTCACTACCTAGGGCTCATCTTATCGAAAGCCAGGGTTTTAGGCACGTGATCGGCGTACGGGTGAGAAACCCGTCTAGGGACGTCAGGGCAGTCAGGTGCCAGCCTCAAGGTGAGTTAGGGGTCACCACCTTTCCCTCTCTTTTGGACAGGGCCTTCCCTTTTCCCTCCCTTTGCGTCACGTATGTGATCGGCACGTCAGTCATGATACTCCTATAATGTAATTACCCTCCCCACAGTCCCTAGTTTAAACGCTTCTCTTCTAGCCATCTTCTCCCCAAAAAACAGCTGCACCTTACCCATTGAGGTGCATCCCATCCCTACGATAGAGCCTGTAGCGGACAGAAAAGTCGGCCCAGTTCTCCAGGAACCCAAACCTCTCCTTCCTACACTAGTTCCTGAGCCACTTATTAACCTCCCTAATCTCATGCTGCCTTTCTGGTGTGGCTCATGGTACAGGTAGTATTTCAGAAAACATTAATTTTGAGGTCCTTGCCCTAAGCTTGTGACCTAAATCCCTAAAACCATTTTTATGGACTTTTTATTTTCATTTTATTTTCCATTTTTTTCAATAAAAAAAATTTACACTTTTTTTTTATAGTTCCTACAGGGAAAATCATTGGATTGCTTCTTTCATAGACTCCAATGAATCAGTCCCTTTGACTACGGCATCTGAAGGGTTAAAGATTCACGAACAGTATTACCAGATATTGCTACGAGTGTCTGCTGTAAAAAACAGCACGCACCCGGAGGCTATAGCGCTTGCGAACTGGCACCATCATAAAGTTGCAGCGGTGGTGGTCGGGAAGGGGTTAAACAAAAACCCTTGAACTGCGTGGAGATGCACTGACATCGTATTGTCAGACACACATATATGCTAATGCTATTTTCCCAAACTTAAAATAAAATAAAACTGCTATCTTTATATTGTATTCTCCCAAACTTATTACTACTTTATTGTACAGTGACATGCAAGGGTTTGGGCATCCTTGGTCAAAAATACTGTTATTGTGAACAGTTAAACAAGATGAAGAAGAACTGATCTCCAAAAGGCATAAAGAGATGACACATTCTCTTTGTATTTTAAGCCCAAACTATTTTTTTATTTGCATATTTTACACTTCCAAAATAACAAAAAAAGGAAAAGAGCTTGAAGCAGAAGTTTGGGCACCTTGCATGGTTAGTACTTAGTAGTACCCCTTTGGCAAATACCACAGCTTGTAAACACTTTTTGTAGCCAGCCAAAGTCTTTCAGTTCTTCTTTGAGGGATTTTCATCCATTTTTCTTTGCAAAAGTCTTGCAAACACTGTTCTTTTGAAGTTTATCCACAGATTGTCAATGATGTTTAGATCAGGGGCCTTTGAGGGTTGTAGTAAAACCTTCAGCTTTTGAGGTAGTCTATTGTGGATGTCGAGGTGTGTTTAGGATCATTATTCATTTGTAGAAGCCATCTTCTTTTCACCTCAGCATTTTTACAGTTGGTGTTATATTTACTTCTGGAATTTGCAGTAATTTAATTGAATCCGTTCTTCTGTCTACCCATGAAATGTTTCCCTTGCTGTTGGCTGCAACACAGCCCCATGGCATGATTGATCCTACCTCTATCACTCCACTACCACCTTCCTTTGTATTGGAGATTCACCGGCACAGATTTCGGACTAGTATTTCACTTTGTATTGTAATAAACACGTATATGCCCCCCCCCCCCACCGAAAAAAAGAAAATAACTCTCTAGAAATGCCCTGACATGGATTTTGGACTAGTAGTTAACAATTTCAAATGCTGTCTATCCTCTACATAGTAACATACCGCAGTTTATAAGACAGAAAAAAGACATTTATCTAGTTCAGCCTGTTATCCTGCACGTTGATACAGAAGAAGGCAAAAAAAATGAGGTAGAAGCCAATTTTTGCTACTTTAGGGGGAAAAAAATTCCTTCCCGACTCTAATCAGGCAATCAGAATAATTCCCTGGATCAATGACACATCTCTAGTAACTATAACCTGAAATATTAGTACACTCCAGAAATACATCCAGGCCCCTAGTGAACTCTTTTAGTGAACTCACCATCACTACCACCTCAGGCAGATAGTTCCATAGTCTCACTGCTCTTACCATAAAGAATCCTCATCTATGTTTGTGTACAAACCTTCTTTCCTCCAGACGCAGAGGATGTCCCCTCATCACAGTCCTGGGGATAAATAGATTATGGGAGAGATCTCTGTACTGAACCCTGATATATTTATACATCGTTATTAGATCTCCCCTCAGTCGTCTTTTTTCTAAAGTGAATAACCCTAATTTTGATAATCTTTCAGGGTACTGTAGTCCACCCATTCAAGTTATTTCTTTAGTCGCCCTCCTCTGAACCCTCTGCAGATCTGCTATGTCTGCCTTGTTCACAGGGGCCCAGAACCTTACATTTGTCAGTGTTAAATCTCATCTGCCACTTATCTGCCGAAGCATCCAATCTATCCAGATCCATCTGTAGCTCTAAATGGCAAAACAGTACAGTTTTGAGCCCCCACAAAAAATACTGTATTTCTGTTAAAATAGAAAAATAAAAATGTCCTATCAAGTAGCTGCTTTTGAGGTTTCGAGACAAGTGGGCTGAGGTCGTCGCTCGGTTCCTGGCGTCTGGACCCCAGTAAGTTTTTTTCCATCTCCCCGATGAGGTGAGATCCTGGCGAGACTGGGTGTAAATGTGTTGGTCCGGGCCCAGCGAGTGCATCTGTGGGAATTTAACCCGGCTGAACCCGCCAGACCGCAGTATTATGACCTGTCACACCGTTTGCAAAAATGGCTGCACCTGACGTGCTGACCCCTACTGCTATGCTGGACCGTCTCTTGGCGGATGTGTTCTGGAGGGCTTTGCCATACCCACTCCAGCACTGGATTGTAGACCCAGCCCCGGTGGTCTGCTGGTGATGTCAGGAGCCTGGACACATAAGGGCCAACTGTCCCCATCGGGGTGAACCCAGGGACACCAACTATGGCTACCGCCAATCATTATATGTCAGGAAGTTGTGTGCCACAGGAACCTCCGAGACTATAGACAATAGCCACCTGTGGCAGGTGGAAGTGGGGGACACTCTGGCGGTGGCTCTGCTGGATTCAGGGAGCCTGGTGTCCCTGGTAAAAGCTGCTCTGGTATGGCCCGCTGAGTATACTGGCCGAAAGGTAGGCGTAGTGTGTATTCATGGAGACTTAAAGGACTATCCCACTGCCCTGGTCTCTCTATCGATGGTGGCTGGCAGGTGGAAACATGAGGTGGCCGTCGCCACACAATTACAGTATGAACTCATAATTGGGAGAGACTATGGCCAGATACGAAAGTTACCGATACCCAGGAGATAGACGTAACCCTAGCAGAGTGGCCTGGCTCAGGGGGGAGATCAGAACCCTGGGAACCTGAGTCCAAAGGGCCAGTGGTAGGGGTGACGCCACTTCGGTGGAAGAGGGGGTGACAACTCTGCTAAGTGTCATGGTGGGAGAGGTGGAGGACTTGGGTCCGGAGTTGGCAGACCTCAACGTCTCCAGAGATAATTTTGGTACAGCAGAGTATCAGGACCTGACTCTATCCCGAGGCTGGGAGAAAGTGGTAGTAGTTGAGGGTGAGCCTCCACAACCGGGGGCCGAGTCTATGTCTCCCCGTTTTGTGGTTCAACAGGAGATGCTGTACCGGGTAAATCAACTACGTGGTGAGCATATTGAACAGCTGGTGGTGCCCAAGGCGTATCGCAAGCTCGTGTTGGAGTTAGCCCACCAACATGTTCTTGGGGGACACCTGGGCCAGCCGAAAAATGCAGGACCGGATTCTACAGCGGTTCTACTGGCCCAGTGTGTTCAGAGAGGTGGAAGAGTATTGCAAGTCTTGCCCAACCTGCCAGATAACCAGCCCCCAGCCACATTTCCGTAGTCCTCTGGTCCCTCTCCCGATTATTGAGGTTCCATTCGAGCGGACCGCTATGGATCTCATAGTGTCACCGCCAGATCTCTGAGAAGTTCTGACAGACGTTCTTCAGTACCTCCTGCATGATGTTCTTTTGTTTTGGTTTCGCTTTGACATCTCTTCTCCCTCTTCCAGCTGTCATCTATTAGCAGTGATTGCCTCCCTTTATATCCCATCCCATACTGCCTCACTTTGCGGTTTATACTACTTCCTGGATTGTGCTCACTGCTAGAAGTTTGCTACTGCTGTTTTCTCAGATAAGTCTATCCCTATATTTGTGTTTTCCTGTTGGCTTGATTCTAGGTGACCCTGACTCCCTTCGTATTTAGTGCAGGGAGCCGGTGGTCGTGTCCTCTCACTATTATAGGGTTTTCAGGTGTAACTCAGTCTAGGTACGTGGACATGCAACTTTCTATCACAGAGATCTTTGCATGGGCTGAGCAGTCAGGAGCTATAAGGCTTTAATAGGGCTCACCCTTTTGTTCCTTAGTTTGGGATCAAGTCAGTCGGATCTTTATTTGTTACTTCTTGTTTTCTGCAACACCATCCGTGACACATAGGCCCAGTACCGAAGTCCGCTAGAGGGCACCAACACATCTTGGTCATTGTAATAAAAAGATGAGGGGCACTCCTTATAAGGGAACAATGATCGGTAGTAAGGGTTAAAATTTAATAGAAATAATATATATCACATCAATTTAACATCCATAAAAACATTATAATAACAAATAGTACTATGAAATAAAAAATAAAAATGGAAAGTAAGATCAATGAAGATAGGGTCCTGAAAAAACCTGTTGATAATAAAAATTCAGGGGTTCATGGGACACAGCTCACAATGAAAGTTAGTCCCAGCAGGTCTGAAAGCACCTGAATGTGATTCCAAGGCGTCTGATTAGGTTGTATCAGTTAAAGATATATTTGCCAAACAATGTCCAGAATCCAACCTCCAGGATAGGAGGAAAGATAATTTGTATCAAGTTCTGAGAATAATCGCTCTTCAGATATAGTAGCGAAATAGTAGCAGATGCTTCTTACCATATGCCTTCACACGGCTCACTGTGGTGATTCGAAGCAGCGGCTGATCCCAGCTAACGCGGCGTCCCACGTGGTGTAGAGTCAAGACGTGACGTCTCACGTGACTCCTCAGCTGGAACTGTGATGGCAAATCTTGTTGAGTTTTACAAACACCACCTCAATGCGAGACTGGTATACAAATCACCCCAACCGACGTGATCACTGCTCGGTCACCTGTAGTACTTAGGGGAGAAGGCTCACTGTCCTAACTTGCCCAAACGCGTTTCAGGGTATACACCCCTTCCTCCTTGGTCATCCTCTACTACACCACTCGGTACCCGGAGGCGGTGCCACTGCGTCATAAATCAGCCAAACTCATAGCCAAGGAGTTAATGGAGATGTTTTCTCAAGTGGGTCTGCCTAAGGAGGTTCTGGCTGACCAAGGGACCCTGTTTATGTCCAAGGTCATGAGGGAACTCTGTAAGTTGCTCCACATAAAACAATTACGGACGTCCGGGTATCATCCGCAAACGGATGACCTGGTAGAAAGGTTTAATGAAACATTAAAAAATATGTTAAAAAGAGTGGTGTCTAAGGATGGGAGGGACTGAGACCTTCTTCTGCCCTATCTCATGTTCGCAGTGCGAGAAGTGCCCCAAGCCTCTACTGGGTTCTCACCCTTCGAACTACTATACGGCAGACACCCTCGTGGTCTGTTGGACGTCACCAAAGAGGCGTGGGAACACCAACGCACACCACACAAAAGTGTTGTCGAGTACGTCACCTAGATGCAAGGACGGATGGAAACAGTGTTACCTCTGGTTAGGGAGCATATGGAGGCAGCACAGCAAGCCCAGAGTAGGGTCTATAATCGGCAGGCTCGGGTCCGGAACATTAACCCGGGTGATCGGGTGTTGGTTCTGGTACCGACTGTAGACAGTTCCTAGCTAGGTGGCAGGGGCCCTACGAGATACTCGAAAAAATTGGAGGTAGATTACAAGGTATACCAGCCAGGGAGGCGAAAGCTGAATCAGGTGTACCATGTGAATCTGCTCAAATCATGGAGAGATAGGAAACCTGTACGGAAGACAGCCCATGACCAGGGTTCTTAGGGGAAGCGGTTTCTGCCCCTCTGTCTGAAGCAACATTGAAATTGCTGACAGCCTCTACTGTAAAAAGGCTCAGGAAGCCAGGAAGTTCATTAGTCGGAACACGGATGTGTTCTAGGACCTCCCTGGATGCACGTCCATAATCCGGCATGACATTATCACTGAGCCTCACTCAAAAGTCTGGTTAAAACTGTACCGGGTACCTGAGGCTCGGCGACAAGCCATCGCGGAAGAAGTGCAGCTAATGCTCCAGCTAGGTGTCATCAAGGATTCAAAAAGGGAATGGGCCAGTCCGATAGTCTTAATACCCAAGCCGGATGGGACATTGCGGTTCTGTAACGACTTCCGCAAACTGAATGAGATGTCCAAGTTTGACACATATTCCATGCCCCGAGTAAATGAGCTTATTGAGAAGTTAGGCCAAGCCCGGTATTTTTCTGTGTTGGACCTCACTAAAGGGTCCTGGCTGGTACCCTTGACGGAGGCTGCCAAGAAAAAAATCGGCTTTCATCACACCAGAGGGGCTGTATCAGTACAAGGTATTACCCTTTGGTCTACATGGTGCTCCCGCAATGTTTTAAAGGCTAATGGACATCGTACTCCGTCCACATCGTCGGTGTGCTTCGGCGTACCGGGACGATATCGTTATCCATAGCAACGACTGGGAAAGTACAGGATCTAAAGTACAGGCTGTAGTGGATTCCCTTAGGAAGGCTGGCTTAACCGCTAACCCAAAAAAGTGTGTGATAGGGTTAGAAGAGACAAAGTATCTGGGGTATGGAATGATTAAACCTCAGGTGAACAAAATTGAGGCAATTAGGAATTGGCCCTGACCTGTCACTACTCAGCAAGTAAAGTCATTCCTGGGTATGGTGGGGTACTATATGAGGTTTGTCCCCAATTTTGCTACAGTCACAGCATTATTGACAGGCCTTTTGAAGGGATAAAAGTCAGAGATGGTTCAGTGGAATGAACAGGTGGAAAAGGCTTTCTCCGCTTTGAAGTCGGCCCTGTGTGGGTCCCCGGTATTGGTGACACCTGACTCCCAGAGAGAATTTGTGGTACAGACCGATGCCTCTGAAGTAGGCCATGGAGCGGTACTCTCTCAGGACATCAATGGGAAGGAACATCCTGTTGTTTTCCTGAGCCGAAAGCTTACCCCAACCGAGACTAGGAACAGTATAGTGGAGAGAGAGTGCCTGGCCATCAAATGGGCGCTCAAGTCTCTCCGCTATTATCTGTTGGGGATAAAGTTCTGTCTGGTGACCGACCACTCGCCACTCACGTGGATGAGCCAAGCCAAAGAGAGGAATGCTCGGGGTTACCAGATGGTTCTTGTCGTTACAGAAGTTCTCAGTGGAACAGAGGGCAGGCTGCTTACAGGGAAACGCGGATGCCCTGTCCCGGGTACACCGTCTGGCAGGTGTTCACCCCCTCAGGGTTGAACAAATGGGGAGGTATGTAGGAAGGCGCAAGTGTCTGTCATTGGCGGAAGATATGTGTCACCAAGATTCCTGGCCTTGGTGAGGTAAGAGCCGGTAATTTCATGTGTAAGCGGCAGCTAGTGTTGGCTGACATGGTTTTTCCATTTAGTATGGCTGTAAAGCCGATCCGGCCGGCTCTTACTGGGAGCAGCCAAAGTGCAGAGTGGGTGGCTGCTCCCCACGTTCCAGGCTTGGTCTTGTTTTGGGCTATAAAACACAGGCAGCACTGTCAGGTGGTAGGAAATTACTCCTCTCTGACAGTGAAGCTCTGTCAGGCTCTGTGTTGAGACCTGGGAGTTTGGTCCTGGGTATAGGCCTGCTACCTTGTTGGCGTGAGAGCAGCTGGTTTCTGCTATGTCTAAGGACTTCTGCATTGCTGCATGGTGTTAACAAACACAAACGCCAGACTCAAGGTGACTGTTTTCCTTGAAAATGACTTTTTGTTTTGCTTATCCTCATGCATGTTTACCAGAGCAAATCCCCACAGCATCCTTCATCTTCCTTTATTTTGCTTTCTTCAACCAAAGTGCAGTAAGATGGATTTGTGCAAAAGAAACCTGAAAAGCTTCAGGTTCATCTGCCGGATGAAACTTTGGGAAGTTCATAACAAACCTGATTTGTTACCAACTGGATTGCTCATCTCTAATTTAATTAGATCCAATTATTTAATATATTTTCCTTAGGCCTCATGCACACGACCGTTGTGTGCACCCGTGGCCGTTGTTCCGTTTTCCGTGATTTTCTGGGTCCGTTGAAAACTCGGAAAATGCACCGTTTGTCATCCGCCTCCGTGATCCGTGTATCCTGTCCGTCAAAAAAATATGACCTGTCCTATTTTTTTGACGGACAACAGTTCACAGACCCATTCAAGTCAAAGGGTCAGTGAAAAAACACGGATGCACACCAGATTGGCATCCGTGTCCGTGATGCATAAAAGCTTTTTCAGAGCTGAGTTTTCACTTCGTGAAAACTCAGATCCGACAGTATATTCTAACACAGAGGCGTTCTCATAGTGATGGGGACGCTTCTAGTTAGAATATACTATGAACTGTGTACATGACTGCCCCCTGCTGCCTGGCAGCACCCGATCTCTTACAGGGGGCTGTGAGCCGTACAATTAACCCCTCAGGTCCCGCATCTGAAGGGGTTAATTGTGTGTATCATAGCCCCCTGTAAGAGATCCGGGGCTGCCAGGCAGCAGGGGGCAGACCCCCCCATCCCCAGTTTGAATATCATTGGTGGCCAGTGCGGCCCCCCGGCCCCCCCTCTATTGTATTTATATCATTGGTGGCCAGTGCGGGCCCCCCTCCCTCCCTCTATTGTATTATCATTGGTGGCCAGTGTGCGCCCCCCCCCCCCCCCCTCCCTCTATTGTATTTTTATCATTGGTGGCACAGTGTGCGGCCCCCCCGGCCCCCCTCCCTCTATTGTATTTATATCATTGGTGGCCTGTGACCGGCCAGGAGCTCCTCCTACTGGTAAGTGACAGATCATTAAGCAATGCGCCGCACAGACCTGTCACTTACCAGTAGGAGGATTTCCCGGCCGGTCACAGACAGCGCAGCAGCCAGCAGGTAAGTATGATGCTTCTAATATTGCTAAGTAACCATGGCAACCAGGACTGCAGTAGTGTCCTGGTTGCCATAGTTACCGATCGGAGCCCCAGCGATTAAACTGGGACTCCGATCGGAACTCTCCGCTTCCACCAATGATCGGGGGGGGGGGGGGGGAAGCCGCACACTGTGCCACCAATGATATAAATACAATAGAGGGAGGAAAGGGGGGCCGCACACTGTGCTACCAATGATATAAATACAATAGAGAAAGGGCGGGGGGGGGGGGGGGTCCGCACACTGTGCCACCAATGATATAAATACAATAGAGGGAGGGAGGGGCCGCACGCTGGCCACCAATGATAATACAATAGAGGGAGGGAGGGGGGGCCCGCACACTGGCCACCAATGATATTAATAAAATAGAGGGAGGGAGGAGGGGCCGCACACTGGCCACCAATGATAATACAATAGAGGGAGGGAGGGGGGGCCGCACACTGGCCACCAATGATATTCAAACTGGGGAGGGAGGGGGGTCTGCCCCCTGCTGCCTGGCAGCCCCTGATCTCTTACAGGGGGATATGATACGCACAATTAACACCTTCAGGTGCGGCACCTGAGGGGTTAATTGTGCTGATCATGGCCCCCTGTAAGAGATCGGGTGCTGCCAGGCAGCAGGGGGCAGTCATGTACACAGTTCATAGTATATTCTAACTAGAAGCGTCGGATATGAGTTTTCACAATGTAACTCAAATCTGATATTCTAACATAGAGTCGTTCCCATGGTGATGGGGACCCTTCAAGTTAAAAAATACCATCGGATTGGAGAAAACTCTGATCCAATGGTATAATAGGGACTCCTGAATTTACATTGAAAGTCAATGGGGGACGGATCCGTTTGCAATTGCACCATATTGTGTCAACGTCAAACGGATCCGTCCTCCTTGACTTGCATTGTAAGTCAGGACGGATCCGCTTGGCTCCGCACGGCCAGGCGGACACCAAAACAACTTTTTCCTTCATGTCCGTGGATCCTCCAAAAATCAAGGAAGACCCATGGAAGGAAAAACGGATCACGGACCTACAGACCCCGTTTTTGCGGACCTTAAAAAAAAACGGTTGTGTGCATGAGGCCTTATTGCTAGAAAATAGAAAGAGGATGAAAGAGAAAACAAGTCTTCAAAGGAACATAAACCTTTTTGTTATTTTTGAGAGCCCTTTGAGTGCTTGTCACGGAAGGTGTACAGAAAACTAGAAGACACAAAATGAAGATCCGACTGACTGGATCCAAAACTAAGGAACCAAAGGGAGAGCCCTGCAACAGACCTGGCTCTCTCCCTAACTGCTCAGCCTATGCAAAAATCTCAATGGTAGATGATCGCATATCCTCGTTCCTCGACTGTATAACACCTGAACACCCTATAACACGACCACCGGCTCCCTACACTTGATCCAGCAAACAGGAAAACACAAATGAATGAACAAAACTTATCTGTAGAAGATTCAGTAGTAGCATCCAGCATGCACACACCCAAGGAAGTTGAATAAACCGCAAAGTGATGCAGTATGGGAAGGGATTTAAAGGGATGCAATCAGTGCAACTACATGACAGCTGAGAGAGGCTAACGAGATGAGAAAACGAAAGCAAAACAAAAGGAACCTCAAGGAGGAGGTTCTGAAGAATGTCTGTCAGAGCTTCTCAGATGTCTGGTGGTGACAGTGCTCCTGTACTGACCAACCTGTTATTGGCCATAGGGACCAAGCAATTTTTTTATTTTTCTCATTTTCATATTCTGAAAGCTACAACTTTTTTGTTTTTCTTTCCATGTAAGGCTTGATTTTTGTGGGACAAGTTGCAGTTGTTAATGGCACCATTTTGGGGTACATAAACTTACTGTTTAAGTTTTATTTATTCTTTCTAGGGAGGGGATGGAAAACACAACAATACTTCCACAGACTTTTTATGTTCTAAACTTTGTGGAGTTAATTCGTCAGCATACACAACATGATAACTTTAGTCTCTGGGTCAGTACATTTACAGAGTTACCAGGGGCAGACTGGCCACAGACCCCACAGGGAAATTTCCCAGTGGGCCGATACCAAAGGGACCAAAGGGACTGCCCAAGCCCTCCTCTTGGCCAATGTCTATGTACATAAAGATCTGATGCTCTCAGCATTAATTAATGCTAGGAGTATCAAGTACTTGTGCACCTGGTCAGCAGCATGGTGGCCTCCTGAATTCAACTGTATTGCTGTCCTCAGTATGGTGATAAGGCAGTATTTTGTGCTGCACTGTGGTATTTGGTTTTGCTAGAGCGGTATTTTGTGATCCCCTAGGGTATGGCTGGCCCAAGCCTACTTCTGTTGTCCCTGCTTACTTGTAGTTTGTGTTGGCCCTGCCTACTTTTGTTGCCCCACCTTCTGTCAGTTTGGACCCACCTACAGGTCACGAGCCCCAGTTTTTTTCCCACTCCGCCCCTAAATGATACCAAATACATATAGTTTTGTCTTGGTATCTTTCTACTGAGATGTGTGAGAGCTTGATTTTTGTTGTACTTTTCATTGTTATCATTCTGAGGTACATAAGATTTTTTTAATTTCTTTTATTTCATTTTGTTGGTTGTGAATAAGTGAAAAACAGCAATTTAGTATTTTTAAGGTATTCGCTGTATGAGATAATTTACATCATAATTGTGTAGTGCAAGTTATTATGGATGGGGCACTAACAAATATGTGGATGAGATTTTATTTTTGCAATTTGTGTATTTTTTTTAAACGTGGATTTTTAAAAATTTTTTAAGGGTTTCTGTCATCATAAAAATCGTTATGTAGCTGGCTGACAGCAGAACATAATTGTATGACTTTTATCTCCCTACTTGCCGCCGTTTGCGCTAAATAATGACTTATCATTTATAATATGCAAATTAGCCTCTAGGTGCTAGTGGGGCGTTGCTGCAGCACCTAGAGGCTCCGTCCTCTCACTGTTTGGCATGCCTTTGTAAAGGTGATTGACTTCCTCGGTTTCCTCCATGCCCCGCAAATCCCGTGCCTGCGCCGTCCATTTTAGTATTAGGCGCAGGCGCAGTGAGTGAAGGACAGATTTATACTCCCAGACACACAGCAATGGAGACTCAGTGGTCTTCATCAGACAGCAATTATTCAATGAAATTCTACTCTATGCTGCCTCTTTACATCTGCCATGCTCTCAAAGTATATCTCTTCATTTTTTTTTCTCTACTTCTCCCTGCTTATTCTGCAGCTTTGCTTTGCTTCTGGCGGATTCAATCCCGAGCACGAATCAGCTAGGTATGCTCCCATCAGCATCTAGACTCACACTGGACTAGACTAGACTGGCTGTAGCCTGCTCCTCCTTCAGGGGAGAGGATACAGCTGCACCTAGTGGTCGGTAGATATGGCTTGTTATCTCAATTACAGAAATGCACAGTAAGGGCTCATGCACACGACAGTAATTTGCGTTCAGTATACTGGCCGTTTTTGTAGTTCAGTATGTGGAACATATACTGAACCATTCATTTCAATGGTTCAGCAAAAAATACTGAAGTGTCTCAGTGTGCATTCCGTTTCAGTATTTCAGTATTTCCGTGCCGTGAAAAGATAGAACATGTCCTATTCTTGTCCGCAAATCACGGTGCTTGGCTCCATTCAAGTCAATGGGTCCGCAAAAAAAACGGAACACATACGGAAATGCATCCGTATGTCTTCCGTATCCGTTCCGTTTTTGCAGAACCATCTATTGAAAATGTTATGCCCAGCCCAATTTTTACTATGTAATTACTGTATACTGTATATGGCATACGGAAAAACAGAACGGAAAGGAAACGGAAACACAATGGAAACAAAAAACGGAACAACGGATCCGTAAAAAACGGACCGCAAAACACTGAAAAAGCAATACTGTCGTGTGCATGAGGCCTAAGGGCTCATGCACACGACCGTGTGCTGGCCTGGCCTGTGCTGCGGACCGCAAAGCACGTGCACCGACCGTGGGGAGGCCGCATGTGGATCGCGGAACCATTCTCTTGAATGGGATCCGCATCTGACGGTCGGCACCGCAAAAAAGTAGTGCATACTCAGAGGCACGGACAGAAGACCTATGGAAGCATTCCGTAGTGCTTCCGTGGACTTCCGATCCGTGCCTCCGTTCCGCACCAGACCGCATCTCCAGGATTGCAGACCCATTCAAGTGGCCGCAATACGGCCATGGCCATGTGCATGAGACCATTTAGTCTTTTCTAGACTGAAGCCAGGAGTTACACATCTAAACCTTCTTACAGTGGACACTGCACATTTTTCAATACACCACCTAAATTTAACTTTACATTGCAGGTACTTTGGTACAAAATGGATGCTGTTCCTCTCCTCTGGGATCTATGCTTTGTTTGTCTCCACCAACTACTGGGAAAGATACTACACACTTGTCCCTTCTGCTACAGTCATTGGAGCCATGATTGTCCCCTTCTGGGCATCAATAGGCAACTACATTACCAGGTAACACTTTGATCGGTTTTATTAAAGGGGTTGTTTCACTTCAGCAAATGGCATTTATCATGTAGACAAAGTTATTACAAGGCATTTACTAATGTATTGTGATTGCCCATATTGCCTCTTTTTGCTGGCTTGATTAATTTTTCCATCACATTATACACTGCTTGTTTCCAGGGGTTATGGCCACCGCTGTAGCACAGATAAGTCCCAGAAGAAAGCTGCTGTGCATGCCTGCATATGTGCACTCCCATTGTCCCGGCCACCAGAAAGGCCGGCACTTTCTCCTATCATGTGCAAGCACGGCCACCGTTGCAGCGGTTGTCGTAACCCTTGGAAACATGCAGTGTGTAATGCAATGGAAAAATCAATCAAGCTTTCAAAAAAGGCAATAAGTAATCACAATACATTAGTGTTTTTTATTAACTTTGTCTACGTTATAAATGCCATTTTCTAAAGTGGGACAACCCCTTTAATGGAGCAAGAAACAAACAAGCTATACATTTTTTATAGTTTATATAAGTCCATGGACCCCTCACTAAAAAATATTTGGTAAATGCAGTATTAATCCCAAAATTACAAAACTTACTAGTCATTTCATTACAGAATGGCTCAAAGATATTATGAATTTGCTAATTATAAAGAGGAGAACATGCGAGAACAGCGCAAGCTGCCACGAGGAGCCAGCCACAAGTATATCATCATATTTCAGAGCATTTTCTTTTCTGTCTTCCATGTGAGTGACCACCATTACAGTCTTTTTTTATAACTTTTTCTCTGACATCCCTATAGCTCATCTCTCTCTTCTCTTCACAGCTGTGCTTTATTTTGTCCCAGTTCCCAGTTTACTTCTTCCTTGGTAGATTCTTATATGGGTATAACCACACATTATGTGATGTCAAGCAGTGTGGTAAGTGATCAGCTGCCCTCCAAAGTTTTATCAGAGGTCCTGTCCTAGAGTAAGTTCAAAGTGCCATGTGTTACATGATATCATTGCAGGTGCATCCATCCCACATGGACTTCTTCCAGGGTTTAATGTGACTGTCCTACATTCTCTGCCTTCCAGTGTGAATCTTATCTATATGGAAAGTGTGCTCATGTTGGTTGCTCTGTCATCTATGCTACTGGTAAGAGAAGAGAAATTGAGTTTTAATTGGCATTTAGAAAATATGTGTTATGATTCTACTTTATCTTTTACTTAGATCCTGATCCTCTGTGGTTCAGCATATCGGCCAACTGAAGAGATTGACCTCCGAAGTATCGGCTGGGGTAACATTTTCCAGTTACCCTTCAAGCATGCCAGAGACTATCGCCTGCGCTGTTTGAGTCCTTACTTCCTTTACACTGGATTTGAGGTTCTGTTTGCCTGCACTGGGTTTGCTTTGGTGAGTGACATTGCCATTTAGAGGATCAATACTTAACTGTTTTCCACACGGATTTTGACAACATGACTGGCCTATTAGCCATTTATGGCCCATAGCAACCAACCTGATCACTATTATGGTATATCATACTTTAAAAAAAAAAATTGGATTGGTTGCTATGGGCTTGTCTGCACTAGATTTCATAAATGAAGCCCTTTCTTTGTATCATATTTTCTTGCTCTCAGGAACTACTTATTTTTGCTGTCCTCTGTAATTTTTTTAAATATAGGTAGGGAAGGATGTAGATATAAAAATAGATAAAGATAGATAAAAATATAATTTATTGTTCATGTATTTGTTCACTGCTTTTATCTTTTTACCAAACAGGGTTATGGGGTATGCTCAATTGGGCTGGAGAATCTTCCACATATCCTAACAGCTTATGGTCTTTCAGCCTGCGTCTTCTCTTCTTTTGCACTTTTGTTTCTTCGCCTTCCTCGACAAATCCCATTGTTAGTTGGACCATTACTCCATTCCTGTATCCTGATTGGACTGTTTTTCTGGAGTCCAACTCCCAAGGACCAGTCACAGAGTCCTGTGCTGTATTTGGTGGCTGTCCTGTGGGGTATGGGCAGTGCTATGAACAAGACCAGTGTCAGCAGTGAGTATTGGCTTTTGGACACAAAATACACTAACAAAAAATAACACACCAAGAAGGAGTTGTTAGAATAAAATGAAACTTCATATGTGTGAATGTAATGATGATATACTGTATGTACTGCAAGTGATTACAATATTAGCGCAAAATGTTTATTGGGGATAACTGTACAATTGAAACGAGGCGCTGTTGGGCCACCTGTAGCCTGGATTTAAGATGAGATATGGTTGGCCAAGGAGGCATACAGGTTCCATATGTTATCTTGCAGCACATTTGCCCACAGATGTTGCAGCTGGTCCTGTAGATGCCGCACACTCATTGGTTGCTGAAACTGGCATCCCAGCTGGTGCCATAAATGTTTGATTGGCAATAAATCTGGTGACCAGGAAGGCCAAGGAAGTGGCAATTGGCAGAGACATTCCTGGGAAACCCTTGCAGTGTATAAGCTAACATTATTCTACTGAAAATTGCCAGTTGGAAGCGCTGCCATGAGAGGATGACTGTAATATGTGATGGCTTACCAAATCATCACACTATCAGTCGGAGCAGTGTGTCTCCACGGCAAAGGCAAGATTGAACTACGAGGCCTCCATGCTTGAACCTGACCATCGTGGTATCCACAGTTTCAGTGCGTAACAGTCCAGGTTTCTTGTTCACAACAGCACTGCAAACAAAGGTGATGGTGGCTGGCTGTCAAAAACAGGACATATAAGGGGTGACGTGACAATCCTAAGAACCTTGAAATTGTCCGGGCAGAGACAGGGGTGTGCATTATAGGTGCCACCTGTGTCTGGATAGTGAACAAGAAAACTGTAGAAGCTACATGTGTATGCCCGCAGATGAAACAATCCTCTCTACTCGGGGTCTGTCTCGGCCATCTGGAGCCTGTTCGCCATGTGTTTGTGTCCTTACATAACCACTGCTCCCAACACCTCCTAACATCTAGGTCAGAGCAACCTAGATAGTGGGCAAAGCCTATCCTGCTTCTCTCAGTCCAGTGATATGCCCCCTCTCAAAGGTTGTCAACTGGGCAAAATGTCATTGTTGAGGCATGTTTAGCTGTAAACAATCGCTCACCAAGAGGTACTCCACCCAAAAGCAGACTCTGCCTTTTTATGAGGCAGAGAGGATGTATTCTTGTGGCAAGACCCAGTGTCTAATAAGACCACACTTGTAATCATTTACATAGTTGCATGCCGAGTTTTGCAGCAATCTGACGTTTCTATCTGGGTGTGCAATTATTTGTCAATGAGTATATTTTACATTTGTATTGTTGCTTAAATTCCATAGTTAGGATTTTCTTCCTATCTTAGACATGTTTTAAGTTATTTAGATTTATTATGAGCTCATTATTTAGAGGAGACATAGTATTAAAAGGAAATTTATACGGCTGTATTCACAAACTGCAGCATTTAGCATGTAGATTTTGTTGCAGATTTCACCTCATCCCAATACATTCAATTAAAGGGTAACTGAGAGCAGGCTGCACCCTATTAAACAAGCCATAGTGCAGAGGGCTTAGGGTACTTTCACACTAGCGTTAGAAGAATCCGTCAGGCAGTTCCAGTGCCGGAACTGCCTGCCGGATCAGGAAATCCGTATGCAAATGGGTATCATTTGTTTCCGGTTCCGGATGCGGATCCGTCTGCAAATGGATTGAAATACTGGATCCGTCTCTCCAGCGTCATCTGGAAAAACGGATCCGGTATTTATTTTTTTCACATTTTTAAAGGTCTGCGCATGTGCAGACCGGAAACCTACACCTGTCAATTTCCTAAACACTTGGTACTGGCATTAATACATTTCAATCTGTTCCGGAATTTTGGCCGGAGAAAAGGGACGGAACAAAAGACATCCTGAAGCATACTGAACGGATTGCTTTCCATTCAGAATGCATTAGGATAAAGCGGATGCGTTTTTTCCGGTATTGAGCCCCTATGACTGAACTCAATACCGGAAAACTTTAACACTAGTGTGAAAGCAGCCTTCCTTTGCTGACTAAAAACATACTTTTCTTCCCCCAATGTGTTGCTGTGGTCCTTAGCTTCTCAGCCCTAATTCCCTGGACACGTTCTACTCCCCTAGATGCCTGGCTCTATCAAGTGAACAGGAAAATGTCCAGAGAAGAGGAATAGAGGAGGAGCTAAGGTGCACCAAGTTGGTAGGGGCCCTCTCAGCACTTAAAGAAACGTGATAAGGACAAAATGAGGGCTTATTTGGGACGATCCTGCTGACAGATGCCTTTTAAATCAACAATAATAGGATACAGTATGCCTAATGATTTGCAACATGGCCTCCAACAGCATTATTTTTTCCAGTTATTTTTCCCCTATTCACATTTACTGTACTTTTTATTTGTTGAATATTTTAAGTTTGGAATAACCTGTCTGATTGACCCTCAATACTCACATATACAACATTTTTGTAACTGTATAAGCCTGGAATAGACATTAATATACTGTAGATGGAGCACTTGTAATCAAAAGTGGGACAATCAGAATTTTTCAGTAATCTTTCCTTGGTCCCATAACTATACTGTATCTCTGCTCGGAGGCAAAATATATAAAAAAAAAGTCTACTTCTTTGTAATATACATTGCTTCCACCTCCGCAATAAGTTGGTTGAGTCGGTGGTGCAATGTCACAGAATCAGAATTAATTAAACATGGCAAATTTACTTGTGCATTTATAAAGAACAGAATGATTTCTTCTATGGATAGTGCTTTACCCTCTTGCCAATAATGTGTATACCCTTTCCGAGGAGACCCCAATGATCAAGGGTATCAGAACACTCTCCAGACTGAAGACATTTTAACATCATATGGCTATTTTTTTTTGAATTAATTAGGAATTCTTTATTTTATCCAGTTTTAATAGGGATGTTTTATGAGGATAAAGGACGTCAAGACTTTGTGTTCACTATCTACCACTGGCTCCAAGCACTCGCTATATTTATTGTATATCTCTGGTCTGGACTACCCATGATGGTAAGCAAATAAAATATCTGGTTATTTAAGGGGTTTTGGGTGGTTAAGGGTTAATAGGGCGGCTTTAATTTTCATGGGCGTAGTTCAGATTGGCTAAAGAAGGGGTGATATAGGGTGAGGGGCAGTCAGTCAGCACGTTTTTTCTAGCGTCCTTTCCTTGGTGTGCTACTTTTAGAAGGCTTTTGTTCTGCATGCCATAACCGGCGGGTTGGTAGCCCTTGAAAGGCCATAGGAGGGTTGACACATGCCTGTTGGGGACCTCCAGACTTTTATCTCGGCGAACCAATCTATTCATGTTGAATAAACAAAAGTTAAGTAATGTTTATACAAGTTATTTAATAAAAGCTATGGCTGACCTAAGTGTCGCCCCATTTTCCATTGTCCGGCTGTTATTTCAATTGAGCTGTGAGATTGGTATGGGGAGTGGGCACTTCGGTAGTCGAGACTAATTGAGAGGGACGGTTCTTTGGAGTATGAGGGTAGTCATGCTTTCTGAAGGAACTGTTCTCCAATATATTTTATAGAGAACAACAGGGGAAATTGCCTAATAAGTAGTGTAATCTGTATTCTTATCTCTTGCCTTTTTAGGCAAAACTGGGATTAGTACTGGCCTCTGCCTTGATATCGGTTCTCTCATACCTATGGATGGAGCATAAGATTAGCCTAAAGGTACAACCTCGAATCCCTAAGATTCCTTCCCCACGTCACAAAGTAAAAGGCTACCGTTACCTGGAAGAAGAGAATTCTGATGAGTCTGACTCTGAAGAGGAGGGAAATAACAGTGACATAGCCGGGGGCGAAATATCAGCAAGTGAAGAAGACTACAGAGAGCAGCCACTTCAGAGGAGGAGAACACACAAAAAGAGCAGCTGTTATGAGCAAGCTGTGGCGGAATAATTTAGGCCAATGTTGTCACACAGTTTATATATTGATCTTGCCATCAAATTAATGCATTCCCAATTTATTATATTCTTCTATGATGTGGCCTTTACAGTACAGGTTTCTAGAACAACTCATTTGGAATAATTTTCTTTTTTTTTTTTTGTTTCTTAATATTTAGAATTTTTGACAGCGAAAAAAACTCCTGAGGGTAAGGGAGTGTAGGAAGGGGTTGGCATGGGACATAAAGGGGAACTACAACCTCATGGAAGCAGCCATGTAGTGGGATCATGGTAATGAAGGGCTATGCAGTGCTGCTTGCATCAAGAGCATGTGATATGGGATTAAGGGCTATGACCTTGAGGTTCCAAGATAGGGCTGTAATAGGGCTTTTTCTCTGGTGGTAATAAGTACAGCTGCTATCAAAGCAAAGGTCTAAGGAGTTCCACTTGGTCTGGACGAGTTATTTAAATCTAGTGATGACAATTTAGACTTTAATTCCATCTATAAAAAAAAAAAGTGAAAAACGGCTGTGTGGAGGTCATTTTTGTAATGGCCATCACATGGCTGTTTTCAGAGCTGATTAAAGTCTGTGGGGCTATTCTCATGGGCATTTTTTAGTGGCCAATAAATAGCAGCCGTCAACACATAGGACATGTCCTGTTTATGGATGTTCTCATTGAAATCAATGGGCCCATTTTTAAGTGCATCCATCTAACTGCCAATAAAAACGACCTCATCAACTTGAACACGCAGGGACACTCGCTCTTCGAACATCATGTCTTGCTGTATGCAGTGAATAGCGAGGGTTTGGGGAGCAGTCAAGTGGATGAGGTGAGTATTTTATTTACTTATTTTAATGCCGGAGCTAGCAGGGATGTGGAGAAGGCAGGAGTATTCTATACAAAGGGGAAAAACTGGGGGTCATTATATATATGTATGGGGGCATGACTGGGGCCATAATATATGTATGGGGGCACAACTGCAGGCTATTATCTATACTGGGGCACAAGCTGGGGGCCATTATAACTACAGGGGACACAAGGGGTTGCATTATTTATACTGGGTGCAATATGGGGAGGGGCATAATATATCTACTGAGAGCATTGCAAAAGTTGGGGTTTTATCTTTAATTTCCAATCAAATCATCCATTTTAATAGCTGTTTTTCATGGCTGTTAAAAATGAATGTGAAATGGGCATTAAAAATGGCCAGATGGCCAGAAAATGCATGCACAAATGTTTTAAAAATGGCCATAAAAAACTGACAGTGTGTCCATTTTTAACGGCTGTTTTTTGTTTGTTTTTCTTGTTGTGTGAATGTAGCCTTAGGGTGCATTCACACATCAGTTAAAAGTAAATCTATAAAAAATGTATAAACTGTTTGTCTTTCATGGCCATTTTGCTTCAGTGTGTGCATCCATTTTTCATCCATCTATCCAATTTTAACATCCGTCTTGCATCAGTTTTGCTTCCAGTTTTAAAGCCCATTAAAAATACATGAATTTCATTGGCTTTTGTTTAAAATCCTAACCCCTCTAGTGCCTCCTGAAACAGGTCAGTGAGCGTGGACCCACTGTGCCAGCTAACCTGTTTGGCAGTTATTCCGGCACGACTCTGTTATTCACCCTTTAACCCCTGTACAGAAATTTGGACTTTGCTGCAGGGGAGCAAATGGACCATTACCTCCTGGGATAATATCAGTGTAGTTGGCAGCTGAACAGGCAAACTGTATTTTGGAGATCCACGCAGCACACTGTAAACGTGGATAAGGTTAGACACAGGATAGGCTAATGGGCAGAGTAGTGGTGGAGGCAGACTAGGTACTCAAACAGAACTGAACTAGAAGTGATTGAGCATAGAGGCAGGATGGGTACAGGACTGGAACATGGTTGGAACACTGGCAGGAATAATGCAGGAAAAACAGGCAAATCACAGAAGCACTAAACTAGGAAACACCTTTGCTGGTCACCAGGTAGCCTAAAGCTCAGACACCCATTGGCTGGGGAAGGATTCAGAAGCACACGCATTGGCTCTTTAAGAGGCCAGACGCATGTTTACCCTAAGGGGACAGATACTGGAGCACTAGGCAGGAGCATACAGGCCGCAAATTGCAGAGGATGGTGGCAACCATAGTGAGTCACCTTCTGGAAACAGTAGAGCAGCGACGGGCATGCACGATCGGTATAACACCCTCAGTATGCATTAAGTCCCCCCACAGTGCCCTCAGTATATACAATGCCCCCATAGTGCCCTGAGCATAAATATTGCCCCTCTGTAGTGCCCTATAATAGCTCTAATGGTGCCCCCAGTATCTATAATAGTACCCATTTGCGCCCCCAGTAGAAATAACGGCCCCCAATGGTGCCCCCAGGATATATATTGGCCCCCAGTTGTGCCCCAAGTATATATATTGGCCCCCAAACAGTGCTCCCTGTAGATATAATTGCCGCCATTGTGTCTGCTGTAAAAATAAGGCCCATGGTGTTTCCTTTGTAGATATAATGCCTCCATTGTGCCCCCCTATGCCCCCACAACAGTGCTAACAAATGGGGAAAAAAATACCTCACTACAGTCACAGCTGAAAACATTCGGTCATCACTTGAGGGTGCGGGGGATTACCAAAGTTGTGACATCACATGATTATCCTGGGAAAATCAGGTCCTTGTGTCTCCAGTACGGTGTAGGTGTTTCCAGCCATGCCTGTGGAGAGGGGAGTATAGATAGATATTTTTTTTACACAGTGTACCGATTTTAAATGGTCATTAGAAGGGTGCATTTCTGTCTAAACAGCCGTGAAAAATGTTCCCATCGATTTCAGTGAGGTCCATCCGTCCTATTTTTTGGGACAGCCGCTCTTCACTGGCCTTTAACAAAATGGCCATGTGAATTGGTTAGAATTATTAGGAACATCATACTAATACAGTGTTGGACCCACTTTTGCCTTCAGAACTGCCTTAATTCTACGTGGTATTGATTCAACAAGGTGCTGATAGCATTCTTTAGAAATGTTGGCCCATATTGATAGGATAGCATCTTGCAGTTGATGGAGATTTGAGGGATGCACATCCAGGGCGCGAACCTCCCGTTCCACCACATCCCAAGATGCTCTATTGGGTTGAGATCTGGTGACTGCGGGGGACATTTTAGTACAGTGAACTCATTGTCATGTTCAAGAAACCAATTTGAAATGATTCAAGCTTTGTGACATGGTGCATTATCCTGCTGGAAGTAGGCATCAGAGGATGGGTACATGGTGGTCATGAAGGGATGGACATGGTCAAACAATGCTCAGGTAGCCCGTGGCATTTAAACGATGGCCAATTGGCACTATGGGGCCTAAAGTGTGCCCAGAAAACATCCCCCACACCATTACACCACCACCACCAGCTTGCACAATGGTAACAAGGCATGATGGATACATGTTCTCATTCTGTTTATGCCAAATTCGGACTCTACCATTTGAATGTGTCAACAGAAATCGAGACTCATCAGACCAGGCAACATTTTTCCAGTCTTCAACAGTCCAATTTTGGTGAGCTTGTGCAAATTGTAGCCTCTTTTTCCTATATGTAGTGGAGATAAGTGGTACCCAGTGGGGTCTTCTGCTGTTGTAGCCCATCTGCCTCAAGGTTGTGTGTGTTGTGGCTTCACAAATGCTTTGCTGCATACCTCGGTTGTAACGATTGCTCTTCTATCAGCTTGAAATCAGTCGGCCCATTCTCCTCTGACCTCTAGCATCAACAAGGCATTTTCGCCCACAGGACTGCCGCATACTGGATGTTTTTCCCCTTTCACACCATTCTTTGTAAACCATAGAAATGGTTGTGCATGAAAATCCCAGTAACTGAGCAGATTGTGAAATACTCAGACCGGCCCGTCTGGCACCAACAACCATGCCACGCTCAAAATTGCTTTAATTAGCTTTCTTTCCCATTCTGACATTCAGTTTGGAGTTCAGGAGATTGTCTTGACCAGGACCACAACCCTAAATGCATTGAAGCAACTGCCATGTGATTGGTTGACTAGATAATCGCATTAATGAGAAATAGAACAGGTGTTCCTAAAAATTCTTTAGGTGAGTGTATATGATCCATGCTTTTGTCTCTTCTCACTTGAGACAGTTGGATGGAAACTGATAAATAAAGCCTAAAATTCACTTTGAATCCCTTAAAAATAGTCCAAGTCGGAGGCCTCTTTCACACTTGCGTTGTCCGGATCCGGTGTGTACTCGACTTGCCGGAGTTACACGCCGGATCCGGAAAAACGCAAGTGAACTGAAAGCATTTGAAGACGGATCCGTCTTCAAAATGCTTTCAGTGTTATTATGGACTGGTTGCCATAGTAGTAGTGGGGAGCGGGGGAGCGGTATACTTACAGTCCGTGCGGCTCCCGGGGCGCTCCAGAATGACGTCAGAGCGCCCCATGCGCATGGATGACGTGCCATGCGATCACGTGATCCATGCGCTTGGGGAGCCCTGACGTCACTCTGGAGCGCCCCGGGAGCCGCACGGAGGGTAAGTATACTGCTCCCCCGTTCCCCACTACACTTTACCATGGCTGCCAGGACTTTAGCGTCCCGGCAGCCATGGTAACCATTCAGAAAAAGCTAAACGTCGGATCCGGCAATGCGCCGAAACGACGTTTAGCTTAAGGCCAGATCTGGATCAATGCCTTTCAATGGGCATTAATTCTGGATCCGGCCTTGCGGCAAGTCTTCAGGATTTTTGGCTGGAGCAAAAAGCGCAGCATGCTGCGGTATTTTCTCCGGCCAAAAAACGTTCCAGTCCGGAACTGAAGACATCCTGATGCATCCTTAACAGATTTTTCTCCATTCAGAATGCATTAGGATAAAACTGATCAGGATTCTTCCGGCATAGAGCCCCGACGACGGAACTCTATGCCGGAAGAAAAGAACGCTAGTGTGAAAGAGCCCTAAAATGTAAGAAGCTCCAGGGTTTAAAACTAGAATTAAAGAGGTTTGAAACAGAATAAAAGGGGTCTGATTTAAGGATGAGTGAATTGATTTATAACTAACCAAATTTAGTGGCCAAATTTTTGTGAAATTTGTAACAAACTGAAACCTAAAACTTTTCTGATTTGCTAAGTAAAGGGGAGGGTTAGCCCTGATTGGCTCAGAGGCTGACATACAGCTTCATCAGCCAATGAGGAGTGGCAGAAGTCAGGAAGAAGTCTGGACAGAACAAGCAAATGCCCTACTGTGTTGAGTTGCTGATGAGGGTGGATCACTGAGGGCTGAGCGGCTTGGCACACTGCTTAAGGGTCCATTCACACGTCCGATGTTTCTTTCCTGATCTGTTCCGTTTTTTGCGGAACAGATCTGGACCAGATCTGGACCCATTCATTTTCAATGGGTCCTGAAAAAAAATCAGACGTTGTGCTGTCCGATTTTTTTCAGGACCCATTGAAAATGAATGGGTCCAGATCTGCTGCAGATCTGTTCCGCAAAAAACGGAACAGATCGGGAAAGAAACAACGGACGTGTGAATGGACCCTAACACAGCTACTGCTGCAAGCAGCACTTCATTCTAGCAGTTCTAAGTTACAAAACCAACAATGTGCAAGAAAAAAACTTGAACAGAGAGACAACTTGTTGCTTTTTTATTAATATTATTCAAAACCTTATTGCCAGCAAAGCACCCCAATAGAATTCTGCTGCAAACTCTGAGCAATTACACATTTTTTCCAGTGCTTTATAACTGTGTTATTAAACATGTCACATTATACAGCAATAACACAATTTTTATACCCATGTTATTGAACCCTTAGTTGACAGCAAACACTGCCGTTTTTTATCCATGTTAGTGGGCACATTACTGCATAAGTCGTTGTTTTTATAGATTTTAGTCCAATAATTTCATAATTTAACAAGTGTTATTTAAGGGCTAGTGAAAAAAACTATATGTCGCAAACACTCTGTTGTATTATTCGTGTTAGCGGATGCATTACTACAGGGGTCAGCAACCTTCGGCACACCAGCTTTTGTAAAACTACAACGCCCAGCATGTTTCACTCATTTCTGTGAGGGTTATGAGAAGAGCAGAGCAAGTGTGCATGCTGGTTGTGAGTTGTAGTTTCACAGCACCTGCAGTGCCGGGGGTTGCCTACCCATGCATTGCTAGATCAGACAATGTTTTCATAAGGCCTCTTTCACACTACAGTATGTCCATTTCAGTGTTTTGCGGTCCGTTTTTCACGGATCCGTTGTTCCGTTTTTTTGCTTCCGTTGTGGTTCCGTTTCCGTTCCGTTGTTCTGTTCCATTTTTCCGTATGGCATATACAGTATACAGTAATTACATAGAAAAAATTGGGCTGGGCATAACATTTTCAATAGATGGTTCAGAAAAAACGGAACGGAAACGGAAGACATACGGATGCATTTCCGTATGTGTTCCGTTTTTTTTGCAGACCCATTGACTTGAATGGAGCCACGGACCGTGATTTGCGGCCAAATATAGGACATGTTCTATCTTTCAACGGAACGGAAATACGGAAACGGAATGCATACGGAACACATTCCGGTTTTTTTGCGGAACCATTGAAATGAATGGTTCCGTATACGGAACGTATACGGAACGCAGAAAACGGACCGCAAAACGGAAAAAAAAAACGGTAGTGTGAAAGAGGCCTAAATTTTAGGTCATAGCTGAATAAATGTTATTCCAGTGGAAAAACAATTCGCTGCAAACACTGTTGCAATAGTTGTATCCATGTTAGTGTACGCATCAGAGATCAGATGTGCGTTTCAAAGAAATTTTTGTACAAAAACGTAATTGTTGATCCAGTGGTATTAGGCTACTTTCACACTAGCGTTCGGGCGGATCCGTTCTGAACGGATCCGCTCATAATAATGCAGACGGAGGCTCCGTTCAGAACGGATCCGTCTGCATTATTTTTAGCATAGAACAGCTAAGTGTGAAAATAGCCTAGTACGGATCCGTCCAGACTTTCAATGTAAAGTCAATGGGGGACGGATCCGCTTGAAGATTGAGCCACATTGTGGCATCTTCAAACGGATCCGTCCCCATTGACTTACATTGAAAGTCTGGACGGATCCGCACGGATCCGCACGCCTCCGCACGGCCAGGCGGACACCCGAACGCTGCAAGCAGCGTTCAGCTGTCCGCCTGTCCGTGCGGAGGCGAGCGGAGGCTGAACGCCGCCAGACTGATGCAGTCTGAGCGGATCCGCCTCCATTCAGACTGCATCAGGGCTGGACGGCTGCGTTCGGGTCCGCTCGTGAGCTCCTTCAAACGGAACTCACGAGCGGACCAGCGAACGCTAGTGTGAAAGCAGCCTTAAATGCATACTTGAAAGACATTTCACTGCATAAATTACCTATTCTCAAAGTAAATTGTCAATGATAGGGTGTAGTGTTTTAATAGTGCCAGTAATTTTGCTAGTACTGTTTAAAAATCTGTGTGTACCAAACCTGGGACTTTTCATTTATAGGCCATTTATCAATAAAATGCCTGGGAAATGAAATGGAAGAGTACAAAATGAAAGATCCAGGCTTCATCCTCCTAGTAGCAGCAGTAGCTGCCAGCCAGTAGTAGTAGAAGTAGTAGGCAACAGTTTTCCCTGGCTTCCAAGTGACACAATATTATTATTAAAGAGATCAAATTGCAGGCTCAAAATGTGCTAGACTTAAGGCTACTTTCACACCTGCGTTTAGGTGCGGATCCGTCTGGTATCTGCACAGACGGATCCGCACCTATAATGCAAATGCTTAGATCCGTTCAGAACGGATCCGTTTGCATTACCATGATAATGCAAACGGATCCGTTTTGACTTTACATTGAAAGTCAATGGGGGACGGATCCGTTTGAAAATTGAGCCATATTGTGTCAACTTCAAACGGATCCGTCCCCATTGACTTACATTGTAAGTCTGGACGGATCTGTTTGCCTCCGCACGGCCAGGCAGACACCCGAACGCTGCAAGCAGCGTTCAGGTGTCCGCCTGCTGAGCGGAGCAGAGGACAAACGGTGCCAGACTGATGCATTCTGAGCGGATCCGCATCCACTCAGAATGCATTAGGGCTGGACGGATGCGTTCGGGGCCTCTTGTGAGAGCCTTCAAACGGAACTCACAAGCGGAGCCCCGAACGCTAGTGTGAAAGTAGCCTAAGCCAAGTTTGGCTGCCGCCAGTGGCGTACCAAGGGGGGGTCGGGCCGCCCCCGCTGCCACTCACAAGGGGGGTGCCATGACGGAGTCACCCCGGTCCCCGGCTCCATCCAATGCTGCACCGCGACCGCGACGCGACTCCGCCAGGCGCCGGTGTTCTGCCAGATTTCTATAGCTTGCCGAAAGTCTATAGCGGAAGTGACGTGGTGCACTGCGCAAGCGCACAAGCGCACTTCCACAAATCATCCGAATCATCGCCTTAAAGTGACAGTCACCTCCAGTAAAATACAGCATCTACAAGGATTATTGCGGCGGCGCGCAACATGACGTGACGTCACGACGCTGACGCCGCGCCGCCTTCACGGATCAGAAGCGGAAGGATCCATTATACCAGCGGTCGGACGGGCATCAACAAAATAAATGTGAGTAAATAATTGTGTGTGTAATTAAGGGGGGGGGGGGTGTACCGTGTAATTAAGGGGGGGGGTGTTATTAAGGGAGGGGGTGTAATTAAGGGGAGAGAGAGGGTGTAATTAAGGGGAGGGTGCAGGATTTGTTCATTTTATTGATGGGGATTTGGATTTTTTTTCTTTTTGGTGCAGATGGAAAGTGATTTTTTTAAGGGGGTGCAGGTTTTTATTTTATTAACCACCTCCGGACCGCCTAACGCAGATGTGCGGTCCGGAGGTGGCAGCACTGCGCACAGCGACGCATATACGCGTCATCTCGCGAGACGCGAGATTTCCTGTGAACGCGCGCACACAGGCGCGCGCGCTCACAGGAACGGAAGGTAAGTGAGTGGATCTCTAGCCTGCCAGCGGCGATCGCTCGCTGGCAGGCTGGAGATGTGATTTTTTTAACCCCTAACATGTATATTAGACGCTGTTTTGATAACAGCGTCTAATATACCTGCTACCTGGTCCTCTGGTGGTCCCTTTTGTTTGGATCGACCACCAGAGGACACAGGTAGCTGTGTAAAGTACCACAAAACACCACTACACTACACTACACCCCCCCTGTCACTTATTAACCCCTTATGAACCACTGATCACCCCTGATCACCCCATATAGACTCCCTGATCACCCCCCTGTCATTGATCACCCCTCTGCCATTGATCACCCCCCTGTAAGGCTCCATTCAGACGTCCGCATGTGTTTTGGGGATCCGATCCATGTATCCGTGGATCCGTAAAAAATCATACGGACGTCTGAATGGAGCCTTACAGGGGGGTGATCAATGACAGGGGGGTGATTACCCCATATAGACTCCCTGATAACCCCCCTGTCATTGATCACCCCCTGTAAGGCTCCATTCAGACATTTTTTTGGGCACAAGTTAGCGGACATTTTTTGTTTGTTTTTGTTTTTTCTTACTAAGTCTCATATTCCACTAACTTGTGTCAAAAAATAAAATAACTTTCTTGGGGGGGGGGGGGGTGCCAAACAAAGGGTTCGCCCCGGGTGCCGCTAGCTCTGTTCGAGTATCTCCCATCTGGAAGACAGAAGCATTGCTGTGTGCAAGATCTGCAGCATTAAAATAAGCTGTGGGCGTTCAAACATAAACACAGGCACCATGGCTCTATTGGACCACATGAAACGGCATCACCAGTTACTATGGGAAAATACAAGTGGCCGCCAGCTAGTGCAACAAGAGTATCCTCCTACTTCGGGTCTCCTTTGAAGCAGCAAAGCCATATCCATGTGCAGTACAGTGTCTTTATCATCCTCATTAGAGATCAGTGAATTGAAGCTGACGAAGTGGAATTCGTTTAGAATTACAGAAAAAGTTTGATTCGCAACAAATGCGAATTTCACGAAGGGTGAGGAAATTCGCATTTGTTGCGAATCAAACTTTTTCCTAAAATCACATTTTTCCTAAAATGGCAGTTATTTATGCCATTGCAGTTATTTATGGTGAAAGAGTATAGGGGCGTATTTCAGTACTGCAACAAAAATATATACGCACTTCACTCTAAGTTTTTTCTGGTCAAAGCATATAGTAGCCTATTTCAGTCCAACAGGGGTGTTGCTAGGGTCTCAAAAGATCCGGGGCCCCAATGCATATGGCCCAATTCTTAAGTCGGCCAACAGACCCCTAAGCTCACTATAGCTATACAGCAGTACGTACTTCTCACATCTAGTTCCTCCCAGGTGATGTCTCCTCTGATGTAGATCTTCTCTGTCATCCTCTTCTCCATTCCATCCGGACAACTTCTCTCAGCCGCGCCTCGTCTCTACAGAGTGTGACACACAGACATCTTAGCTTTCTCATTTTTCTGTACCCCCAAATACTATCCTGAAGTGCTCCCCATAGTAATAGTGCTCCTCATAGTTCCACCAATAGTATTTCCCTTCTAGAATGCCCTGATTAGTAATACTGCCCCCAACTGTGATGATGCTCCCCAAGAGTTCCCCCATTAGTTGAAGAGCCCTCCAGTATTAATAATGCCCTTACAGAGCCCCTAGTAGAAATAAGACCCCCCTATTGTTCCCCCAGTGGTAATAAAGCTATCTACTGACCTCTCAGTAGTAATAAGACCCCAACAGTCCTCTTAGTAGAAATAATGGGGATCTATAAGTCCCTCCTATAGAGACCCGAGTAGTAATAAGAACGCCTAATGTCTCCTGGATTTAAAATGCCCCCACAGTGCCCCCGGTATTTATAATGCCCCCTACTGTTATAATGCTCACCCTGAAGTGCCCCAGTATTTATATCGCCCCTACAGTTATAATTCTCGCCCTAAAGCCCTCCTAGTATTTTTAATGCCCCCTGCAGTGACCCATGTAGTTATATTCCTCCGTTTACTGTCCTCGAAATGTATAATTCCTCAGCCCCTCCACCATACAGTCCCATGTAAATAACATTATTTCCATTCTCCGCCATAGAGTACCATGTAAATACCATCACACCATCTCTCCAGCCCCCTCCAATACACAGTCCCATGTAAATAACATCCCTTTCTATCTATACCCCCCTCTAAATTACAGTCCCATGTAAATAACATCACACCATCTCTCCTGCCCCCTCAATATACAGTCTCACGTAAATAGCATAACCCCCTCCCCAGCCGCCTTTAACATACAGTCCCATGCAAAAAACATCACTTCCTCCCCAGCCACCTCCAACATGCAGTCCAATGTAAATCACATTACCCCTCAACATTCAGTCTGATGTAAATAATATCACTCCCTCCCACAGCCTCCTTCAACATATAAGTCCAATGTAAATAACATCACCCTGCCCCAGACACCTCCAACATGCATTCCCATGTAAATAACATCACTCCCTGAACTTTCAGTCCCATGTAAATAACATCACTTCACCCCCACTGTCCCATGTAACTTCCCTCCCTTCACCCCTAACATACAGTCTTTCAGTACTACAAGAAAAATATATACGTAATTCACTCGTCCTGTCTGACCCAGGAAGAAGTGCAACAGCGACTTAAAAATATTAAAATAGACAAATCGCCAGGACCGGATGGCATACACCCTCGTATCCTAAGGGAATTAAGTAATGTCATAGCCAGACCCTTATTTCTGATATTTGCAGATTCTATATTGACAGGGAATGTCCCACAGGATTGGCGCATGGCAAATGTGGTGCCAATATTCAAAAAGGGTCCAAAAACAGAGCCTGGAAACTATAGGCCGGTAAGTTTAACATCTGTTGTGGGTAAACTGTTTAAAGCAGAAGTCCAGCAAGAATGATATCGAT
Source organism: Bufo gargarizans (assembly GCF_014858855.1). Lineage (NCBI taxonomy): Eukaryota > Metazoa > Chordata > Amphibia > Anura > Bufonidae > Bufo > Bufo gargarizans. The sequence continues at coordinate 228,284,141 of NC_058085.1, read as the reverse complement.
AATATAAAGCATAAGGGTAATCATATATAAAACAGAACGTCCAGCAATAGACCCTATTGAAGGATTTAATGACTAAATTTAATGAGGAAACTATAACTCTAACAAAGTCAGATCGGGTGGGCCACAGATAAGTAGGACAGGCTGAGTGAGTGGTGGGGAAGATATCCCTGCCACTGTTACCCTAATCTAGTCCTATGCCCAGGGACGTCTCCTGGTGGTGGGGACTCCCTGTCCTCGTGCCTAGCCTGAAACTCCTATCTAACCCTGATAAGGTGACAATTCGAGGAATGCTAGTGACGAAAAGTGGCCCTCCTCAACGATTGACTTACACAAAAAAAACACAAGAGGATACAATCAAAGAGGTGTCCACAGTATACAACCCTCGTGACCTATTGCCAGGAGGTACCGGGTTCACCTAGTAGTTAAAAATTACGTAGACAGAACACACGCACAAAGGAAACATATATACAAAAATTAAATGATGTACAAAGGATGCAAAATTAACCCCGACGCGTTTCACCCACAGAGTGGGATCCTCAGGGGGTAATGCGAGGTAGATATACAAGGTATAGAAGGCCCAACTAAAAGATGCAGTGGGCCCTGTCTAATGATAATACGTAATTAATAATTGTGGTTGGAAAAGACACCAGACCCAACCAAATTGATAAATAAGGATCGATAAATCAGCCCCCAAAAGAGAGTACATACAGTCAATGGGAAATGAAGTGAGCGGCAGGATAACATGAGTCCATGCGAGGTTGCGTCTCTATCGGAAACATAATTGTAGATATAAGAGAAAAGAACATGAGAGGTACACGTCCAAATCTAAACAAATACGTAAAAGAACGGATACCTGGAGACAGAGGGAGCAACCCTATCTCACAAAGATAAATAATGCGGGTGCTCAAAGAGGGGCATCAAAAATGATGACCCCACATCATGGTGGATGAAGCTGCCGTACACTCCCAGTGTGAGGATTACTCGCTGAAAATAGCTTCTATGGTGTAGAGCTATCCACCCAAGAGAACCTAAAGATAAACAGAGGCTAATGTAATAAACCTAAAGCCAAAACCAAGAGATCATTAAAGTAGGTACTCACATGTTGATGGAACTGATGGGAAGAGGGTCTGGAGCAACAGGGATGAAAGCCAGCCCTCCCCTTTTTATGTAAAATGACCGACCCGCCGTCTAAAATAAGGACCTCCCCCAGATGAACAGTCACGTCAACTGCCGCTTGTATGGTGCGTTCCACAGTGGGACGCACACCCAGGGCTGGTGAACGAACCGCTCCCGGGCAGATCGTGTGTTCTACAGTGGGACGCACGCCGAAGACACATGATCGCGGCACTGCCGGGCGGATATCCGGTGTGTGAGCCGCACTTCCTGTGTGGCCGTCATTATGCGTGTCAGCGTGGAACGCATGCCGAGGATACCACTTCGGGGTTAGAGCCGAACAGGGTGACAGATGCAGGGAATGTACAGATGATGGTGCTCACTGCTCAGTAAACCCTGTAAGATACCAAGTCGGCCTAATTAAGTTACAGTGATACAGAGATGATATTGATCATGATGAACTCTAAAGATCTATAACATATATGGCGGAGCGCTAATGATGGTCTAAAGTGACGGATGCAAATTGCTGATTAAACATTAGGGCAGCAAGATGGGAGGCGCAGACGGGGGGGGGGGGGGATTTGTGCAGAGAATGGAATACATAGAGATATAGAAAAAATACTCAAAATATACTGTAAAAAACTGGCTACCGCATTGATAACCGGATGCCAGATACACGGTGTGCTTGGATATAGAGCCACACCTTCGTAAATATTACGTTCGGGTACTTCACGTGCCCAGGCTATGAAACAGGGAATAGTAAATAATTCTACGGATGGCCAAATTGGCAAACGGGACCTAACAGGGAGAGCCACCGCATAGGGCCAAGGCTGTAGCAAAACAGAATAATTGCAGTATGACAGAAATATATATTATAGAATATAAAAGGATGGAAAAATGAAGAAGTAGAGCCTGAGAAGAATGTATAGCAGGCAAAAAGTGGGAGAAAAAGAAGAATATATGGAAGAATATAGACCACAGACGCAGGTAAAGCTCATAAAAAGCAAGAAAAAGTTAGACGCTCATTGAGACCGCGAGGAGATTGTGAACAGACCCTATGTATCCATTCGCTCTCCTTTTGTAAGATTCGCCTATCCCAGGCACCTCCACGTGGAGAGGGGGGCACCAATTCAAGGACGGTGAACCTAAGTACTGAGGAATCCCCCCCATGACAGTTATTGACTGGTGGTGTTGACTCCTTCTTGGCTACATCGTTAATGTGTTCAAGGATCCTTCTCCTGAACTCGCGTATGGTCTTGCCCACGTAGTCCATAGGACAAGGGCACTGGCAGAGATACACCAAACCTTTAGACACGCTGTTGATGAAATCGCGAATCTGATATGACTGACCCGTCACCGAGCAGGTGGTGGTCCTTGCAGTTGAGATGTATTTGCAAGCCTTACATCTCCCACACTTAAAGACGCCGATAGGTTTACGATCCAGCCAGCAGCCACCTCTCGTTGGTGGTGAGAAGTGGCTGCGGACAAGGCGATCCTTCAGGCTCCTACCTCGTCTATAGGAAACCGAGGGGTATGTGCTCACAATGTCCGACAGGTCGGAGTCCATCTGTAATACAGGCCAATATTTAGTGAGGACTGCTCTAATTTCGCGATTGGCCGTGTCGAAGTTTGCAATGATCCGTGCTGGTTGGGGACCATCAGTAGTTCTGCATCTCGGAACTAGAAGTTCGGTTCGAGGTTTAGCTGCTGCACATTGAAAAGCCTCTCGAAGTACTCCTCTGGGATACCCCCTTGCCAGGAGTCTCTGCTGCAGGTTCCCAGCCTCATTGAAAAATGAAGTATTATTGGAGCAGTTCCTCCTTACCCTGAGGTATTGACCTCTGGGTATGCCTCGTTTAAGAGCAATGGGATGGTGGCTGCTCCAATGGAGCAGGGAGTTTGTGGCAGTACTCTTACGATAAATATTGGTGGATAGAGAGTCCCCTACCTTGGTAACCCTCACATCGAGGAAGGCTAGAGACACCGGGTCAATCTCATATGTGAACCTGAGGCCCATGTGGTTCTGATTGAGGTCCAAGACAAACTGTTTAAAACTATGAGGGTCACCCTTCCAGACAACAAACACGTCGTCTATGTAGCGTGTCCAAAGTTGGATGTTGTCTGCCCACCAGACGACGTGGTCCGGAAACACATGGGTGTCTTCCCACCAGCCCAGGAAGAGGTTGGCATAAGATGGGGCACATGGACTGCCCATTGCCGTCCCCCTGAGCTGGTGGTAGAACCGCGTGTCGAAAAGAAAACAATTATGATTAAGGGTGAACCTCAATAGTTCCAGAATAAACGCATTGTGGGGAAAACAATGGATACCCCTAGTTCTCAGATAATGGTCAACAGCCTTGAGACCCTAGTCGTGTGGTATGGAGCTATATAGAGCCTCGACGTCAATGCTGCCCAGTAAACAGTCTGGATCGAGATTCAAGGTGTTGATTTTATTGAGGAAGTCCATCGTGTCCCTCGTATAAGCCGGGAGGGACACAACGAACTCCCTCAGAATCTGGTCCAGATAGATGCCCCAGTTCTGGGTTAAGCAATTGACGCCTGAGACTATCGGGCGACCCTTGAGGGGAGAAGTCCCCTTATGGACTTTCAGAAGGCCATAAAATGTGGCTGTGAGTGGATTGGCCGGCAGGAGAAAATCATATTCAGCTGCACTTATGACTTGATTCAATACCCCCTTGTTCAAGATGTTCTTGAGTTACACTAAATACAGTTGAGTAGGATTAGTGGATAAAACCTCGTAACACCCTCTGTCCTTCAAGAGATCCAGACACATATTTCTGTACCTATCGCAATCAAGGATGACCAAGTTGCCACCCTTGTCGGATGGTTTAATGACGATAGTGTCATCAGTCTCGAGTGACCTTAGTGCCTGCATCTCTGAGACAGGGGTCTCACCTGTTCCATCCGATCAAGGTCCCGTGTGACCAACTGGAGAAATATATCAATGTGCTCCGACCTCGAAGGGGGAGGCATACGCGTGCTTCTAGATCGTAGTGTGGTGAAAGGGCCTGTTCCAGGGGTTTTATACTGCTCACTACTGAGATCCATGAGGTTTTGAAGATCATCATAGTCGCCCGCCCCAGTCTATGGCAGGTATCACTATTGGAGTTCTTGTAGAACTTATGCCATTTGAGCCTTCTACAGAAGAGGTGGAGGTCCCTAGTCCAAGCGAAAAGACTGAAGTCCGTGGTCGGTATGAACGACAGTTCCCGCCTAAGGACCCCCACCTCCTCCGGGCGAAGGACCCGCGCCGATAAATTGATGATTTGAAGGTCGTCCTGTCCTACCGATTCCGAAGCTGGTAGGGGATCCCCCCCTTTTCTAAAAAAGAGGAAGAGGAGGAGGAAGAGGCAGAGGCAGCAGCGAGAGGTGGTTGTTGTGACAGGGCATTCAAAGGACCAGATGATGAGGGAAGCAGAGAGGCGGGGGGCAAATTGTATTGCCGAGATCCCCCGGGGCCTCTGCCCTTGCCCCGATAGTCGCCCTGTCTTGACCATCCTAGACCCCCCTGACGTCTGAAGTTAGGGCGACCACGATTAGATGATCCGCCACGTGGTTTAGAATAAGAGTCAGTGTCAGAGGTGTCAGCCTCCGAGGATGAAGGTTCAGAACCCGAGATCTGGCTCTGTATCGATACGTAAGCCCGATTATCCCTAAAACAGGGCGGCTATCGGGGCAAGGGCAGAGGCCCCGGGGGATCTGGGCAATACAATTTGCCCCCCGCCTCTCTGCCTCCCTGTCACAGCAACCACCTCTCGCTGCTGCCTCTTCCTCTTCCTCCTCCTCTTCCTCTTTTTTAGAAAAGGGGGGGATCCCCTACCAGCTTCGGAATCGGTAGGACAGGACGACAGGAGGTGGGGGTCCTTAGGCGGGGACTGTCGTTCGTACCGACCACGGACTTCAGTCTTTTCGCTTGGACTAGGGACCTCCATCTCTTCTGTAGAAGGCTCAAATGGCATAAGTTCTACAAGAACTCCAATAGTGATACCTGCCATAGACTGGGGCTTGAGGAGGGCGACTATGATGATCTTCAAAACCTCATGGATCTCAGTAGTGAGCAGTATAAAACCCCTGGAACAGGCCCTTTCACCACACTACGATCTAGAAGCACGCGTATGCCTCCCCCTTCGAGCTTGGAGCACATTGATATATTTCTCCAGTTGGTCACACGGGACCTTGATCGGATGGAACAGGTGAGACCCAGGACCTTCAACCTTTCTGTCTCAGAGATGCAGGCACTAAGGTCACTCGAGACTGATGACACTATCGTCATTAAACCATCCGACAAGGGTGGCAACTTGGTCATCCTTGATTGCGATAGGTACAGAAATATGTGTCTGGATCTCTTGAAGGACAGAGGGTGTTACGAGGTTTTATCCACTAATCCTACTCAACTGTATTTAGTGGAACTCAAGAACATCTTGAATTGCCAGGCCAATCCACTCACAGCCACATTTTATGGCCTTCCGAAAGTCCATAAGGGGACTTCTCCCCTCAAGGGTCGCCAGATAGTCTCAGGGGTCAATTACTTAACCCAGAACTGTGGCATCTATCTGGACCAGATTCTGAGGGAGTTCGTCGTGTCCCTCCCGGCTTATACGAGGGACACGATGGACTTCCTCAATAAAATCAACACCTTGAATCTCGATCCAGTTGGGCATTTTTAGACATTTGGATCCCAGACTTCTTCTCACACTTTCGGGCCCCTAAAAAGCCAGGGCAGTATAAATACCCCACATGTGACCCCACTTTGGAAAGAAGACACCCCAAGGTATTCAATGAGGGGCATGGCGAGTTCCTAGAATTTTTTTTTTTTTGCATAAGTTAGCGGATATTGATTTTTTTTTGTTTTTTTCTCACAAAGTCTCACTTTCCGCTAACTTAGGACAAAAATTTCAATCTTTCATGGACTCAATATGCCCCTCACGGAATACCTTGGGGTGTCTTCTTTCCGAAATGGGGTCACATGTGGGGTATTTATACTGCCCTGGCTTTTTAGGGGCCCTAAAGCGTGAGAAGAAGTCTGGAATATAAATGTCTAAAAATGTTTACGCATTTGGATTCCGTGAGGGGTATGGCGAGTTCATGTGAGATTTTATTTTTTGACACAAGTTAGTAGAATATGAGACTTTGTAAGAAAAAACAAAAACAAACAAAAAATTTCCGCTTACAAGGGGGTTCACCCCCCTGTCACTGATCACACCCCCTGTAAGGCTCCATTCAGACATCCGCATGATTTTTTACGGATCCATGGATACATGGATCGGATCCACAAAACGCATGCGGACGTCTGAATGGAGCCTTACAGGGGGGTTATCAATGACAGGGGGTGATCAGGGTGATCACCCCCCTGTCACTGATCACCCCCCCTGTAAGGCTCCATTCAGACATCCGCATGATTTTTTACGGATCCATGGATACATGGATCGGATCCACAAAACGCATGCGGACGTCTGAATGGAGCCTTACAGGGGGGTAATCAATGACAGGGGATGATCAGGGTGATCACCCCCCTGTCAATGATCACCCCCCCTGTAAGGTTCCATTCAGACATCTGCATGATTTTTTACGGATCCATGGATACATGGATCAGATCCACAAAACGCATGCGGACGTCTGAATGGAGCCTTACAGGGGGGTTATCAATGACAGGGGGTGATCAGGGTGATCACCCCCCTGTCACTGATCACCCCCCCTGTAAGGCTCCATTCAGACAGCCGCATGATTTTTTACGGATCCATGGATACATGGATCGGATCCACAAAACGCATGCGGACGTCTGAATGGAGCCTTACAGGGGGGTTATCAATGACAGGGGGTGATCAGGGTGATCACCCCCCTGTCACTGATCACCCCCCCTGTAAGGCTCCATTCAGACGTCCGCATGATTTTTACGGATCCATGGATACATGGATCGGATCCGTAAAAATCATGCGGACGTCTGAATGGAGCCTTACAGGGGGGTGATCAATGACAGGGGGGTGATCAATGACAGGGGGTGATCAGGGAGTGTATATGGGTGATCACCCGCCTGTCATTGATCACCCCCCTGTAAGGCTCCATTCAGACGTCCGTATGCTTTTTGCGGATCCGATCCATGTATCCGTAAAAATCATACGGACGTCTGAACGGAGCCTGACAGGGGGTTGATCAATGACAGGGCGGTGATCAATGACAGGGGGGTGATCAGGGAGTTTATATGGGGTGATCATGGGTGATCAGGGGTTTATAAGGGGTTAATAAGTGATGGGGGGGGTGTAGTGTAGTGTAGTGTGGTGTTTGGTGCGACTGTACTGACCTACCTGAGTCCTCTGGTGGTCGATCCTAACAAAAGGGACCACCAGAGGACCAGGTAGGAGGTATATTAGACGCTGTTATGAAAACAGCGTCTAATATACCTGTTAGGGGTTAAAAAATTCGGATCTCCAGCCTGCCAGCGAGCGATCGCCGCTGGCAGGCTGGAGATCCACTCGCTTACCTTCCGTTCCTGTGAGCGCGCGCGCCTGTGCGCGCGCGTTCACAGGAAATCTCGCGTCTCGCGAGAAGACGCGTATATGCGTCCAGGAGGAATAAAGCAACCACCTCCCGGACGCATATACGCGTACAGCGGTCGGGAGGTGGTTAATATGGGGGTAACAATGGAAACAAGCTCTGGATCCCAGGCTTGTGTGGGGATATACTCTGAGTCCCTACGCGTTTCATTGAAGAGAATATCCAATAAGGTACATCCAACAGTAAGGGAATAGAAGTCACTACCTATTAAAGACCCCCTTAAATCATCAGGGGACAGGGGTATAAGGTAGGATGTGAGCCCCCACTCTCAGTCCATCTGTATGGTTATGGCAGATGCAGGGGGGGGGGTTTGTGGGTATTGAATGGCGCAGACTGACCGGGACTTGATAGTCCAGAATGACCCAGGTACCTAAAAAGTAAAGGACATCGATGGGGGTACAGTCAGGTACATATATACGCTACACTCAAAGCATCGGCATGTCAGGTTACTTACTGTTTGGCCTGAAGGTCTAAAGGCTTGTGTGGGGTACGGCAGGATGGATGCACATGCCGAACCGACAGCCGGCGTCTGACAGCGCTTGTACGCGCGCTGTGTGGTTTAAATGTAGGGGCAGGCTGGTCGGACGCATGCGCGGTAGGTGCGGCCGCCGCTCACGTGGTTTGGTATATGTCACGTGGTGCGGCCGGCCGCATCACCCCTTGCGCATGCTCCGTTGCCAGTGAGGGCAGCCTTGGCGCCGCTCAGCCCTGCCCACATAGCGACACCCCATGTACATCATAGCATGGGGGCGTGGTCGTGGCGGAGCGCTGCAGCAGCTGTCCAAGTAAGGAGGCTGGTGTGGGAGGAGCCGGTATACAAGTAAATACTCCTTGCTCCTGCGACTGCACACCTGCCTGTGCTGGGGAGGACAAGAGCCATCCCCTCCAGCACGGGACCTGGCAGGGGCTTAATGGGCAGGTTTGAGTCACAAGAGAGGAAAGAGAGTTACCCAATCGTGGTAACCGCTAACCATCAATTTGGAGAGATAGCGGCTGATGGCCACTGGTGGTTATAATTTGGGAGGAGACCTATATAGGTGTCTACTCCCTTTTGCAATCAAACCTAGGGTGACCCATTAATGAAGAAGATAACACAAGATAAAAGTGTGGGGTACGGCACATAACAGGGTGTCATGGAGGGTCCCTTATAACACATTAGGGGGTGGGAAGTGGGAATAGGGACGGTGAAAACCCTCCTTAACACCCAGCTAAGGCAGGGACACAAGGTGAAGCCCGCAGCATGATCATAGGGGGTGGTGACAACGTCTGGGTTTAATTAGGGACCATTGGCGCATGGCGAGGGAAGGGACACCCTAATTTATGGTGGATGTGAGAGGTAAATTGTGATTCGCATGGGTCACAGGAAACATCCGAATTGCAGTTGGTCATTGAGACCTAGGGGTTGTGTGGTTTTTAATTTAAAAATCCACCAGCATTCTCTCTGGAGGATCTTTTTGTCCCAGTCTCCCCCTCAAAGTGGCTTCTTAATTTGTTCTAAGCCCAAGAAGGTTACAGCTGATGCCCGTCCCCCATGTGCGGAGTGAACATGTCTTGCCACCGAAGTGTCCCTGTTGTTGCGGATGTTGCCCATGTGTTCACCTATACGTACCCTCAATTCCCTACGGGTCTTACCCACATATCTCATACCGCACTCGCAGGTAAGCAGGTAGATAACCCCTGCGGTGTGACAATTGATGAAGTTCCGTATATAGTGGGTAAAGCCCGTGGGGTCGAGAATAATGGACTTGCACTGTGTGACAAATTTACAAAAGTGCAACGACCGCACTTGAAACACCCACTGACCGGTCCGTGCAGCCACGTATTTTTCTTAGGGGGATTGTAGTGGCTGTGGACGAAACGGTCTCTTAAGTTGGTCCCTCTCCTATAAGTGACTGATGGGTGGGGGCTGACCACATCAGCCAGGTCTGGGTCCATCAGAAGCGTGCCCCAGTTCCGTCCAAGAATTTCTTTGATTTGTGTAGCCGTTGTATCGAATGTACCTATTATCCTAAGTGTGTTTTGTGGCTTGGGTTTCTGGTCCGCGGTCGGATGTAGCAGTCTGGTACGTGACGTCTGTCGTACTCGCTGGTAGGCCTGTCTAAGTGTGTTGTCTGGATATCCCCGTGCTAAGAAACGTTCTCTCAGCTCCTTGGCCTGACGTGTGAATTCCCGTTGGTCCGAGCAGTTGCGTTTGAGCCGCAAGTACTGGCCAACGGGAATCCCCCGTTTCAAAGGGACCGGGTGACAACTGTCCCATCGGAGCAGCAAATTAGTTGAGGTGTCCTTTCGCTATATGGTGGTCTGCAAACCCCCTTTTGTATCCCTGGATATGCATAGATCCAGAAATGGGAGGTTGTTGCGTACGATGACTGAAGTGAATCTTAGGTTAATACCGTTGTTATTCAGTTCCTCCACCAGCCTACTGAAATCGTCCTCTGAGCCGCTCCACAGGATGAAAATGTCATCTATGTAGCGGGCCCAGAGGACGATAAACTCTGTGTACCAACAGGGCACATTGCCAAAAACAATGGTCTCTTCCCACCAGCCCAGGAGCAGGTTAGCGTACAATGGTGCGCAGGAGCTGCCCATGGCGGTGCCCCTGAGCTGGTGGTATATACGACCGTCAAAGAAAAAGCAACTGCTGGTAAGTACGAAACGCAGAAGACGGAGGACCAGCACGTTGTGTGCTGAAAACTGTATTCCCCTGGCCCTCAGGTAGTGTGCGGTGGCTGTTAAACCCTTGTCGTGGGGGATAGATGAATACAGGGCCTTGACATCAATTGATGCCAAGAACCAGCTGGGCTGTAGGTTGAGGTGCTCAAGTTTAGAGAGAAGGTCGCCTGTGTCTCTCACGTACGATGGAAGGGACTGCACAAACGGGCCCAATATGCGATCAACATATATCCCGCAGTTTTGCGGTAAACTGCCTACCCCTGATACGATCGGCCGGCCCCGAAGGGGCAGGGTACCCTTATGGACCTTGGGTAGGCAGTAGAATGTAGCCATTATGGGGTGCGCTGGGTACAGGAATTCAAATTCCTCACTGCTGTTTTTCTGTTTTGGCCTTTGACAAGATCTCCCTCAGTTCCTGCTGGAGTCTGGGGGTAGGGTCAGAAGGTTGTACCTCATAGCCTTGTTTATCACCCAGTAGCGTGAGGCATATGTCTCGATAGGCTAAGGTGTCTAAGATGACCACATTGCCCCCTTTGTCAGAGGGCTTGATCGTGATGCTACTATCCTTTGACAGCTCTTTGATTGCTTGTCTCTCCTTCCAGCTGCAATTGGATCTCTTGTGGTTGGGAATTATCTCGGAGAGTTCGGCAAAGGTCTGTTTGAGAAAGACATCAACACATGAGATGTCACCCACTGGAGGCAGTTTAGTGCTCCTATTTTTTAGGTCAGTAAAGGGGCCTGTACCATCTGGACATTCCGGTATACTATCCAGATTGAATAGGAAGTGTACATCACTAAGGATCTCCACCGGCACGCCCAGCTCGCGGCTCTCTTTCTTATCTTTGAGCCTAAAGTGTTTGTGCCACTTAAGCTTGCGGGCGAACAGGTGGAGATCCTTAGTCCAGTGAAAGAGATCGAATTGGGTCGGTGGGGACGAAGGATAGGCCTCATCTCAGTACCGTAATCTCTACTTCTGTTAGTATACGTGATGAGAGATTAATGACCAGTTTGTCATCTGAAGGCTCCACCAAATGGGCGGGAGGTTGATGTTGCGACTCCGAAGTGGATAATGTATGGTTTGTTCTAAAAAAGAGGCAGATGATGATGACTGTGGGGCAGATGATTGTTGACTGAGAGGCGCGCATTGTGCCTGATCGTTTGGCTGGTATGTATTATAGCGACCGCCCCGGCGTCTAGATCTAAAACTGTTACGCCCGCGTCCCCTAGTCCTGGGATATCTGTCCCTCTCGCTATCAGAGACGTCTGTATCAGTTGAGGACACTTCGATGTCAGCCAGAGGCAGCTCATACGTGGCACCTGTTGTTTGCTCAGGCCCTTTGGTCGCCACGTTATTTGTCAGTCAGCAGGACTACAGGCTGAACGATGTAATTCCACTGCTTCGTGTCCTGGAACAAATGCTGGTAACAATGGCTGGTCAGGGGACAGAAGACGTAGTGCCTAGATCTCATGGCCACATGAGCCCTGTGGGGGATGACCTGGAAGAGAAGGGGGAGGAGGACATTGAAGCACAGGCAATGTGTAGAGAAATAGGTGTTTTTTCTACTCAGCTGACAGGACAGGAGGAGCAGGAGCAGCCAGAGGAGCTACAGGGTGATGAGGAGACGAGACAGAGAACCCGGACACACCGTGGCAGTATGCAGTGGAGATGGAGGCAGGGAGTCCCTCCGAGTCATTTACACAAATGGCCCGATTTATGCTCACTTGCTTGCGTCACCATTCAGCAGAGGGATGACTTCTCGCTCTCCACCTTGTTGGACCCTCACTACCGGTCCAGAATGGGGACCTTTTTTACACTCACTGAGAGGGAGGACAAACTTAACTACTACAGAGACATCCTATGTAGTAAGTTGGCCGCTGCCTATCTGCGCCATCGTCCATCCTCTCGCAGGTCTGACCGGGGGGGCCCTCTGCGCTCACGTTCCACTGCCATGGCTGCTGGGGAGGGGTGGGGTTGCAGGAGCAGTACCAACCTAATCAGCAGCAGCATGAGTCGCTGATGAGTAGCTTTCTTCACCCGCATAGAGAAGAAACTATTCACCAGCAGCAGCAGGTAGCCCTGGAGCATGACCTGAACCATCAGGTGGTGGCATATTTGGACAGCACTTTGCCACCCCACACTGAAGATCCGCTGGACTACTGGGTAGCCAAACTGGATTTGTGGCCGCAACTAGCAGAGTTTGCTCTGGAAAAGCTGTCCTGCCCGGCCAGTAGTGTGACATCCATTTGTTTAGTCCCAAATTGTGGAGACCCTGAACTTTGTCAAGATGAATCAGGCATGGATTAGCCAGGATTTCCAACCACCAATTCCTGATGCATCAGACTAGATCATCCATGGTGCCACACCAACACTTTGATAAAAGATACCGGTTTCTTCTGACTACCTGCCTCAGCTACTACTCTGATGCTGCCACCCGCCTGATGCCACGAGCTCCTTCTTTCAGCCAGCTTCATAAGCGGTAGGGGTGGGCGATATGGCCTAAAATCTATATTGCAATATAATTTTAGGCATGTGCAATATGCGATATATTGTTTTCTATATTTGGAGGGGGGGTTAAACTTTTTTTAATTTTTTATTTCATTTATTTAATAACTATTAGCCCCCTTAAAGGGAACCTGTCACTGGGATTTGGGTTATAGAGCTGAGGACATGGGTTGCTAGATGGCTGCTAGCACATCCGCAATATCCAGTCCCCATAGCTCTGTGTGCTTTTATTGTGTAAAAAAAAAACGACTTGATGCATATGCAAATTAACCTGAGATGAGTCCTGTCCATGAGATGAGTCAGGGACAGGACTCATCTCAGGTTAATTTGCATATGTATCAAATCGTTTTTTTGACACAATAAAGGCACACAGAGCTATGGGGACTGGGTATTGTGGATGTGCTAGCGGCCATCTAGCAACCCATGTCCTCAGCTGTATACACAAAATCCCTGTGACAGGTTCCCTTTAAGGGCTAGAACCTGAAGGGAAACTGTGATTCTCCATCTTTGCATGTATCAGCATCTATCTTGTCTAGATAAGTTACGCATCTGTGTCCTAATGTGTACAGCCACATTCCTGTTTTTATGATAGGGGAGGGTATGGAGTCTTTTGTTCTGATTTAGCCACGTATGTCTTAACTGTCTATGAAAGGCAAAGCTTCAGGTGCAATAAACCAGAGTGTTTCTCAGTGATACCCGTGTGCGTGTCAGTCCTTTGCTGCTGAGGAATACTCTCCTAACGTCAGTAGGGTCAAATCAAGGTAGTCCTAGAGGTTCAGAAAGATCAGAATCCTTTCAATTTGGGGGCTCTCATCTGGGAATCGAGAAGGTCATCGTCGCGTCTGGTAAGAAAGACATTTTTTTGTCCACCTGTCCGGTCCGAGGGCACTGGCCACGTCTCGATCCGTAAGTTTTACTTTTGTATCCAGGATACATAGTTAAAGCCTTAATATAGACTCAGGGAGTTTATAGTCAGTACTTGGAGTACTGCGTATTGCTGTGAATACGGCATAAGTCTCAGGGAGACTAACGTGAGTAAGGCATAAGTCTCAGGGAGACTAACCTACCTTGGTTTGACCCATATAGATAACTTTTTAAAGTGATAAGATTATTATAGAGTGATAAGATTATTTGTTATATTGTGTGGAGATTCTGTCTGGGTGGTAAGTGTACAGACATACTCCACTGTCATTATATTGTGTCCTGTATGGGTGGACAAGGTTCAAAACTAGATGTCCCTCCCCCTAATGTAGGAGAAACATGTAAAGAATATGTTGCTAGGGTTAGCCCCACAAATTACTATCTCATAAATCCATAGATAGATAATTTGGCGGGCTGGACAGAATACATGGAAGCCTGTAGTCCTTTTCCACGTGACGGGGACACTGGTCCTTATCACATGGATATGGTCAAAGGGTTGTGCCTAGGGGACAAGGTCGCCTGGCCGCACTTTGAACCAGCTCCAGAGTGGGATATAACATATATGCAGAAGGGAAGGAAACAGTGTCTAGAAATAGCGCCCCATTGGTATGATAGGAGTACAAAGAAAACTAAACCACCTAAAAGTATGCCTGATGAATCAAAGAAACATAATCTTGAGGCAGACCTAAGAAAAGGTAGAAAGAGTCAAGTTTTAGACAGATCTCCTCCATACCAAGTTCCTAATGTCCCCTGTAACAATACAGACAGCTCAGTGGGTAAGAAAAGTTGTAATATACAAAAGATCTACCCTAGTTTTACAGAAGAATAATTAGCAGCTGGAGCTCATGCTAGCCTGCAGCAACAACCCACTGCACCACCCGCACTACTGATACCACAACAGCAGGTGCAACCCCCACATGGTCCACCAGGGGTCGCAGCTGCAACAAGCCCACCAGCGGAGTCACCCACTTCTACCTCAGTGCAGGGGGAAGATTTGGGAGCTGAGGGAGAAGAGGATACCTCACAGAGTGATAGTTTTGCAAGTCCTCCCATCTCACAACGTTTGAGGCGTAATGTCCATGATGAGAGATTCCCCTTAATGACAATAGGGGATCAGTTCATGACAGTTGCTTTCAACCATTCCTGCAGATGCTGTTTGTTTCAATGCTTTCTTCTCTATCCCGGTTGACAAGAAGACTAGGCTCCTTTTTGCTTTTTCCTTTGAGGATCGTCAACTCACCTGGTGCAGGATGCTCTAGGGATATGCTGATTCACCTGTAGTGTACAGCATTGTCCTCCAAGCCAGTTTAAAACCATGGCACCCCCCCCCCCCCCCAGGGTTCTGTGCTCTTTCAATATGTGGATGATCTGTTATTGTGTAGTATGTCAGAGGAGGCCAATGTTACACATGGTGTATCTTTGTTAAAATGGTGTAAGAAGCAAGTTGAGTACTTGGGCTTTGTCCTCAAAAAGGGAGAAAGGAGAATCAGCACAGAAAGAGTCCAGTCTGTTGCGGGCCTGGTCACCCCGCATACCAAGAAAGAGATGCTATCTTTTCTTGGTATGATAAACTACTGCAGACAATAGATTCCTGATTGCTCCTACTATGACAATGTAATGAAGCAAGTCACACTGAACGAACAGCCAGATTTGATTAAATGGTCAAAGGAAATGTTGAATGCATTTGATTACTTGAAATGTGCTTTAATGACAAGTCCAGGTTTGGGCCTCCCTGACTACAACCTCACCAGGGGTGTGGAATTCCTATCGCCCGACGCCCGGGACATGCAATTCCGGGCGCCGGGCAGGTAGTTTGTGCAGGCAGCTTAGCCCTGCGGGCAAGTAGCAGGGCTAGGGTTGCGCCGTGTTTTCCTTTAATACGGCTTTTGTCCAAGGAATGCCAGCATGTCTTAGATCTCTTGCAGCCTGTGCAATGATGGTTGAACTTACAACTCCACTGACAATGGGGCATAATACAATCCTGTACACCACTAAGTTAGAAATGCTTAGCAAATCATTTTGTACAAAATTATTTGAGCCCGGCTGCCACACGTCAAGGCGATCTCTAGTTAGACGGGTTCCTAACACTAAATTTTACCTGTTGTGTGCCATGACGGCTACCATATAATTCAGGAAGTGCAGGTTCCACATGCATGCTGGATCTGCCTGAATTTCTGTCATTTTTGGTGCCAAAATGGCCTCCATTATATCCACGGAAAGCAGTTACCAGCATGCATGCCGGGCCCACTCCACACCACCCCCTGGCGCCACATGGCCACCAGGGACTGCAATGAGAGTCCACACACTATCTGTCTCCTGGTGCCATATGGCTTCAGTGAGTGAGGGGGAGCAGGCCAAGCTATATACTAACACTAATTAAAATCAGCCAATGGAGCAGACGAGCTGGACAGGATTGCACGACTCAGGAGGCAGCCACACCTCCAGCACAAACTGCAAAGAAAAAGGGTGTCAGTCAGCACATCCCAAAGCGCAGGGGCACGTTGCGATGGCTGAGAACAAGACTGTTAAACAAAACATGCAATGCAACAGCTCACTGCAAACCAAATAAAGTACAAAATTGCATCATAATTACAAATGCTACACTAATAAGTTAGAGATGCTAACTTACCCTACCCTACAAAATCAAAATACACGCTACAAGAGTCAAACTATACCAGCACACTCCAGAAGCTCATACTGAGGTACTAACGGGGGCAGACAGCCCTGACCTCGGAAAAAGGGACCAAGAAAAGGAGGTAGCAAAGAGGGTAGACAACCCTGACCTCGAACATGACATCCTCCCCGAGTTTTGGAAAATGGTGCACGCTCCAATGTGTAATAGTACTGACTATACTGACTTTCCTTGCAGGCAATTATGCTGAAGTAGCTATTACCAAAAAAGACGATCGGTACACCCTCTGGTATAATTCCACTGACACCCAGATTGCCACCTATAAATTCACCTTTTGCCAAATAAAAGGGTGTCCCAAGGATCAGCAAAAGTGGCGATGGGAAATTGGGTTTGTGGAATCCAGTATAGAAAAGCTGAGAAAGAACCATGTCATATAATTTAATGGTTCTAAGAGGGGATTGAAGGGAAACTGTGATTCTCCATCTTTGCATGTATCAGCATCTATCTTGTCTAGATAGGTTACGCATCTGTGTCCTAATGTGTACAGCCACATTCCTGTTTTTATGATAGGGGAGGGTATGGAGAAAGATCAGAATCCTTTCAGAACCCTTGTCATATTCACCCTAATAGAGCTCTATTAGGGTGAATAGGACTTTACACTCTCCCTGCTGCCCTGTGCTTTGTGCACACAACAGCAGGGAGCTGACCATGGCAGCCAGCCTCTGATCAGCGCCCCAGCCTCATGTGCCCCCCAGCCTCTGATGTGCCCCCCAGCCTCTGATTCGCCCTCCAACCTCTTATGTGCCCTCCAGCCTCTGATGTAGCCCCCCAGCCTCTCATGTAGACCCCCCGTCTCTCATGTGCCCCCCAGCCTCTCCCTCTTATCATACCCCTCTGCTAACTCAAACCCACCCCCTCTCCCCAGTATTAATCATTGGTGGCAGTGGCCACAGTGTCCCCCTCCCCCCATCATTGGTGGCGGTGGCCCCCCCCTCCTTCTCCAGTATTGATCATTGGTGGCAGGGGCCCCCCTCCACCCCGTGAGTATAATGCCGCTCACTGACATACCATGGTCGCTCCGTGGTCATATTGCAGTCCGGCGATATGCACAAAATCCATATCGTGGCACAAATTTATATCGCATATCGCCTATACAGCCCACCCCTAATAAGTGGGTACTGGCATTGCCACCCACTGCCCCACTCTGTCACTGGGCCACTTTGTGGTCTCCTGATGCTGCTTCTGCCATCTCCACACTATGTCAACTTGCCACTGTGTGGTATCCTCCTGATGATGCTGCTGCTCCTGCCATATCCACATTATGTCACCTTGCCACTCTGTGGTCTCCTGATGCTGCTGCTGCCATCTCCACGCTAGGTCACCTTGCCACTCTGAGGTATCCTCCTGCCGCTGCCATATCCACACTATGTCACCTTGCCACTCTGGGGTATCCTTCTGCTGCTACCATATCCACATTATGTCACCTTGCCACTCTGTGGTCTCCTGATGCTGCTGCCATCTCCACACTAGGTCACCTTGCCACTCTGTGGCATCCTCCTGCTGCCATCTCCACACTATGCCATCTTGCCACTCTGAGATATCCTCCTGCTGCTCCTGCCATATCCACATTATGTCACCTTGCCACTCTGTGGTCTCTTGATGCTGTTGCCATCCCCACACTATGTCACCTTGCCACTCTGAGGTATCCTCCTGCTGCTGCCATATCCACATTATGTCACCTTGCCACTCTGTGATCTCCTGATGCTACTGCCATCTCCACACTATGTCACCTTGCCACTGTGTGGTATCCTCCTGCTGCTGCCATCTCCACATTATGTCACCTTGCCACTCTATGGTCTCCTGATGCTGCTGCTGCCATCTACACACTATATCTACTTGCCACTCTATGGTAGCCTTCTGCTGCTACTGCTGCTGCCATATCCACAGTATGTCGTCACCTTGCCACTCTGTGATCTGATAATACTGCTGCCATCTCCACATTATGTCAACTTGCCACTCTGTGGTGTCCTGATGCTGCTGCCATCTCCACACTATGTCACCTTGCCACTCTGAGGTATCCTCCTGCTGCGGCTGCCATTTCCACACTATGTTACCTTGCCACTCTGTAGTCTGATGCTGCTGCTGCTTTCATCTCCACACTATTCTGCCTTGCCACTCTGAGGTATCCTCCTGCTGCTGCCATATCCACACTATGTCACTTTGCCACTCTGTGGTCTCCTGATGCTGCTGCCATGTCCACACTATCTCACCTTGTCACTCTGTGGTATCCTCCTGCTGCTACTGCTGCATATCCACATTATGTCACCTTGCCACTCTGTGGACTGATGATGCTGCTGCTGCCATCTCCACACTATGTCACCTTGCCACTCTGTGGTATCCTGATGCTGCTTCTGCTGCCATATCCACATTATGTCACCTTCCCACTGTGGTCTAATGATGATGCTGCCATCTCCACACTATGTCACCTTGCCACTCTGTGGTCTCCTGATGCTGCCATCTCCACACTATGTCACCTTGCCACTCTGGGGTATCATTCTGCTGCTACCATATTCAAATTAAGTCACCTTGCCACTCTGTGGTCTCCTGATGCTGCTGCCATCTCCAGTTAGGTCACCTTGCCACTCTATGGCATCCTCCTGCTGCCATCTGCACACTATGCCATCTTGCCACTCTGAGGTGTCCTCCTGCTGCTCCTGCCATATCCACATGATGTCACCTTGCCACTCTGTGGCATCCTCCTGCTGCTGCGGCCATATCCACATTATGTCACCTTGCCACTCTGTGGTCTCCTGATGCTGCTGCCATCCCCACACTATGTCACCTTGCCACTCTGAGGTATGCTCCTGCTGCTGCTGCCATATCCACATTATGTCACCTTGCCACTCTGTGGTCTCCTGATGCTGCTGCCATATCCACATTATGTCACCTTGCCACTCTGTGGTCTGATAATGCTGCTGCTGCCATCTCCACACTATGTCAACTTGCCACTCTGTGGTATCATCCTGCTGCTGCCATATTATGTCCCCTTGCCACTCTGTGGTCTGAGGATGCCGCTTCTGCCATCTCCACACTATGTCACCTTGCCACTGTGTGGTATCCTCCTGCTACCATCTCCACATTATGTCACATTGCCACTCTGTGGTTTCCTGATGCTGCTGCCATCTCCACACTATGTCACCTTGCCACTCTGTGGTATTCTCCTGCTGCTGCCATATCCACATTATGTCACCTTGCCACTCTGTGGTCTCCTGATGCTGCCATCTCCACATTATATCACCTTGCCACTCTGTGGTCTGATGATGCTGCTGCTGCCATCTCCACACTATGTCACCTTGCCACTCTGTGGTCTCCTGATGCTGCTGCTACTGCCATCTCCACACCATGTAACCTTGCCACCTCCACACTATGTCACCTTGCCACTGGGGTATCCTCCTGATGCTGCTTGTGTTGCCTAACTGCTGCACAGGATCCGTTGTTGTTGATTTTTTTTTACAGGATCCAAATTTTTCTGTTCTTTGGACGGATTGGAAGAATGGAAAATGAAATAGTGATGTGAACTCTGCCTTAATCAGTTTCTATGAGGAAGTAAGTTCTAGACTTGACTGGGGTGACTCAATGGAAGTCATATACCCGTATCTTGACTTCTCCAAAGCATTTGATACCACTCTGTGGTATCATCCTGCTGCTGCCATATTATATCCCCTTGCCACTCTGTGGTCTGAGGATGCCGCTTCTGCCATCTCCACACTATGTCACCTTGCCACTGTGTGGTATCCTCCTGCTACCATCTCCACATTATGTCACATTGCCACTCTGTGGTTTCCTGATGCTGCTGCCATCTCCACACTATGTCACCTTGCCACTCTGTGGTATTCTCCTGCTGCTGCCATATCCACATTATGTCACCTTGCCACTCTGTGGTCTCCTGATGCTGCCATCTCCACATTATATCACCTTGCCACTCTGTGGTCTGATGATGCTGCTGCTGCCATCTCCACACTATGTCACCTTGCCACTCTGTGGTCTCCTGATGCTGCTGCTACTGCCATCTCCACACCATGTAACCTTGCCACCTCCACACTATGTCACCTTGCCACTGGGGTATCCTCCTGATGCTGCTTGTGTTGCCTAACTGCTGCACAGGATCCGTTGTTGTTGATTTTTTTTTTACAGGATCCAAATTTTTCTGTTCTTTGGACGGATTGGAAGAATGGAAAATGAAATAGTGATGTGAACTCTGCCTTAATCAGTTTCTATGAGGAAGTAAGTTCTAGACTTGACTGGGGTGACTCAATGGAAGTCATATACCCGTATCTTGACTTCTCCAAAGCATTTGATACCACTCTGTGGTATCATCCTGCTGCTGCCATATTATATCCCCTTGCCACTCTGTGGTCTGAGGATGCCGCTTCTGCCATCTCCACACTATGTCACCTTGCCACTGTGTGGTATCCTCCTGCTACCATCTCCACATTATGTCACATTGCCACTCTGTGGTTTCCTGATGCTGCTGCCATCTCCACACTATGTCACCTTGCCACTCTGTGGTATTCTCCTGCTGCTGCCATATCCACATTATGTCACCTTGCCACTCTGTGGTCTCCTGATGCTGCCATCTCCACATTATATCACCTTGCCACTCTGTGGTCTGATGATGCTGCTGCTGCCATCTCCACACTATGTCACCTTGCCACTCTGTGGTCTCCTGATGCTGCTGCTACTGCCATCTCCACACCATGTAACCTTGCCACCTCCACACTATGTCACCTTGCCACTGGGGTATCCTCCTGATGCTGCTTGTGTTGCCTAACTGCTGCACTGGATCTGTTGTTGTTGATTTTTTTTTTACAGGATCCAAATTTTTCTGTTCTTTGGACGGATTGGAAGAATGGAAAATGAAACAGTGATGTGAACTCTGCCTTAATCAGTTTCTATGAGGAAGTAAGTTCTAGACTTGACTGGGGTGACTCAATGGAAGTCATATACCCGTATCTTGACTTCTCCAAAGCATTTGATACTGTGCCACATAAAAGGCTAGTATATAAAATGAGAATGCTTGGACTGGGATAAAACGTGTGTATGTGGGTAATTAACTGGTTCAGTGATAGAATACAGAGGGTGATTATTAGCGGTACACACTCAGATTGGATCAACATCACTAGTGGGGTACCACAGGGGTCAGTATTGGGCCCTATTGTCTTGAATATTATTTATTAAGGATCTTGTATAAGATCTTGCTAAGTAATATATCAGTTTTTGCAGATGACACTAAACAATTTTAAATAACAATAATTTTTCACTTATTTTCACCTAAATAGCCATCCATATGAAATTTCCTTTCTGGATCTAACTCTGATTAGTGATTCTTTTCAAAACCAGTAAATTAAAAGAAGGTTGCAGCAGCATCTCCAATAATCTTTATTTCTGGTACTTCAAAGCATATGTACAAACAAACAATGCAATGTTTCGGCTGCACTCAGCCTTTGTCAAGCATAATTACAGACTGAATCGCCCCACATATAAATAGTAAAACACACATACCTCCCCCAAATGGTTAATCCAATCCTCTGTGTAGGGGCAAGTTCTTACTGCCCAAAAGCCAATCAAGTTGGACAAACATTTCAATGTTTACTTTGCATAACTAGTGATTACACCTGTGTCCTCACCTTTATCAGCGATGCTAGGCCTGCGGTCACTATTGCCCTGGACACGGAAGAGCATCCTGATTGTGGACCTGCGCAGTAGCGCCAGATGGACGCTAATAGGTAGTGAGCCGAAGTGTTTCGCCATGGCAAACTCCCCAACAAAATGTAACACCACCAATCGCAATACTGATTTAGTTACTTTTTCTACTAACTGTTCTTTAGAATACGATCAGATTGTGGCCAAACGGGGTGTCACGCTAGGTAATACTTTAGCTCCCTCTATGTATGGGTCTCCAAACAGTCACATTAGCAAAAATGCACAACACTGGTTTACATGCAAAGGTATATATAAACACGGTCACAACGGGGGCGTGGCCAACTGCCGTAATGGCCGGACGCATCAAAGAGCAGCTCCGGCTCCCACCAGCTATCCTGAGCCATCCTGACCTCTACATTCACCGAACTCTGACCCGGCAAGCTTACCTAAATCAGCAGCGAGCGCTAGACCCGAATCATGAGCCCCAGCAAAGCACAGATGGCGGCAGAGCGACTAAAGGAGTTCGCTAGACAGGATGCCCAACATGGCGCAGCGACTCAGTCTCCGACACGTGCGGCCAGCACCAGGAGCCAGATGTCACTGCAACCACACTCTGATGCCGAGGCTGAACCCGAATTTACCCTGCAAACCTCCCACCAACAACTTATGATGCCCATCACCGGGTGCCAAGTCTCCCTGACAAGGAAGATAGAGGAGGTGAGGGTGGACCTGGGCCTACTGCACCAGGATGTGCAACAGCTGCGTGAGCGGGTCCGGCTAACCGAGACTCGGGTGTCGGACTTGGAGGATCTGACCAATCCCTTACCGGCAAGGATCACCGCAGTGGAGGCATCTGTGGAATTATATAGTCAAAAATGTGACGATCTTGAAAACCGCGCACGGTGCAATAATGTGCACATCATCGGCATGCCAGAGCGGGCTGAAGGCCCAGATACAGCAACCTTCCTGGAGGGTTGGTTTAAGGAGGTGTTCCCCAATGCTGTTTTTTCATCTGCGTATGCAGTAGAAAGGGCACACCGAGTTCCTACTAGACCGCTACCTCCTGGTGCCCCCCCAAGACCCCTACTAGCCCGCATGCTAAACTGGCGTGACAGGGATCTCATTCTGGCGCAAGCTAGAGTCGCACAAACCATATCACTGGGCTCAGCGAACATTTCTCTGTATCCGGATTTCTCTGCTGACCTTCAGAAGAAACATGCTACCTTTGTCTCCATTAAAAGGCGCCTTTGTGAGATGAACCTCAAGTATTCCATGGCGTACCCTGCACGCTTGAGAGTTGTGGACCGCGACAAATCACTTTTTTTTCCAACCCTGCTGAAGCGGAGGACTGGTTATCTGGAAGACGCTGTCGCTCCCCTCCCAAATGATTTAGCTAGCAGTTGAGGCCTTTATTGATAAGCCTAAGGGAGACGAAAAGGCTACTGCAAGGACTGCACCATGAATACCCTTTTTTTTTCTTATTTTTTCCATACCTCTATTCTTCAAAGTTACCCTGGTTCAGAGTTGGGTAATGTATTGCCTCATTCTTTTTTTATGTGGACTCAGGGACAATGGGGGATAATTGTGTGTAGCTCTTCAAAGTTACTCAAGTAACTGGTGAGTATTACTGTAAATGGGGGGAGCCAGCTACTCCACCTGCATTAGGTTAACACCTATTTACACCGTGCAGGCCCCCCAAGCACATGGCCAATTGTTATTATGGACGTGATTATGTTCTAATAGTTCACCCACTGTTGGGGTGGTTGAGAGTATACGCAATGTTTTACGCTTTTACCTCAATGTCTAATAGTCAAGCTATGAGAGTTATATACTGTACAATGAACATTATCCTTGCCATAGTGGACCCCAGGCGTTGGGAGATTATTCTTATTTATATGTCTGGTATTCATTATGGCGGGTTTAAGAGTGATGTCCTGGAATGTCAGAGGTTTAGGTGGACCTAGGAAACGAATGGCAGTATTTTCGCATATCCGCAGCTATGCTCCACATATTCTAGGTCTTCAGGAAACACACCTTACCACAGAAACTGGTGGGAGAGTTAGGAAACCCTGGGCCCAATGGGTGGAAAGTGCATATGGCGATTCTTACTCTAGAGGGGTGTCATTATTGATCCATAGGACGGATCGATGGGAACCCCATCACACGAATGTTGACCCAGAGGGGAAGTTTATTTTTGTATATGCTCATATTAATGGAATGCCTTATGTGATACTGAACATGTACAACCCTCCTCCTGCCAATCTCTCACTGTTACAGGCAGCGGCAGGATTCGCAGCACAATTTCCGTCAGCCGGGATTCTCGGCATGGGGGATTTAACCTGCTCCTGGATGATTTGAAAGATAGATTCCGCAATCCGTCCAATTGCTCCTATAGACAAACATCAAGTAAAACCCCCCTGGCACGCCTATTGTCTGAGCTTGGGTGGATTGACATCTGGAGGGAGAGGTACCCAGATAGAATTGAATTCTCTTGCTTCACTCCCTCTAGGGGAGCCTTATCTAGGATTGACTACCTCCTGGGCACCCCTGGCACCTTCATGGCAACGCGAGAGATACATTATGGGCCCCAGGGTCCATCTGACCATGCACCTATAATGGCCTTGATTATTGACCCCTTTTCTGCTACCCGTATACCCAAATAGCGCATACACCCGTTCTGGCTATCTTTAATGTCCCTAAATGATAGGATACCTGACCAGCTTCATGCATTTCTTGCTGTTAACTTAGCTGACACCGACTCGGCCCTGCTGTGGGAGACTTTGAAAGCCTTCCTGCGTGGGTGCCTTAAGTCGTCCATCTCTTACATTAAGAAATTCACTTGTCGTAAGGAGGAGGACTTGAGCACACAGTGCAGGAATGCAGAAATCGCATATATCTCTGACCCTATTGAAGAAAACAGGAGGAATTAGATGATGAAGGGTAGACAGTACATGAACCATTTGCAAGAGAAAAGTGACAGCAAGATGCTTTTCATGCAGCAACAAACCTTTGAACAAGGCAGCAGAGTAGGTAAAGTGTTGGCACAGGTAGTGAGGAGGAACAACATGTCTCCACTGATACTACGTATTACAGACAATAGTGGGACAGTGATATCTGAGCCTGAAGGCATATTGGACCGGTTCAAAGACTTCTATCAGGACCTATACTGCTCTCGGGCTCAGTATTTCACTCAAGCACTAGAGGACTACCTTCAGGAGGTTTCCTACCCACAGTTGTCTGCATCAGATAGGGAAATGCTGGATGGCGAATTGACCTTGGAGGAAGTGAGTGAGGCGATCTCAGGGTTAAATTCAGGCAAAGCCCCCTGGACCGGATGGGATTCCATTGGAGATGTATTCTAAGTATGCAGACTTTTTGGCACCGCAACTCCTGCGCATGTACAAAGCGTCCCTGGATACTGATATACTCCCAGAGTCGCTGTACGAGGCCTCTATTGTAGTCCTGTTAAAGCCCGATAAAGTCCCTTAGAATGCGGGTCATACCGCCCTATTTCCCTATTAAACCTAGACTACAAAATTCTCACCAAATTATTAGCAAACAGACTAAATAGAGCTATATCATCCATTATACACGAAAACCAATCCGGCTTTATTCCTGGTAGATCCACCTCTAGCAACTTACGAAGGGCACAGGTTATTGCTCAGATGGGATGCGCAGATCAGAGATCATGGGCTTTGGCCGCGTTAGACACGGCAAAAGCGTTTGACTCAGTAAACACGGTCACAACAGATGTAATATATGCAAACATGTCACACCCTTTAAATTTGTGACCTCCACAGCAAATAAATATTGTCACAATATCAATACTTTTATTAACTGCAACAACAATTATATTATTTATGGTATTGAATGCAGGATCCAGCTTTAAAAAATGCTTTGGTGAATACTTCGACAGTATTAAAAATCCTCAATTGAAAAACCTGTCAGGTGCAGCTGCCAATTGTGTGCATAGCCACCAAATCAACACACAGACCTTGCAGGTAAAAGCCATTGAAAGGGGTAATCAGCCCAAAAGAAAAGGTACCGTATTTTTCAGCCCATAAGACGCACCTAGGTTTCTGAGGAGGAAAATAAGAAAAAATAAATTTTGAACCAAAAGGTGCGCTTTTGGTCGGTTTTGAACTAATGGTGGTCTGTGGATGGCACTGTTATGGGGGCATCTGTGAATGGCACTGTTATGGGGGCATCTGTGGATGGCACTGTTATGAGGGCATCTGTGGATGGCACTGCTATGGGGGATCATTATGGGGGCATCTGTGGATTGCACTGTTATGGGGGCATCTGTGGATGGCATGACACTGCTATGAGGGATCTGTGGATGACACATATATAGCATCTTATCTAATGTGTCATCCACAGAGTGTCCCTGTGTAGTGAATGGGGGCCTGCATCTGGTTTTGTAATGGCCCTGCTCACTGTAGTATAATCATATCTAACTTGTAGGTATTGTTAAACCATTCAAATCATCTGAAATCCAGCGCATGTACTACTTACTACTAACTTTGTAGCAGCTGGGAGGCCGGGCGGGCAGCAGCGTAAATCACGAAATCACGCACCAGCGCCGCCTGCTTCATTCATAAAGTGGGCGGATGTAAAGGGGGAATATTAATCACCAATATTATGCAAATATCGATAATTAATATTCCTAAATAGGAGGAGCCGTCTAGTTTATACCTTTATATAACAATTACACAATACTTTCGCTATACTTTACACTAATCACTATGCTAGCTGCATGCGCCTAACTCACTACCGCTAACAAGTACACGCTACACAAAGGGTACAAATATAACAGTATTTATTAACACCTGACGCACACGATATACAGTAAATACACAGCCTAAAAACTACACTACACGTTCCCAAATTCCACCCATAAACTAACTATACAGTTCACACATACAAGTATATATCAACCACCCACCTGACTACTTTCTGTCCCTATGGGGTACAATAAGGGTTAACAGTGGCGCTGCAGGGGCGAGTGCAGGCCACAGACACTATAGATTCAGCACTGCAAGGGTTATTTGCCAGTGAGTGCTGAGGTTAAACCAAGGGGGGGGGGGGGGCTAACTGCAAGGGTTAACCAGGGCAAGGGTATCAGGGACCAGGGTAAACCAGGGGTTATGGGGTAGGCAAGGGTACCAGGGTAAAGGGAATATTGCAGTAGGGGGGTCAGGATAGTGGTAGGGATCGTTGGTGGGATAGGGGATAATAAGGTGGGATAGTGGTATGGGGGTTATAGGGTTAGTGGTATGGGGGTTATAGGGTTAAATTCAATGGGGAGGAGTGGGGGTTAATGGAGGTATTTGTTGGTGGGATAGTGGGGGGTTAATGGAGGTAATTCGTTGGTGGGATAGTGGGGGGGGGGGATACTTAGTCCTTCCGCTCGTTGTCCAGGGGATGCTCGTCGTCCTGGGGATGTTTCTTGGGGGGTGGGCGGCCTGCTCTCTTCCGGAGCGCAGGACGTGCTCCCCTATCAGGTGGGGGTCCGGTCCTAACTACTGAGTGCCAGGGGCCGCCGGATATTTATCCCCGGCGGCCCGCACTCCCGCACCGCGCCGCCCATGAAGTCACTGCGCCGGCCCGCATCACATCAGGGGGCGCGCTTCTAGTACACAGGCGGGAGAAGCCTTTGATCTCCCGCCTGCAGCACCTAGCATTCCAGACAGTGCAATAGTAATCGCACTGTCGGAATGCGCATAATAGAAGGAGGGGAGGCTTCTCCCCTTCTTCTATCATGCGTAATTATCTCCAGCAGAGCTGGAGATAATTTGGATACAAAGAGGATACAAAGAGCTCAGATTCAACAGAATCTGAGCCCTTTGTTGTAATTACAAAGGGCTCAGATTCTGTTGAATCTGAGCTCTTTGTATCCATCAGGATGACCGGACCCTTGTCCGGTCATTCTGATGCAATTAGCTAGATTGCATCGGTGTGAATGCTTGGGGCACATTCACACCGATGCACCTGGTTTCAGGTGTGGGGGGGAGGGGAATATTGTATAATATTCATGTGTATGGATGCATGGGGCACATCCATACACATGTATACACCAATATAAGGGACAGATATATTTATCCAAAGGGGGCTCAGATGATTATATAAGGGGGCACAAGCCCTACATTATAAGGGGGCACAAGCCCCTACATTATAAGGGGGCACAAGCCCCTACATATATTAAAAGGGGTCACATATATCCCACAGGGGCCACCATGAGCCCCTGGGGATCACCATGGGCAGACGTGCGCAGATGCTGGTCACATCTGCGCACATCGTTCCATGATGCTGTGGTTAATGTATGCATATATACCATACATGCCCGCACGTGTTTGCAGGCATGGCTCCGCTGCCATTACAGAACCAGATGCCGACCCCCAGCCCCTCCTTCCTCTCAGCCGATACACCCGACGGCCGCAGCATTCGCCCCATAAGTGGCACTGCTGTTTTCCCATAAAAGAAAAGGTTAAATCCAGCTCACCCGTGATGATTCTGTGAAGCCAAATGAAAGAAAAAAAGGGTTCCAGCACCAATTGTAGACGTTTTTTCCGGTCCTGATTTTTATTCACCAAAATTTGTTCAAAGTATATACAGATACAGTGGCACAAGTTCCCACTCTTCCCCAGTTGATTTAAGCGTTTCGAACGATGATGTTCTTAGTCATAATCAAAAGTATTTGACCTGCCGCGATCTTAAATAGGGTCCATCCTGGTTTTCCCAACCGACAAGGGAGGGGTTTGGAAAAAAAAAAAGGCCAGGCGTAGGTGGACTCAATCAGCAGCACCTGAAACACTTGTTCAAACATACATACACACCCGTGACATAAATAAACCATTTTAGTACCACATATTAGCGCAATCAGGAGAGTTACATGAAAAAACACACTTTGGGATACCATACTTTTATCACTGCAGTATAGAGAATCCATAGAGATGCCAGATTTGGTTTAGCAAAGTCACGCATATTTGTGTGTCTGGTTCCATCTGTTATCAGCAAAGCCGCATAATGTGAATCAGGTTGAAAGAAACCGAGCTCAAGTCCATAGCTGACTTGATACACAAAACCAGCCTTCAATGTTGAAAATTATTATAAACTAGCTCCGGTTTCTATAGGTCTATTTACAGGTCAATTTTAGCATCAGGTATAAAAAACTGTGCAGTGGCCCAAGATTGCACTATAGAGTGAAAGAGCGCACGCTTTTTACACCGACAGCTGAGTGGAGAGGGTGTTTCTATATTGCCTATAATAACATTCGTTTGCTATAATTTCAGATAAAATATCTGATAAATAATAAAATTTAGGATCCGAAAGACTGGAATCTCTACTTAAGCTGATCGCATATAGAAAATATAGAATTTCTTACGTTGGAACCAGACATACTTTCTACATGAAAAACTATCAATATATAGATATTCCATACATGAGTGCATTATATTTTATTTTTGTTTTTATTATTTTTATTTTTAATATATCCGTATGGTATCTTTTTGGATATTTCGAAGTGTCGTACTAATATCCCTACAATGTGAACATTTGCTAGCATAGCATCATATTCTTACTGGAATCCCAATTCTTCATAGAAAAGCCCCCGTATGTATATGGTTCAATCTATCATAAATCGCATGATGTGAACTGAGGGAAAGAGATCCATCCTGGTTTATAAGTAGTATTCTCAGTTTTAACTTTTATCCCCCCCCCCCCCCCCCTCGTTCCAAACGATCAAATGTATGTTGGAATTACTAGTATAAAGGAAATATTTTTATATGGTTATGGTCCGAAAATATGAGCCTCACATGGATCCTTTTAAGCGTATGTATTATAAGTGTGTCAGTCAGACTTGCGCCAATGCAGGAATCACATCCTAAGGTAGAAAAAGTGGGAGAATATATGTATAAAATTTATAGTTATATATAAATATAAATATAAAAAATAAAAACAGTGTAAGAGCTGGCTTTGCTGCATGCTAGATTCGGTATAGATACATTAATTCATTCCTGAAATTGAGACCTTGTGGGTGTCTGGTATTAAGTCTCCAGATCCAGAAGGCTTCCCGTAGGAGAATTTTTTGTTTTATGTTGCCCCCTCTTAATGGCAAACTAACACGTTCAAATGCAGATATGAACTGAAGGTGTCAATGCTGCGGTCATGAACAATAATAAAGTGATTGGCTGCATTCGATACTCCAGTTGTTAATGGATTGGAAATATAATTCAAATGTTCTCGTAATCTTTCTTTATATTTCCTGCTAGTACATCCTACATACGTTAAATTGCACTTTGTACGTGTGATGATATAAATGACACCTATGGTGTTACAGTTGATATAACTTTTAATACTAAAGGTTTCTGAATGTGTTGTATTAAAGAATTCCTTTGTTGTTTTTGCCACCTTTCATGTTTTGCAACGTTGTCCCCCGCATTTTGTGAAACCCGTATATTTGAGCCACGTAGGTGGGGTCTGTTTTTGCATTGGAATATACATAGATGGTGATAATGTTGTACCCAAGGTATTTGGCCTCCTAGATACAATGCGGCAGCCATCCTTTAGTACTTCCCTGAGTATGTCATCTTCATAAAGAATCGGAAGGCAATTCTCGATGATCTTTTTGATCCTCGAGAATTGTCTACTGTAGGTTAGTACAAGGGTGGGTATAGATTTCTTGTTTTGACTAGCAGGAGATATATACTTCTTCTACATTTAACTATTTTTTAATTATTTTTATTATTGTTTGGTTTGCGTTTTCTTTCCAGTTGGCCACTATCTTTATTGCTTACTGAACCTGATCTATTCTGACTATTTGTTGAAAGGCCCAATAGGTCTAATCTTGATTTATTTTTTGCAATGTTCAAGCCCCTTATAAGCATCCATTGAGGGTATCCCCTCATTGTGAGACGTTCACAAATGTTTTCACATTCTCTATTAAATGCTAGGTCTGTACTGCAGTTTCTGCGGGCCCTTATGAATTCCCCATTTGGTATACTTTTTATTGTATGAAAAGGGTGATGGCTGTTTGCTTTCAAAATAGTGTTCCCTGATATTTCTTTAAGGTATGTTTGGGTTGCCACTACCAGATCTTGGATCCCTGTTAATTTTAGATCCCAAAAATTAATAGTTTCGGAATGTTGTACATGAGTAAACTGTAAATTATAAGTATTGTTATTAACATAACCCACAAAGTCTGGTATGGCAGACACATCGCCACCCCATATCAGGAGCAGATCGTCGATGTATCTGCCATACCAGACCAGACAGTCAGAGAAAGGATTATTTACTGAGAAGATGAATTTTTCCTCCCAGAAGGCCATAGCCAAATTGGCCAGAGATGGGGAAAATTTGGCCCCCATTGAAACTCCTGAGATTTGAACATAAAAGGTCTCATCAAATAAAAATTAATTGTGTGTCAAAAGATAGGTGGTTACTTCTAGAACAAAATCAATGAAAATATCCGAGTATCTACTATATCTATGTAGATTATATTCCTGTGCTAGTAGTGCAAATGTATGGGGAATGGATGGATAAAGTGATACAACGTCGAGTGTCAGCCACCTGTAATTATTTTGCCATTTAAGATTATGCATATATTTTAGTACATCAGTACTATCTCTGATATATCCTGGGAGTCTTTTGACCAGAGGCTGCAGCACTGAGTCCAGCCATTCACTCATCCTTTCTGTCAAGGATCCAATGCCCGACACTATGGTCCGTAATGGTGGGGGGGGTTGACCCCTTTGTGTATTTTTGGAAGGGCATGGATTATTGGTGTTACAGGACATTCCACATTCAAAAAGTCATGTTGTTTTTGGCTTATATGACCCCTATCCACCCCTCTATTCAGGATGAGGACTAATTCTTCCTTATATTTTAGCAGGGGATTATATTTCAAGATTTCATAAGTGGTGGTGTCAGACAGAACCCCCAACATCTGGGTGTGATAGCAGGCTCTGTCCATCACCACCACTGAACCTCCTTTGTCCGCCATCCTGAATATGAGGTCCTTCTTCTCCTCCAGTTCTTTCAATGCCATTTTTTGTTTTTTATTTAGATTATGTTTTTCATTATTGGGAACTGAATTTTGTATTAGAAGGAGTTCCTTCTCAATAAGCTCCTGAAAAGCATCCATACTTACCATACAGAATTTCAGTGGATAATAATTTTTATTTGTGGTTATAAAATCATGCTTATCAGCGGTCTCACATAATTCACCACTTTCTAGTTGGAGTTCACTAAGACAGAGGAGAGACTGTTGTTCTTTGAATGATAAATTCATATATATGTTGGTGGTAAATCTGTCTGAGTCTGACCTGGGATCTCCAAGTGGGGAGGGCGAGTTGAAAAAGCACCTTCTTAACGTAAGATTTCTAATAAATTTGTTGACATACATAATAGTAGAAAAAGGATCAAAATTAATACTTGGTACAAAATTTAGGCCCAGCGATAGCACATCCTCCTGATCTATAGTTAACTGGATAAATTAATAACATCTAAGATCACAGAGCTATCCTTCTAGTCCACACTCATTTGTTTTGTAAAAGGGTTGACATTTGATGCGTTTTTTTAATGTTTTCGGCCGCTCCTTCTATGCCGTTTTTGACAACTCCGGTTTATTTCTGACATTCTTATTTCTCTGGTAATAGGAGGGTTTTGTTTGATTATAGTCCTGGACTTGTGTTTCACGGTTCTCTTCCCCCATCGTTTCACAGGAATCACTTGACATCGCAGATGTCTCCAATTCTGAGTTACTGAAACTTTGCGTGATGAGTTCCGTTTCCCAGATTTTTTATTTTTTGTGTATTTCTTGTTGATATACTTGTTTTTAAAGATAGATTTGGGGGTACTGTGTGGATTATCCCTTCTTCCCCATTCATATACTTGGTTATTATTGTAGTCATATAAGTCTCTTTTTTATAAAAGTCAGCGAGAGGTTTATACTTCTCCAGAGCGGTTTTACATATATCGATTTCTGTATGTATGTTGGTAAGTTTCTCGCTCTCGTATTCTATTATCAAAGACATAAGTTGTAATGAGCAGTCAGTCAGCAATTTATTCCACCTCGATACAAATACATTGGAAAAAATTGTGGTTGGGATCTTTTTCAGTCTGAGACCCCGTGGTATCATCTGTTTTTTTAACATATTTGATAAGGGTTGTATGATCCCACCATACTTTGATTTCATGTGTCAGTAGTTTTTCTAGTTTCTGCATTTGGGATTTCATATTATTCCCATCGCTTAGGTTCAGTTCTTGTGTTGAAAAAACTTTGTCCGCCTTGGATCTGCGGTCTGAGCATGTAGCAAAAGCCATGTTTGACTGGGTATCAAGTGGGGTAATGTACACACTGAATGTTCGGTGACAGGACACAATATCAGGATATTCGGGTGTAGTAGTATATTCAGGAAGGTGAGCACGGAAACTTGATTATTAGCACATAAAAGAAAAGGTTAAATCCAGCTCACCCGTGATGATTCTGTGAAGCGGTGCACGGAACGGACCCAAGTCAGTCCTGGTGTATAGCCAAATGAAAGAAAAAAAGGGTTCCAGCACCAATTGTAGACGTTTTTTCCGGTCCCGGGTTTTTTTTTCACCAAAATTTGTTCAAAGTATATACAGATACAGTGACACAAGTTCCCACTCTTCCCCAGTTGATTTACGCGTTTCGAACGATGATGTTCTTAGTCATAATCAAAAGTATTTGACCTGCTGCGATAGGGTCCATCCTGGTTTTCCCAACCACAAGGGAGGGGTTTGGGGAAAAAAAAAAAAAGGCCAGGTGTAGGTGGACTCAATCAGCAGCACATGAAACACTTGTTCAAACATACATACACACCCGTGACATATAAAATCCATTTTAGTACCACAATGAAAACAAATCCTGCATATTAGCGCAATCAGGAGAGCTACATGGTATCCCACACTTTGGGATACCATACTTGTATCACTGCAGTATAGAGAATCCATAGAGATGCCAGATTTAGTTTAGCAAAGTCACGCATATTTGTGTGTCTGGTTCCATCTGTTATCAGCGACAGCTGAGTGGAGAGGGTGTCAGCAGTAAGTTTGTGTTGACGTCACTGTTTATTTTTCCCTTCTTCTGATCCATCACAAGAACAACCCCAAAAAGATGGATCCTGTCTTTTGAGCTTCCACCTTCACATGGTGAGCATTTAGTCAGTAATCCATCAGTATTGCTAAGGCCAAAAAAAACTAACTGGAATGGATCCAAAACAGAGATAACACGTGATTGGAATATTTGCTTCTGTGTTTTGTAACCACTCCTCCTTTTGGCTTCCAAATCATGAGCAAATCCTGATGCAACATAGGGACCATGTGATAGAGGGCTTACAAATAGGGTTGAGCGAACCCGAACTGTAAAGTTTGGGTTTGTACCGAACTTTAGGATTTTTGGACCCCGAACATTTCAGTAAAAGTTTGGGTTCAGGTTTGTTGTTCGGCGATTTCTCTGCGCTTTTTGAAAGGCTGCAGAGCAGAGAATCAACAAGCATTTAACTGTGTGACCTTAGAAGCCATCACAGCCATGCCTACTAATGGTATGGCTGTGATTGGCCAGAGCAGCATATGACCCAGGCTCTACATAAGCTTGAGTCACGTAGCGCTGCACGTCACTCTGCTGTGCTTAGTGTAGGGAGAGGATGCTGCTGGTGATTTCAGGGAGAGAATAGGACAGAATCTGTGATCAGAACTCGAATATAACTCAGCGATCTACATACATTTGGTTGTGTGGGTGCAGTGCACAATCTTTTCACCCTGCCTCGAGCCCAGTGACAGAAAAAAATAACTTTTATCCGTCTGTTAGTTAGGTGGGCGGCGGTGGCGGCCAATTTATGCAAGCTCAGTGCACCAGCACTGCATCTGAGCTTTTGTGACATTCAAATCCAAGCGTGAAATACTGCACTACTGTGGTTATATTCAGTTATTTGAAAAACGACCATTTTGGTCAAGAAACTTAAATTGCGACCTAGTCTGGATCTGTACACGTGAGATACACACTTTAGATACTGTGGTTATATTCTTTTATTAATAAAACACAATTTTTGGGCAACATACCATATTAGACGCACCTGTCCATAAGACGCAACTGGATTTTTGAGGAGACAATAAGAAAAAAATTATTTTGAACGAAAAGGTGTGCTTTTGGTGGGTTTTGAACTATCGTAATGGTGGTCTGTGGATGATACTATTATGGGGGATCTATGGATGGCACTGTTATGGGAGATCATTGTGGGGGCATCTGTGGATGGCACTGTTATGGGGGCATCTGTGGATGACACATATATAGCATCTTATGTGTCATCCACAGATCCCCCATAACAGTGTCCCTGTGTAGTGAATGGGGGCCGGCACCTGTTTCTGTAATGGCAGCGGGGCCCGGTGCAGTCACTGTATTCTACTACACCGGGCCCCGCTCTCTGTAGTATACAGTAATCATATCTAACTTGAAGCTATTGTTTAAAGTATTCCAATCATCTTAAATCTAGGGTTGTACTACTTACAACTAACTTCTTGGCAGTCAGGTAGCCGGGCGGACGGGTGCTCGTAGCGTAGCTCAATACGCTCACTGTGCCCGCGCCGCCTGCTTCATTCATAAAGTGGGCTGCGCAGGTGCAGTGACGTAGTGAGCTATGCTACGAGCGCTCATCCGCCCGGCCTCCTGACTGCCAAGAAGTTAGTTGTAAGTAGTACAGCGCTAGATTTAATATTGGAATAAAAAGATTTTGATTGGAATACTTTAAACAATAGCCACAAGTTAGATATGATTACTGTATACTACAGAGAACGGGGCCCGGTGTAGTAGAATACAGTGACTGCACCAGGCACCGCTGCCATTACAGAAACAGATGCAGGCCCCCAGCCCCTCCTCCCTCTCAGCATATTCACCGGACAGTCGCAGTCTTGTGAGTCTTATAGGGCAAAAAATACGGTACACAATTTTTCAGCCCTTGCTGCATCAGCACGTGTGAAATTCAAGGGTTATATACTGCTGTCATATTTAGTTATTAAACAAACACCCATTTTGGGCAAAAAACTTTAATTGCGGCCTAGTCTGCATCTGTACGTGTCATGGTCTTACCTTCTTACTGTTCTCCTTCGTTTGACATGTGCTGGCGGCCATCTTGGTTTCTGGGTTTCTTGTAGCCTCCCACCCTGCGGCTTCTCCTTCCCACTGGGAGGAGCTGGATGCCTAGCTCATATATATAGGAGGTCTGTGGCTTCAGTTCCCTGCTTGGTCCTCCTGTGTTCACATGCTTCTAAGACTGCTGCTGCTTCTGGTTCCTGATCCTGGCCTCGTCTGACTACCCCGTTGGTTCCTGATCCTGGCTTCGTCTGACTACCCTGCTGGTTCCTGATCCAGGCTTCGTCTGACTACCCTTCTGGTTGCCTGACCTCTGTCCACGCAAGACCCTGCTTCGGTTTAGCCATCCGTTTGGACTTTTGCTCACGGCTTGATTTTCAATAAAGCCTTCTTATTTCCACTTATCTCTTGTTGTACGTCTGGTTCATGGTTCCATGACAGTACGTGTGAGATATACCCTTTACATAATGTTGTTCTATTCAGTTATTAGGAAAAAAAGCCATTTTGTGCAAAAATCTTAAATTCCGGCCTAGTCTGAATCAGTACGTGTGAGATACACACTTTAGATACTGTGGTTATATTCAGTTATTTGGAAAACAACCATTTTGGGCAAAAAAGTTAATTTTGCATCCTTTGCTGCATATGTCATTTTGAAATACTCCCTTTAGATACTGTGGTTCTATACAGATATTTGCAAAACAGCCATTTTGTTAAAAAAAATAATACATCCGGCCTAGTCTGGATCAGGACATGTGAGATACACCCTTTAGATACTGTGGTTATATTCAGTTATTTGAAAAACAACAATTTTCCCAATGTCCCGATTGCCGGAGAATTTATGTTTAGCTCATACTAAATTGCAGGTAGTATCCTCCTTTAAATACCTAGGAATTATGGTGGCTGTTGACCAGAAAAAATAGATACCAAACAATATCCTACCCCTGCTTGCCAGATTCAAAGATAAGGCCACATTGTGGCAAAAGCTCCCACTGTCCTTGATTGGCAGGGGAAATTTACTTAAAATGATTTGGACCCCTAAGCTTTTGTATTTGCTCCAAAACTCTCCTGTATGGGTCCCTATGCATTTTTTCTATAAAATACAAAGTATGTTACGCTCCTTTCTGTGGAAAAATAAGAGCAGTCGTATTCGATATGAAATACTACAAAGGACTAAGGATGCGGGGGGCCTGGCTCTACCTAATCCCTTTATGTATTTCCTCTCAGCGCAGTTGCAGTATTTCAAAGGATGGAGTAAGGGGGGTGGAGGAGGAGCAGCAGGGAGATTACTCACCTGGGTAGCAAACGGGTGGTGTCCTTTGGAAGCTTTGGAGGGGGAGGTTCGTCCTGGGTTTAGAGGAGCCCCCATCATGTGTCTTATGCGAAAAGTGTGGTCTAAAGTCAAAGACATTCTGGGTGTCTCGGGGTTATTGGATAGTCAGCTGGGTGAGTTATCTCGCCTGAGGGGCTTTGCCCAATGGAGACGATGTGGGATTTGGAATATTAGCAAACTATTAGATGGAGGGGTTCTGAAACAATTCCAGCAGTTGAGTGCCCTCAACGCATTTTTACAAATACTTACAACTGAGACATGCCATGGAGGTGCAATACAGGCTCTCCCCCGTAAAGTCTGTGTCCAATCAAATGTTAAATGATGTAGTAGCTTCTGGATCGGTCAGAGGAGCTATTTCTAGGTACTATAGTGTGCTGCACGGGGAATAAAAAAAAAAATATCCGCTGCAGGTTAAAACTAAATGGGAACGGGATGTGGGAGAGATCTCTGATGACCAATGGGAGGAAACAGTTGCCCTTACACCAGTAATTTGGTTGTGGAGTTGCTAGTGAATTCATATTTCATTACATGTTCTGTAATGTATGTATCCCTTTCTGTTTATTGTGGTGGGGATTGCTGGAGAAATCCACTACCTGTACTTAATGTCTTTAAAATAAAATGTTTATTATTATTGTTTTTCCCCAAAAAAAATCTGATAAAAAAAAGAAAAACAACCATTTTGGGCCAAAAACTTTAATTGCGGCATAGTCTGGATCAGGACGTGAGATACACCCTTTAGATACTGTGGTTATATTCTTCTATTAATAAAACACCCTTTTCGTACCAAATACACAATTTTACAGCACTTGCTGCATCCGAACGTGTGAAATTCAAGGTTTATATACTGCTGTCATATTCTGTTATTAAACAAACACCCATTTTGGGCAAAAAAAATTAATTGCGGTCGAGTCTGGCTCAGTACATGTGAGATACACCCTTTAGATACTGTGGTTCTATTCAGTTATTAGAAAAAAAGCCATTTTGGGCAAAAAAAATAATTCTGGCCTAGTCTGGATCAGGACGTGTGAGATACACCCTTTAGATATTGTGGTTATATTCAGTTATTTGAAAAAAAACACATTTTGGACAATTTTTTTTATTTTGCAGCCTTTGCTGCATATGTCATTGTGAGATACACACTTTAGATACTGTGGTTATATTCAGTTATTTTAAAAACAGCCATTTTGGGCAAGAAACTTAAATTGTGGCCTAGTCTGGATCTGTACGTGTGAGATATACACTTTAGATACTGTGGTTATATTCTTTTAATAATAAAACACCCTTTTTGGGCAAAATACGCAATTTTTCAGCCCTTGCGGCATCAGCACGTGTGAAATTCAAGGTTTATATACTGCTGTCATATTCTGTTATTAAACAAACACCCATTTTGGGCAAAAAAAATTAATTGCGGTCGAGTCTGGCTCAGTACATGTGAGATACACCCTTTAGATACTGTGGTTCTATTCAGTTATTAGAAAAACAGCCATTTTGTTAAAAAAAATAATACATCCGGCCTAGTCTGGATCAGGACATGTGAGATACACCCTTTAGATACTGTGGTTATATTCAGTTATTTGAAAAACAACAATTTTCCCAATGTCCCGATTGCCGGAGAATTTATGTTTAGCTCATACTAAATTGCAGGTAGTATCCTCCTTTAAATACCTAGGAATTATGGTGGCTGTTGACCAGAAAAAATAGATACCAAACAATATCCTACCCCTGCTTGCCAGATTCAAAGATAAGGCCACATTGTGGCAAAAGCTCCCACTGTCCTTGATTGGCAGGGGAAATTTACTTAAAATGATTTGGACCCCTAAGCTTTTGTATTTGCTCCAAAACTCTCCTGTATGGGTCCCTATGCATTTTTTCTATAAAATACAAAGTATGTTACGCTCCTTTCTGTGGAAAAATAAGAGCAGTCGTATTCGATATGAAATACTACAAAGGACTAAGGATGCGGGGGGCCTGGCTCTACCTAATCCCTTTATGTATTTCCTCTCAGCGCAGTTGCAGTATTTCAAAGGATGGAGTAAGGGGGGTGGAGGAGGAGCAGCAGGGAGATTACTCACCTGGGTAGCAAACGGGTGGTGTCCTTTGGAAGCTTTGGAGGGGGAGGTTCGTCCTGGGTTTAGAGGAGCCCCCATCATGTGTCTTATGAGAAAAGTGTGGTCTAAAGTCAAAGACATTCTGGGTGTCTCGGGGTTATTGGATAGTCAGCTGGGTGAGTTATCTCGCCTGAGGGGCTTTGCCCAATGGAGACGATGTGGGATTTGGAATATTAGCAAACTATTAGATGGAGGGGTTCTGAAACAATTCCAGCAGTTGAGTGCCCTCAACGCATTTTTACAAATACTTACAACTGAGACATGCCATGGAGGTGCAATACAGGCTCTCCCCCGTAAAGTCTGTGTCCAATCAAATGTTAAATGATGTAGTAGCTTCTGGATCGGTCAGAGGAGCTATTTCTAGGTACTATAGTGTGCTGCACGGGGAATAAAAAAAAAAATATCCGCTGCAGGTTAAAACTAAATGGGAACGGGATGTGGGAGAGATCTCTGATGACCAATGGGAGGAAACAGTTGCCCTTACACCAGTAATTTGGTTGTGGAGTTGCTAGTGAATTCATATTTCATTACATGTTCTGTAATGTATGTATCCCTTTCTGTTTATTGTGGTGGGGATTGCTGGAGAAATCCACTACCTGTACTTAATGTCTTTAAAATAAAATGTTTATTATTATTGTTTTTCCCCAAAAAAAATCTGATAAAAAAAAGAAAAACAACCATTTTGGGCCAAAAACTTTAATTGCGGCATAGTCTGGATCAGGACGTGAGATACACCCTTTAGATACTGTGGTTATATTCTTCTATTAATAAAACACCCTTTTCGTACCAAATACACAATTTTACAGCACTTGCTGCATCCGAACGTGTGAAATTCAAGGTTTATATACTGCTGTCATATTCTGTTATTAAACAAACACCCATTTTGGGCAAAAAAAATTAATTGCGGTCGAGTCTGGCTCAGTACATGTGAGATACACCCTTTAGATACTGTGGTTCTATTCAGTTATTAGAAAAAAAGCCATTTTGGGCAAAAAAAATAATTCTGGCCTAGTCTGGATCAGGACGTGTGAGATACACCCTTTAGATATTGTGGTTATATTCAGTTATTTGAAAAAAAACACATTTTGGACAATTTTTTTTATTTTGCAGCCTTTGCTGCATATGTCATTGTGAGATACACACTTTAGATACTGTGGTTATATTCAGTTATTTTAAAAACAGCCATTTTGGGCAAGAAACTTAAATTGTGGCCTAGTCTGGATCTGTACGTGTGAGATATACACTTTAGATACTGTGGTTATATTCTTTTAATAATAAAACACCCTTTTTGGGCAAAATACGCAATTTTTCAGCCCTTGCGGCATCAGCACGCGTAAAATTCAAGAGTTATATACTGCTGTCATATTCAGTTATTAAACAAACACCCATTTTGGGCAAAAAATAATAATTGCGGCCTAGTCTGGCTCAGTACGTGTGAGATACACCCTTTACATACTGTGGTTATATTCAGTTATTTGAAAAACAGCCATTTTGGGCAAAAAACGTCAATTCCGGCCTAGTCTGGATCAGGACGTGTGAGATACACCCTTTAGATACTGTGTTTATATTCAGTTATTTGAAGAAAAAAAACATTTTGGGCAAAAAAGTTAATTTTGCAGCCTTTGCTGCATATGTCATTGTAAAATACACACTTTAGATACTGTGGTTCTATTCAGTTATTTGAAAAACAGTCATTTTGGGCAAGAAACTTAAATGCCGGCGGTGATTGGAACAAGGTGCCTGCTCAAATTATTGAGCAGGCACCTTGGCTAAATGCACAGGGGGGTCCTGTGACCCCCCCTCCCGTGACGGAACCACAGGTAAATTCAGACCTGCAGTTTACGGCTTTTTATGTTGTGGGCGGTGGTGCCATCGGGTCCCTGTGGGGCTGTAGGATATACCAAACAATATCCTACCCCTGCTTGCCAGATTCAAAGATAAGGCCACATTGTGGCAAAATCTCCCACTGTCCTTGATTGGCAGGGGAAATTTACTTAAAATGATTTGGACCCCTAAGCTTTTGTATTTGCTCCAAAACTCTCCTGTATGGGTCCCTATGCATTTTTTCTATAAAATACAAAGTATGTTACGCTCCTTTCTGTGGAAAAATAAGAGCAGTCGTATTCGATATGAAATACTACAAAGGACTAAGGATGCGGGGGGCCTGGCTCTACCTAATCCCTTTATGTATTTCCTCTCAGCGCAGTTGCAGTATTTCAAAGGATGGAGTAAGGGGGGTGGAGGAGGAGCAGCAGGGAGATTACTCACCTGGGTAGCAAACGGGTGGTGTCCTTTGGAAGCTTTGGAGGGGGAGGTTCGTCCTGGGTTTAGAGGAGCCCCCATCATGTGTCTTATGAGAAAAGTGTGGTCTAAAGTCAAAGACATTCTGGGTGTCTCGGGGTTATTGGATAGTCAGCTGGGTGAGTTATCTCGCCTGAGGGGCTTTGCCCAATGGAGACGATGTGGGATTTGGAATATTAGCAAACTATTAGATGGAGGGGTTCTGAAACAATTCCAGCAGTTGAGTGCCCTCAACGCATTTTTACAAATACTTACAACTGAGACATGCCATGGAGGTGCAATACAGGCTCTCCCCCGTAAAGTCTGTGTCCAATCAAATGTTAAATGATGTAGTAGCTTCTGGATCGGTCAGAGGAGCTATTTCTAGGTACTATAGTGTGCTGCACGGGGAATAAAAAAAAAAATATCCGCTGCAGGTTAAAACTAAATGGGAACGGGATGTGGGAGAGATCTCTGATGACCAATGGGAGGAAACAGTTGCCCTTACACCAGTAATTTGGTTGTGGAGTTGCTAGTGAATTCATATTTCATTACATGTTCTGTAATGTATGTATCCCTTTCTGTTTATTGTGGTGGGGATTGCTGGAGAAATCCACTACCTGTACTTAATGTCTTTAAAATAAAATGTTTATTATTATTGTTTTTCCCCAAAAAAAATCTGATAAAAAAAAGAAAAACAACCATTTTGGGCCAAAAACTTTAATTGCGGCATAGTCTGGATCAGGACGTGAGATACACCCTTTAGATACTGTGGTTATATTCTTCTATTAATAAAACACCCTTTTCGTACCAAATACACAATTTTACAGCACTTGCTGCATCCGAACGTGTGAAATTCAAGGTTTATATACTGCTGTCATATTCTGTTATTAAACAAACACCCATTTTGGGCAAAAAAAATTAATTGCGGTCGAGTCTGGCTCAGTACATGTGAGATACACCCTTTAGATACTGTGGTTCTATTCAGTTATTAGAAAAAAAGCCATTTTGGGCAAAAAAAATAATTCTGGCCTAGTCTGGATCAGGACGTGTGAGATACACCCTTTAGATATTGTGGTTATATTCAGTTATTTGAAAAAAAACACATTTTGGACAATTTTTTTTATTTTGCAGCCTTTGCTGCATATGTCATTGTGAGATACACACTTTAGATACTGTGGTTATATTCAGTTATTTTAAAAACAGCCATTTTGGGCAAGAAACTTAAATTGTGGCCTAGTCTGGATCTGTACGTGTGAGATATACACTTTAGATACTGTGGTTATATTCTTTTAATAATAAAACACCCTTTTTGGGCAAAATACGCAATTTTTCAGCCCTTGCGGCATCAGCACGCGTAAAATTCAAGAGTTATATACTGCTGTCATATTCAGTTATTAAACAAACACCCATTTTGGGCAAAAAATAATAATTGCGGCCTAGTCTGGCTCAGTACGTGTG
The DNA here is from genome assembly GCF_014858855.1 of Bufo gargarizans. Classification (NCBI taxonomy): domain Eukaryota; kingdom Metazoa; phylum Chordata; class Amphibia; order Anura; family Bufonidae; genus Bufo; species Bufo gargarizans. The sequence goes on along the minus strand of NC_058085.1, from coordinate 228,240,734 downwards.
AGATACACCCTTTACATACTGTGGTTATATTCAGTTATTTGAAAAACAGCCATTTTGGGCAAAAAACGTCAATTCCGGCCTAGTCTGGATCAGGACGTGTGAGATACACCCTTTAGATACTGTGTTTATATTCAGTTATTTGAAGAAAAAAAACATTTTGGGCAAAAAAGTTAATTTTGCAGCCTTTGCTGCATATGTCATTGTAAAATACACACTTTAGATACTGTGGTTCTATTCAGTTATTTGAAAAACAGTCATTTTGGGCAAGAAACTTAAATGCCGGCGGTGATTGGAACAAGGTGCCTGCTCAAATTATTGAGCAGGCACCTTGGCTAAATGCACAGGGGGGTCCTGTGACCCCCCCTCCCGTGACGGAACCACAGGTAAATTCAGACCTGCAGTTTACGGCTTTTTATGTTGTGGGCGGTGGTGCCATCGGGTCCCTGTGGGGCTGTAGGGGGGACCCGATGGCATGGAAGGCTGTGCGATGCCTGAGGAAGGCATCGCGCTGCCTTCCGGTGACGAGCCTGTGAGATCCAGCCCCCTGGATCTCACAGGCCAGAAGCTGTATGAGTAATACTCAATGTATTACTCATACAGCCAATGCATTTCAATACAGAAGTATTGGAATGCATTGTAAAGGATTATACCCCCAAAACTTGAAGTCCCAAAGAGGGACAAAAAAAAGTGGAAAAAATAAAGTCCCCCCAAAATTAAAAGTTTCAAGTAAAAATAAACAAAAAAGTCATTTTCCCCATCTAAAGTAAAAAAAAAAATACATAAAAAAATAGAGGGAAAGATATTAGGTATCACCGCGTCCGTATCGACCGGCTCTATAAACATATCACATGACCTAACCCCTCAGATGAACACCGTAAAAAATAAAAACTGTGATAAATAAAAAAAAATTGTCACCTTACATCACAAAAAGTAAAACAGCAAGCGATCAAAAAGGGGTATGCCCATCTAACCGTCACCTCATCCCACAAAAAATGTTCCCCTACCTGAAACAATCGCCCAGTATGGAAACACTAAAACATATTTTGTTTGTTTTAAAAAAGCTGTTATTGTGTAAAACTTACATAAATAAAAAAAGTATACATATTAGGTATCTCCGCGTCCGTATTGACCGGCTCTATAAAAATATCACATGATCTAAGCCCTCAAATGAACACCATAAAAAATAAAAACTGTGCTAAATAAACCATTTTCTGTCACCTTACATCACAAAAAGTGTAATAGCAAGCGATCAAAAAGTCATATGCACCCCAAAATAGTGCCAATCAAACCGTCATTTCATCCCGCAAAAAATGAGACCCTAGCTAAGATAATCACCCAAAAACAGAAAAAAACTATGGCTCTCAGAATATGGACACACTAAAACATGATTTTTTTTAACTTCAAAAATGATATTATTGTGTAAAACTTACATTAAAAAAAGTACAAATATTAGGTATTTCCACGTCCGTATCGACCGGCTCTATAAAAATATCACATGACCTAACCCCTCAGATGAACACCATAAAAATAAAAAATAAAAACTGTGCTAAATAAACCATTTTTTGTCACCTTGAATTGCAAAAAGTGTAATAGCAAGCGATCAAAAAGTCATATGCACCCCAAAATAGTGCCAATCAAACCGTCATCTCATCCTGCAAAAAATGAGACCCTAGGTAAGATAATCGCCCGCAAAATGAAAAAAAACTATGGCTCTCAGAATAGGGAGACACTAAAACATGATTTTTTTAAAAAAAAATTATTATATTATTGTGTAAAAATTACATAAATAAAAAAAGTATACATATTAGGTATCGACGGCTCTATAAAAATATCACATATCCTAACTCCTCAGATGAACAACGTAAAAAATAAAAACTGTGCTAAATAAACAATTTTTTGTCACCTTACATCATAAAAAGTGTAATAGAAAGCGATCAAAAAGTCATATGCACCCCAAAATAGTGCCAATCAAACCATCATCTCATCCCGCAAAAATCATACCCTACCTAAGATAATCGCCCAAAAACTGAAAAAACTATGGCTCTCAGACTATGAAAACAGTAAGACGTGATTTTTTTTGTTTCAAAAATGAAATCATTGTGTAAAACTTACATAAATAAAAAAAAGTATACATATTAGGTATTGCTGCGTCCGTAATAACTTGCTCTATAAAAATATTACATGACATAACCCCTCAGGTGAATACCGTAAAAAAATAAAAACGGTGTCAAAAAAAGGAATTGTTTTGTCAACTTACATCACAAAAAGTGTAATAGCAAGAGATCAAAAAGTCACACGCACCCCGAAAATAGTGCCAATCAAACAGTCATCTCATCCAGCAAAAATCATACCCTACCTAAGATAATCTCCCAAAAACTGTAAAAACTATGGCTCTCAGACTATTGAAACACTAAAACATGATTTTTTTTGTTTCAAAAATGAAATCATTGTGTAAAACTTATAAATAAAAAAATATATACATATTAGGTATCGCCGCAACCGTGACAACCTGGTCTATAAAAATACCACATGATCTAACCTGTCTGATGAATGTTGTAAATTAAAAAAAATAAAAACGGTGCCAAAAACAGATATTTCTTGTTACCTTGCCTCACAAAAAGTGCAAATATAGAGCAACCAAAAATCATATGTACCCTAAACTAGTACTAGCAATACCGCCAACCTATTCCATAGTTTCTAAAATGGGGTCACATTTTGGGAGTTTCTACTCTAGGGGTGCATCAGGGGGGCTTCAAATGGTACATAGTGTCAAAAAACCAGTCCAGCAAAATCTGCCTTCCAAAAATCATATGGCATTCCTTTCATTCTGCGCCCTGTCGTGTGCCCGTACAGCGGTTTACGACCACATATGGGGTGTTTCTGTAAACTACGAAATCAGAGCCATAAATATTGAGTTTTGTTTGGCTGTTAACTCTTGCTTTGTAACTAAAAAAAAATTATTAAAATGGAAAATCTGCCCAAAAAAGTAAAATTTTGAAATTGTATCTCTATTTTCCATTAATTTTTGTGGAACACATAAAGGGTTAACAAAGTTTGTAAAAATCAGTTTTGGATACCTTGAGGGGTGTAGTTTCTAGAATGGGGTCATGTTTGGGTGTTTTCTATCATGTAAGCCTCACAAAGTGACTTCAGACCGGAATTGGTCCTTGAAAAGTGGGTTTTTAAAAATTTCTGAAAAATTTCAAGATTTGCTTCTAAACTTCTAAGCCTATAGTATGTTGCCTCACCTGTGGTTTCCACTGGCAACATTGTGTATGTGGCAGCAGAGCAGCCTGAGCGGTGCTAGGCAGCTTGCTGCAATAGGCATGCGGTTGCACATGGCAACCTCTCTTTATAGGTGTGCCTTTTATCGGTGTGCACGGGGTGTTATATGTGTTGTGTGCACTTCCCCTTTAAGTTGATGTCTTTCCTTCCCTGGTGTTGGAAGGGTTAACTTCCTTCCTAGTGTATGTGTGCACTGGGTGTGTCTCACTGTGGGTGTGGCTACTTGGCCCTATAAAGCCTCAGTGAATAGCAGTAGTCAGTGGGGGTTCTTCAGCCATGCTTGCTGGAGACAGCCTCCTGGTTACTTACCATCTGCCAGTGAGGGCCACCCTGGTGGTCATAAACGTTATGTCTGGTGTTAGTTTATGTCTTTATGGTTTATCTGTTATTGCAGCATATGGTTTACTGGGTTCCCGTGTGATGTCTGTTGTGTGCTGTGTCCTTTGTGTTGGTTGTGGATAGCAGCACTTGCACGTGGGTTCCAGGTTGTGTGTCTGTGGCAGGTAAGTGTGGTACTAGTCTCACTTACCTGTCATTGCCATATGTCTGTTTATGTTCCCCTTTCTATGTAGCTTGGACAGTGAGACTCCTGTTCCTCCGTGTCTAGGAGGAACGGGTCGTCTTACCCTGCTCCTAGTCCAGGGCCACCCTGAGGGCGAGCAGGAATATCAGATTCCGGAGTATGAGCCCTCCTACCTTCAGGGTTGGCTCATACGGATAGGAGACAGGGTCAGAATTAGGGATGTGTAGGAGGTGACCTTCTCCCTTATTCCTGTCCTGGCCATGCTCTGACCACCCATCTGCTGATACCGCACGGCTGAGGGTTTTCCCCACCCCCAGCCGTGACAATTCTTCTATTAATAAAACACCCTTTTTGGGCAAAAAACTTTAATTGCGGCCTAGTCTGCAACTGTACGTGCGAGATACAACCTTTACATACTGTTGTTCTATTCTGCTACTAATTAAACAGCCATTTAGGGCAAGATCCTAAATTTGAGAAATATGAGGAGAGCGTAAAATAAGGCACGTGGCCCAGTTCGTGGTGCTGCTGGTGGAGCTCCTGTTGCAGGGAGAGGACGTGGTCGATCTGTGCAAGCTCCACGCACAAGTGAAACCCCTTCCCCAGGTGCGAGTAGGCGACAGAATCTGCAGCGGTATTTGGTCGGGCCTAATGCAGCTCTACGAATGGTGAGGCCAGATCAAGTACTGGCAAAAGTAGATTGCTGACAGTGCCTCCAGTTCCTTCACATTGTCTCCCACCCAGTCTCCTGCTGAAAGATCACAGTTGGCACCTGCAGCCGATGTCCATCAGTCTTTCACCTCACCCCCTTGCAAATCAGAAAAGCAGTCTGAGCCCCAAATCATGCAGCAGTCTCTTCTGCTTTTTGATGACTCTGTTAGCAGGGTTTTCCAGGGCCATCCACCTAGCCCTGCACCAGATGTGGAAGAGATTGAGTGCACCGATGCCCAACCACTTATGTTTCAATATGCGTACATGGGAGGACTATTTCAGCACGTCTCGGATGATGATGAAACACAGGTGCCAACTGCTGGGACTTTCGAAAGTGTGCAGACTGACAAGAACGGCACGGGTGAAGACTGGGTAGAAGATGATGTGGAGGACGATGAGGTCCTCGACCCCACATGGAATCAAGGTCATGCGAGTGACCTATGTAGTTCGGAGGAAGAGGCGATGGTCGCACAGAGCCACCAGCATAGCAGAAGAGGGAGCAGGGTGCAAAAGGAGGAGCAGCCGTCCACTAGACAGTACACCTGCCCACCGCAGCAAGGGACCAAGCACACCAAAGCCAACTCCAAGGAGCTCCCTGGCGTGGCAGTTCTTCAGACAATGTGCTGACGACAAGACACGAGTGGTTTGCACGCTGTGCAATCAGAGCCTGAAGCGAGGCATAAACATTCTCAACCTGAGCACAACCTGCATATGACCAGGCATTTAAGTGCAAAGCACGAGCTGCAGTTGAGTAGACATGTCAAAAACCGAGAAAGGTCTCTGGCTCCTCCTGCTTCCTCTTCTGCTGCAGTCTTGGCCTCTTCATCCACCTCTGGAGTGACAGTGCCACCTGCCACCCCGCAAACAGAGGATCTGCCAGCAACACCAACACCTGGGTCACCAAGCATCTCCACAATGTCCCACGGAAGCGTTCAGCTCTCCATCTCCCAAACACTGGAGAGGAAGTACCCCCCTACCTACCTGCGATCCCTAGCCCTGAATGCCAGCATTTCTAAATTACTGGCCTTTGAAATGCTGTCATTCCATCTGGTGGAGATGGAGAGTTTTAAAGGCCTTATGGCAGTGGCTGTCCCACAGTACGTTGTGCTCAGCCGCCACTACTTTTCCAGGCGAGCCATCTCTTCCATGCACAATCAAGCGGGGGACAAAATCAGGTGTGCACTGCGCAACGCCATCTGTGGCAAGGTGCACCTCACTATAGATATGTGGACCAGTAAGCACGTTCAGGGACGTTATATCTCCATAACAGCACACTGGGTAAATGCAGTGGTGGCTGGGCCTGAGGCGGATAGCCGTTTGCCGCATGTCCTTCCACCACCGAGGATTGCAGGGCGCTTAGGTTTGCCTCCTGTTGCTTCCTCCTCCTTATCTGCTTCCTCATCCACTACCGGCTCCTCATCCACTACCGGCTCCTCATCCGGTCAGCATAACACCTTCACCACCAACTTCAGCACAGCCAGGGGTAAACGACAGCAGGCAGTTTTAAAACTTATCTGTTTGGGGGACAAACCCCACACCGCGCAGGAGCTGCGGATGGGCCTTGAACAACAGACCGATGAATGGTTGGTGCCAGCGAGCCTCAACCCCGGCCTGGTGGTGTGCGATTATGGGCGAAATCTCGTAGTAGCTCTGGGACTAGCCGGTTTGATGCACATCCTTTGCCTGGCGCATGTGCTGAATTTGGTGGTGCAGAGATTCCTTAAAAATTACCCCGATATGTCAGAGCTGCTTGCATAAAGTGCGGGCCTGCTGCTGCTCGCCTGTCAGCACTCCAGCGTAACTTCGGCCTTCCCGCTCACCGCCTCATATGCGACGTGCCCACAAGGTGGAAATCCACCTCGCACATGCTGGCCAGACAGTGCGAGCAGCAGCAGGCGATAGTGGAGTTTCAGCTGCAGCACGCACGGGTGAGTCGCTCTGTGGAACAGCACCACTTCACCACCAATGACTGGGCCTCCATGCGAGACCTGTCTTCCTTGTTGCGCTGTTTCGAGTACTCCACCAACATGGCCAGTGCCGATAACGCCGTTCTCAGTGTTACTATCCCACTTCTATGCCTCCTTGAGAAAAAACGCTGCTGGCGATGATTGAAGAGGATGTGGCACAGGAGGAGGAGGAGGAAGAGGGATCATTTTGTAGGGTTTCCGGCCAGTAGTCATTCACAAGTGGCTCTGAGGGTGGGTTCCTGCACCCACAAGCGCCAGGTACACAATTGTCCAGCCAGGGCACAGTTCTGGAGGATGACGAGGTGGAGGATGAGGAGGAGGAGATAGAGGAGGAGAAACCTTGTTCACACTAGACCAGCTCATGGCCATCACTGGTGCGTGGCTTGGGGGATACAGAGGACACAGACGATACACCTCCCACAGAGGACAGCTTTTCGTTGCCTCTGGGCAGCCTGGCACACATGAGCGATTACATGCTGAGGTGTCTCCGCAACGACCGCCGAGTTGCCCACATTCTAACTTGTGCTGATTACTGGGTGGCCAAAAGATTAGAATTTAATGGTCACTAGGACCGGGCGTATTTCCGCAACTCCTCTGACTAGTAATAAAACTAAATTTTATTTTAATGCTTTGAAACCAGTACATTACTTGGGAACATTGTTTAAAAACTTCAGGAGTACACAAAATCAGGGTCGAATGCCAAGTTTCCTTATACACTTCTTATGCATTACACCTTCATTTTAATTGAAAGGACTAGTTGTGTATCATCTTTTAATTCAGATGTCACTTCTAGGCACCCTGAGAAACTCCTGCCTAAAAAACGAAACCTGTGTCCCTACATGTTTCGCCGATTACTGGGTGGCCACGCTGCTGGATCCCCGTTACAAGGACAACGTACCATCCTTAATTCCATTACTGGAGCGTGATTGTAAGATGCGCGAGTACAAGCGCACGCTGGGAGATGCACTGCTGGTGGCATTCCCACCTGACAGTGTGGGCACAGTGGAAGGACAAGGCGAAGACAGAGGAAGAGGTCGCCAACGCAGCTGGGGCACCGCCAGCACCTCAGAAAGCAGGGTTAGCATGGCCGAAATGTGGAAAAGCTTTGTCAGCACGCCACAACTACCAGCACCACCAGCTGATATGGAACGTCTTAGCAGGAGGCAGCATTTCACCGACATGGTGGAGCAGTATGTGTGCACACGCCTACACGTACTGAATGACGGGTCTTCCCCCTTCAACTTCCGGGTCTCCAAATTGGGCACATGGCCTGAGCTTGCCCTTTACGCCTTGGAGGTGCAGCCAGTGTATTATCTGAACATGTGTTTAGCACGGCAGGGGGCATCATCACAGACAAGCACAGCCGCCTGTCCACAGCCAAGGTGGACAAGCTCATGTTCATTAAAATGAACCAGGCATGGATCCAACAGGACTTGTCCATACCTTGTGCAGAATAGACATGTATACCGGCCTTAACTAGCCATTGCTATACTACAGCGCAATTGCTTATTCTTGTATTTTGGATAGTTAACACTCTTTTGGAGTGTATCCTAATAAAATAAATTTAAACCAAAAACCAGTGTTGGGTACCTTGTCCTCCTCTAACGCTGCTTCCAGCTACAACGCTACGTCCACCGCCTCCTCAAACTCTATATGGACCTCCACCTCATAAATCAATTTTTTTTTTAATTATTTGTACGTATTTTATTTTATGTCATTTCACTACTATGTCTGTTACATTTTCGGGTGAGATTTACAATTTTTTGGGTGTGATGTACCACTGCTATACCTAGTAGACAGGTTAAAAATATTCACAAATTTGTCTGTTACATTTTCGGGTGAAATTCAGCAATTTTGGGGTGTGATGTACCACTGCTATACCTAGTAGACAGCTTAATAAATTTCACAAATTTTTCTTTTACATTTTCGGGGGACCAAAAAAAAAAATTCTATCAAAGACCCCTGCTCTACCAAGTAGACAGGTTAATAAATGTCACTAATTTTTCTGTTACATTATTGGGGTGACATTTTCCAATTTTTGACGTGAATAAACCCCTGCACTGCATAGGTGACAGGGAATAAAATTTCAGAAATTCTTCTGTAACCACCTCAGCTCCCCTAGCTTAAACCCCCTTAATGACCAGACCACTTTTTACAATTCTGCACTACACTACTTTCACGGTTTATTGCTCGGTCATACAACTTACCACCCAAATGAATTTTACCTCCTTTTCTTCTCACTAATAGAGCTTCCATTTGGTGGTATTTCATTGCTGCTGACATTTTTACTTTTTTGTTATTAATCAATATTTACCAAATTTTTAGCAAAAAAAATGACATTTTTCACTTTCAGTTGTAAATTTTTTTAAATAAAACTACATTTCTATATAAATTATTCTCTAAATTTATTGTTCTACATGTCTTTGATAAAAAATGCAATAAGTGTATATTTATTGGTTTGCACAAAAGTTATAGCGTTTACAAACTATGGTACAAAAATGTGAATTTCCTCATTTTGAAGCAGCTCTGACTTTCTGAGCACCTGTCAAGGTTCTACAATGCCAAGACAGTAGAAACACCCCACAAATGACCCCATTTCCGAAAGTAGACACCCTAAGGTATTTGCTGATGGGCATAGTGAGTTCATAGAAGTTTTAATTTTTTGTCACAAGAGAAAATGATGATTTTTTTTATCGCCGCAGCGCTTGTGAATTGATTGTGCAGTGATATTTTTTTGTCACTGCGGCGGGGCGGGCGTGGGTGAACGCACGTGTGGGCTACCGATCAGGCCTGATCGGGCAAACACTGCGTTTTGGGTGAAGGGCGAGCTAAGGTGACACTAATGCTATTATAGATCGGACTGTGATCAGTTCTGATCACTTACAGATACTATAAAAGTACCGATGCTGATTAGCAATACGCTAATCAGCGAATCAGTGACTGCGGTGCGGTGGGCTGGGCGCTAACCAACGCTAACTACTTCCCAAAGGGGCCTAAACTAACCTAAAACCTAATAGTAAATACTGGTGAAGAAAAAGTGACAGTTTACACTGATCACTTTTTTCCCTTTCACTAGTGATTGACAAGAGTGATCAAGGGGTTAATTGGGGTGATGGGGGGTTATCTGGGGCTAAGTGTGTAGTGTTTGGTGTACTCACAGTTATCTGTGCTCCTCTGCTGGGACCAACCGATGAAAAGGACCCAATATGGCTTCTGATTCAATTTTTCAAAAGTCACTAGCCTGTCAGCGATGATCATTGGCTGGCAGGCTGGTGACGAACTTCTCCTGCACCGATTCCCGGCCCGCACTGCGCATGTGTGGGCCGGCTATGCTTGAAATCTTGCGTCTCGCGAGAGGACGCATCGGCGCGTCCAGGAGGAATAACCGGGCTGCCGCCATGACGCAATCCTGCGTTCGGCGGTCCTGAGGTGGTTAATGGCAAATATAAGTATGTCCACTGGCCATTCTGCAGTGAAATTACATTGTGATACAGCCAGTTTTGGGGTGTTTTAATAGCAAATATAAGTACGTCCACTCACCATTCCGTGATGAAATTACATTGTGATACAGCCTGTTTTTATGTGTATTAATAACAAATTTAAGTACGTCTTTTCGGCACTCTGCGGTTAAATTACATTGTGATACAGCCATTTTGGGGGAATTTTTCTGCTTTTAAGGGTCCATTCACACGTCCGTTGTTTCTTTCCTGATCTGTTTCGTTTTTTGCGGAACAGATCTGGAACAGTTCTGTACCCATTAATTTTCAAAGGGTCCTGAAAATCAATCGGACGTTGTGCTGTCCGATTTTTTTCAGGACCCATTGAAAATGAATGGGTACAGAACTGGTCCAGATCTGTTCCGCAAAAAACGGAACAGATCAGGAAAGAAACAACGGACGTGTGAATGGACCCTAAGACAGTGATGCCTCACAAAATAGTTATTAATTCACATTCACCATATAGCTACATTATTTTGGCATACTTTTGTAAGTGTCATTTTATTTTCAGGTTGTTTCAAGGCATAGATTTTTAGAAAATTTCAAAAACCGAGATTCTTTTAGTCCCATTTCTTTCTCTGGATTCAATGTATAGAAAGACAATCTTTTCTAAGGCTACTTTCACACCTGCGTTCGGTGCGGATCCGTCGGACCCGCACCTATAATGCGAACGATTGTATCCGTTCAGAACGGATCCGTTTGCATTATGAAGAATAAAGTCAAAACGGATCCTGACTTACATTGAAAGTCAATGGGGGACGGATCCGTTTTCAATTGCACCATATTGTGTCAGTGAAAACGGATCCGCTCCGATTGACTTACATTGTAAGTCAGGACAGATCCGTTTGGCTCTGCAAGCAGCGTTTTGGTGTCCGCATCCAGAGCGGAATGGAGGCGGAACGGAGCCAAACTGATGCATTCTGAACGGATCCTTATCCATTCAGAATGCATTGGGGCTGAACTGATCCGTTTTGAACCATTTGTGAGAGCCCTGAAACGGATCTCAAAAAACGGAATTCAAAACGCCAGTGTGAAAGTAGCCTAACATGTAAATGAGCTCCTGGGTTCAATGAGGGCGGTGCTGTTGTACCCAGAGGCTCCTCTCCTTGCCTGCTTTGCTGCGCCCCCACCACAAAGATTGACAGGCCAAGCAGTAAAAACATATTCATGCATTACCCTGAAGTCTCACAGAAGCACGTTCAGGGCATGCACTGTACAGGGATGGTGACCACTTGTCATGGCTGAGGATGGGGAAAATCCTCAGCCGTGCAATGCCAGAAGATGTAAACCACTGCTCGGCCAGGAAGAGAGAATTAGGGAGCAGGCCACCTCCTAACGCATCCCTAATCCATCCCTAACTCCTAGCTGCATGGGCCGACCTTGAAGGTAGGAGGGCCCATGCTCAGGAACCTCCGATCACTAGTTCTCTCTTCCTGGCCGAGCAGTGGTTTACATCTTCTGGCATCGCACGGCTGAGGGTTTTCCCCATCCTCAGCCGTGACAGTATGACCACAAGGGTGGCCCCCAACGGCAGGTGAAATAACACAGGCGGCTACTCCAGCTAGACCAATACAAATAGAACTCAGCACACACACATCAACACACAGGAACCCAGATCCATAGCTGCACTGAATAATAAAGGAAAACATAAACTGAACATCACCTTGAACATCACAAACTTGAACTTAAACTTATGACCACAAAGGCTCCTCACGTGGCGCATCCCTCGAAAGAGGGTGAAGCATGTACCGCCATCTGCGGATGGGGTGCATGTGCGTTCTCCGGAGGGAGAGCGTTGTGGGGGTTTCGCCGCTGAAGGCGCGGAGAGTGGCATTCCCCGCCATTCCTTCACCGTTGTCTGTTTTGGCGTCCCCTTATTTTTATACTGCACGTGTGTTTTTTGGTGTGCGGTGGCACACCTTCGAAGGAGGGTGCAGCATGCAGTGCCATCCACTTTTGGCCTGCATGCGCGTTCTCCGGAGGGAGAGCGTTCCAGGGATCACCGTTAACGGCACGGTTGGTGGCTTATTCCCCGCCACCTTACCTTCCGTGTCCGTGTTGGTGATCCCTCGTCCCTCTCTATGTTCCTATCTCTGGTCGTCTGCTGGCAGCATTCCGTTAGTGTTCCGGCTGTGTGCTGGGTAGGAGTGTCTGTTGGCAGCGACTGGAGTGGGGACGTTAATAGAGAGTTGGACGCAGTGTCAGTGCAGTCTCCTCGGACTGTTTCTTTGCGGGTCTCTGGTTCCTGTGTGTCATACTGTCACGGCTGAGGATGGGGAAAATCCTCAGCCGTGCGATCAGCGTTTCCTGAGCATGGGCCCTCCTACCTTCAAGGTCGGCCCATGCAGCTAGGAGTTAGGGACGGATTAGGGATGTGTTAGAAGGTGACCTGCTCCCTAATTCTCTCGTCCTGGCCGAGCAGGGGTTTAAATCTTCTGGCATCGCACGGCTGAGGATTTTCCCCATCCTCAGCCATGACACCACTGTGCACTCCATGCCTTTACAGCACTTGCCCCAAATGCACTCATTGCATACAGGGGCTCAATTACATGTTATAAAATAATGTTTTTCTACACAACAGATACTGTTACAGTACAGTATGTCTGAGAGACAGGTGCCAGGCCCTTCTAAGGGAACGGGCAGTGGTCAAAATGTTTATGGAGCTTGCAGAAGTAGCAGCAGTGGAAGGGGAGGTGGTAGTAGCAGTCACAGCGACAAACCAGAGCTGCCAGGGTCGTGTTTTGACCAGCAACACAGCTGTCCTTGAATGGTTGACTCGGTCTTTAACATCATCTCATCTGACATCAGACACCCCCAGCCAGGAGTCGGTGGGTTCCTCTGACACCACGCTTAGTTGGCATGGCCCAGAAACAAGCTCTGTGCCCCTATCCGTCCTGAACCTGCCTCTTTCATTTTCTGTTCCTTTTGCTCAAAAAGAATTGTATGTCGTCGGCTCTGCTTCACTTTTCAGCGAGGACGAACTTATTGGGGACAGTCAGCAACTACTGCCCAGCCAAGATGGAGGAGAGATCCGCTGATTCCTCTGGTAAGTGGGCAAGTAATGACGATGAGAGTCGCGTGGGAGCAGGTGTTGGCGAGCTGTCAGGCACACGTCCCTGAGACTGGTGAGGGTGACATCAGTGACAGGCAAACAGTAGTGAATGATGATGTAGCCTAGTGGTGGCGAACCTATGGCACGAGTACCAGAGGCGGCACTCAGAGCCCTCTTTGTGGGCACCCACCCCCTGGAAAAAATCGTACCAATATGCCTTAGACTTTTCCTGTCATTCATCAGCACATGGCATGCTAAGAACGGCACAAGCAACGCACTGAATGTAGGCAGGCTATTATAGATAAATGATAAAATACATGGAGGATATACTATATGGGATTGCAGTATTTAGGTTAAATTGCCATGTTGGCACTTTGCGATAAATATGTGGGTTTTGGGTCACAGTTTGGGCAGTCAGTCTGTAAAAAGTTCGCCATCACTGATAGCCGCTCGCACATGGGAGCCGGGTGAAGGGGGTTTCATCATCATCAGGGGATGAGGGTGGCAACTTGCGCGTGAGGCAGCGGCTGAGCCAGCAGGGTGCTAGCGTGGCCATGAGTCAGCAGGCTAGCAGCAGTGTGAGGTCTGGAGCCAAACGTGCCTAGGGTAGACCATCTGCTACTCAGGAGCCTACATGTCTGGATAGAACTAGTGGTGAACACAGAGTCGGACTGGGCTACACAGGACCACCAGTAAAATTAATTCTGGGGGCCCCCTGTAAATCTACATGCATATACTACATGTTCACACAACCCAGTTTTTTCATATGGACATAGGCAATGTACTGTATAGCATCTCAGCCATCCTATCTATATGTCAGTCTACTGTGCCATGTACCACTTCAGCAGGAGGTAGGGGACTAGGGTCCCACCTTGCACAGGGGCCCACCGGTGTATTCACCTGTTCCCCTGTGGGCCAGTTCGAGCCTGGGTTCACAGAGGCAGTGGCAGCAGGCAGTAAGCACAGAGTGGTGGGGGAAAATGCCATACTCGCCGATGTAGGAATTTTTCATCAAGCCGCCGGAGGACATCAGCGTGGACATTTGTAGAATCTGTGGGCAGAAGGTGAAGCATGGCCAGGGTGCCAAAAGCTGAACATGCTCCTGCCCAAGATGCTGGTTCTACAGTCCCTCCCTTTCCATGTGGTTGACTCTGCACCTTTCAGAAAACTAATGGCTTGTGCTGAGCCAAGGTGGAGATTCCAAAGCCCTCATTACTCTTCCAAAAAGGCTGTACCAGCCCTGCACAAGTATGTTGAACAGAAGGTGGGCCAGTCCTTGAGCCTGTTGGTGTCTTCTAAAGTTCACGGCAGCGCCAACGTGTGAAGCTGTAACTATGGTCAAGGACAATATATGTCCTTTACGGCCACTGGGTAATTGTGGTTCCTGCCCAGCCACACCAGCAACTTGGCTGGGTGACGGCACTGGCGCCTCCGAGTTTTCAAGCTGTGAGTCCTGCACTGATGTCCTCCTCTGCCTCCTCATCCTCCGCCTTGTCCTCAGCTTCCACTGCAGGGACAATTCAGAGTGCTCCTCCAGCATACCACCTATGCAGAGCACAGTGGTGTCACGCTGTTCTGCACCTGGTTTGCCTGGATGAACAGAGTCACACCGAGGAGGAACTGCTCTGTGTCCTTCAAGAGAAAATCGAATCCTGGCTCTCTCCTCACCAACTGAAAATTGGAACCATGGTCACAGACAACAGAAAGAACATTGTGTCGGTGCTGCATCAAGGAGGGCTGATCCATACGCAAAGGCAGAATAGCGTTCCCCAACATCACCTGATATGCAATGTTTCCACCCTTTGGAACTTAACCCTCCACATGTTGGAGAAATTATATGAGCAGAGGAAGGCTGTAAACAATTTCTTGATAATGCAGGCAGGCAGGAGCACTCCCTTGTGTAACTTCGACGTTAGCCTGTGGCAGCTCTCTCGTGACATCTGCCATTTGTTCAGGCCCTTTGAGGAGGTCCCTTTATTTGTCAGTCACAAGGACTAAAGGAAGAACAACATCATTCCACTCTGTCACGTCCCGGAGCAGATGCAGATAAATCTGGCTGACCAGGGGACAGGAGACGTGGCGCCTACATCTCACTGCCACCTGAGCTCTGTGGGGGATATACTGGAGGAGGAGGGAATTCACTCCCAAGCAATGTATACAGAAATGGGTGGTTTTTCTGCACAAGTGACAGCAGGAGAAGCTAGAGGGTGATAAGGAAGACCAGGCAGGTGGCTCCGACACACCGTGGCAGTATGCAGTGGAGATGGAGGCAGGGAGTCCCTTGCATATAAGGCCAGATGCATGCTGAGTTGCTTGCATTGTAACAGCTGTATTATCACCATTTAGCAGAGGGATGACTACTGGCTCTCCACAATGTTAGATTCTTGCTACTGCTCCAAAATGGGGGCCTTTTTTTCCACCCGCTGAGAGTGATGATAAACTCAACTACTACCAAAACATCCTATGTAGTCAGTTGGCCACTGCCTATGTGCGCCATCACCTATCCTCACGAAGGTTTGAGAGGGGGGCTTTTTGCGCTCACGTTCCACTGCCATGGCTGCTGGAGTGGGGTCAGGGGACAGAAGCAGCACCAGCTCCATCAGCAGCAACTTAAGTCTGGAGTGAGCACTTTTCTTCACCTGCTTACTGAAGAAACCACCCACCACCAGCAGCAAGACATGGAGTAGAACCTGAACCAGCAGATGGTGGCATATTTAGACTGCACCCTGCTACCCAACATCCAAGATACCCTAGACTACTGGGCAGCCAAACTTGATTTGTGGCCACAAGTGTCACCACCAGATCTCTGAGAAGTTCTGATAGACGTTCTTCAGTACTTCCTGCATGATCTTCTCTTGTTTTGCTTTTGTTTTGAGATCTCTCCTCCCTCTCCCAGCTGTCATCTATTAGCAGTGATTGCATCCTTATATATCTCCTCCCATACTATCTCACTTTGCGGTTTATACAACTTCCTGGACTGTGCTGATGCTAGAAGCTGCTACTGCTGCATCCACAAGATAAGCCTGTTCCTTTATTTCTGTTTTCCTGTGGTCTTGATCCTAGGTGACCCTGACTCCCTCCGTATTAAGTGTAGGGAGCCGGTGGTCGTGTCCCCTTACTATTATAGGGTGTTCAGGTTTCATACAGTTGAGGAACGAGGGTATGCAATTATCTACCATAGAGATTTTTGCATAGGCTGAGCAGTAAGGGAGAGTGCTAGGGCTGTTACAGGGCTTACCCTTTTGTTCCTTAGTTTTGGATCAAGTCAGTCGGTTCTTCATTTGTGTCTTCTAGTTTTCTGCAACACCATCTGTGACAACAAGTGGCCGAGTTTGCCCTGGACAAGATTTTCTGCCGGCCAGTAGTATGGCATCAGAGAGGGTGTTTAGTGTAGCTAGGGGCATAGTTACCCCAAGGAGAACTCACCTTTCCACCCAAATTGTGGAGAGACCGACCTTTGTGAAGATGAATCGGGCATGGAACAGCCAGGATTTTCACATGCCAGTGCCTGATTCATCAGACTAGATCATTCTGGATGCCACACCCAAACTTTGTGAAAAAAGACCTGTTTCTTCTGGCCACCAGCTTCACCCACTAATCTCTGTTGCCATGTTCTCCTACTGCCACCCACCATCTTGTCCTGTTACTGTCACTGCTGTTCCCCCCACCCTATTACTGGGCTACTGTGTTGATTCCTCATGGGTTTGCGACCTCACCACTCTGTGACTGACCACCATGTTGACTCCTCATGCGTTTGCCACCCTCACCATTCTGTGACTAGGCCACTGTGTTGACTCCTTATGCGTTTGCCACCCTGACCACTCTGAGACTGGGCCACCATGTTGACTCCTCATGCGTTTGCCACCCTCACCACTCTGTGACTAGGCCACTGTGTTGACTCCTTATGCGGTTGCCACCCTTCACACTCTGTGACTGGGCAAATATGTTGACTCCTCATGCAGTTGCCACCCTCCCCACTCTGTGACTGGGCGCCTGTGTTGACTCCTCTCGCTGTTGCCACCCTCTGCAATGGGTCCAGTAAAATCCCTGTTTGTCTTTGTTGATATCACCATTTATTTTACCCTTCTTATGATTTGTTAGGAGGACGGAAAAATGAAAGGCACAACAAATCGTGTCTTTGGAGCATTTGTAAGTAGAGTTGAGCGGACACCTGGATGTTTGGGTTCGAAGGGTTCGGCCGAACTTCAGAAAAAAGTTCAAGTTCGGGACCCGAACTTGACACCGAACCCAAACCCGAACCCCATTGAAGTCAATGGGGACCCAAACTTTGGAGCACTAAAATGGCTGTAAAAATGTCATTGAAAGGGCTAGAGGGCTGCAAATGGCATCAAGATGTGGTTAAGAGCATGGTAAGTGCTCTGCAAACAAAAGTGGTAAGGGAAATGACCTTAAATAACATAAAATACGTAAAAATAAAAAATAATAATCTTGATCTTGGGAGGACGAGGTCATAATGGAGTAGGAGGTGGATGTGGCGGTATAGGTGGAAGCGGCGGTGGAGGATGAGGAGTTAGCTTACACTGCTTTTTGGTTTTAAATTTATTTTTATTTTTTTAAATTAGGGTACACCCCCAAAACATTGGGAAATATAACCTGTGATAACCCCCTCCAGTCGTGCTAAACACACGTTCAGACAATACACTGGATGCAGGGCAGGCCAGCACCTCCAAGGCGTAAAGGGCAAGCTCAGGCCATGTGCCTAATTTGGAGACCCAGAAGTTGCAGGGGCTGACCCCTGTCAGTCAGTTTATGTAGGCGTGTGCTCACATACTGTCCCACGTCCCCGTGATGTTCACGATCCAATTGGATATCTGCTCTATCAACTTTCGATGTTCTTTTCTGCACTTACCATGTTGATCACGGGTGGCGGGGAATCAGGGTTCCACCCCGGAGAGGGAGCGTGAGAAAGAGAGACCACATCCAAGGGAGATCAATGGATGAAATTTAATTGTAATCAAGCAAAAATGTGGGGGAAGCTATTAAAACTGAAGAATTTTGAGAAAAGTAAGGGGCACGCGGCAATTACCCACTCCCGACTCGGGGAGGCAGTGATGATAAATAGCAATACAGTACTCTTAAGATGCCCTGTTATTAGAATGATAAAAAAAAAAAAAATTAGAGGGAATGTCACTGTGGTATTTTGGATTTGGAAACGTTAGCTAGGAGAGGCCCTGCTGCCACTTTGTTGACCCCAGATAACTTCTGCCTGATCGCATGTCCCTGTGACGTCCACCATCCATTTGGATATCTTCTCTATTAACTTTCGATATTCTTTTCTGAGCCTACCATATTGATCACGGTTATCGGCGAATCAGAGTTCCACGCCGGAGAGGGAGTGTGAGAAAGAGAGACCACATCCAAGGGAGATTAATACATGAAATTTAATTATGATCGAGCGAAAATGTGGGAAAAGCTATTAAAGCGCAAATGTTGGACAAATTATTGAAGCGCAAATGTGGGACAATTTATTAAAGTGCAAGTGTGGGAAAAATGATTAAACCTCAAATGTGGGAAAAATTATTGAAGCGCAAATGTGGGACAAATTATTGAAGCGCAAATGTTGGACAACTTGTTAAAGTTTAAGCATTGAATGAAAGGAGGTTGCGCGCATCAATTAACCGCCTCCGGACCGCCTAACGCAGAATTGAGTTCCGGAGGAGGTCGATTCATTCCTCCTTCACGTTTCGGCAAGTCATCTCTTTTTTTTTTATCACTGCACAATCACTTTACAAGCGCTGCGGCGATAAAAAAATCTGTTTTGATATTTTTTATCAATCGCAGCGGCTTCCGGTACTTCGCTAGCCTCCCATTTGTAAGACAGGCTTGCTTTTTTTCTTGTGTAGTCTTAGGGAATACCCCCTAAATTTAGTTGACCAAATGGCAAGTAAGGGGTATTCTTCTGAAGAGGCCTACAGGCTTCTGACCCAGTCGGATGAGGAATGGGAACCCTCATCTGACGAAACCAGCGGGTTGGAATAAGAACCTGTAGAAAGCAGTGGCAGTCTGACCCAGAGTTCGGACAATGAGGTTGAGGTCCCTGATACCACCAGGCGTACCCGGCCCCGTGTTGCTAGACCACAGGTTGCGCAGGATCCACTTCAAGGGCAGCAGAGTGGGGCTGGCTCTGTCGGATTACATGGTGAGGCATACACCAGCAGCGCAGCCCATCCTGGACCTAGTACCAGCACTGCCGTAGAACATGGTGAAGTGGCGAGCACCAGAAGGACAGTTGAAGCTGGTACGGTGGCACGTGCATTAGTTCCCCCATTGCAGCCACCACACAGACAGGCACGTAGAGCCCCTAGAGTCCCTGAGGTGCTGGCAAACCCTGATTGGCAGCCCCCAACTTCAGTCGCACCAGTAGTTCCTCCTTTCACCGCCCAGTCTGGATTTCAGGTTGAGACAGCTCAGATCGGATCGGCACTGGGTTTATTTGAGCTGTTCTTGACTGCGGAGCTCTTGGAAAAAACAAACCGGTATGCCACTCAATTTATAGCCGCCAACCCGGGAAGCTTTTATGCCCAGTCTTTCCGGTGGAAACCCGTCCAAGTTTCCGAATTTAAAACTTTTCTGGGCCTTCTCCTCAACATGGGTCTAAAAAAAAGCATGAATTGTCATATTGGTCCACGAACCCAATTCATCACATGCCCATGTTCTCTGCTGCCATGTCCAGGACACGATTTGAGACCATCCTGCTTTTTCTGCACTTTAGTGACAACAGTACCTCTCGTCCCAGAGGCCACCCAGCTTTTGACCGGCTCCACAAAATTTGGCCCCTCATAGACCACTTTAACAGCAAATTTGCAGATTTGTATACCCCTGAGCAAGACATCTGCATAGACGAGTCCCTGATACATTTTACCGGGCGCCTTGGCTTCAAACAATACATCCCAAGCAAGCGCGCCCGGTATGGGGTCAAATTGTATAAGCTCTGTGAAAGTGCCACAGGCTATACGCACAAATTTCAAGTCTATGAGGGTAAAGATCAGACCCTAGAGCCGGTCGGTTGCCCTGACTACCTGAAGAGCAGTGGGAAGATAGTCTGGGACTTGGTGTCACTCTTATTTGGCAAGGGGTACCATCTTTATGTGGACAATTTCTACACAAGTGTGCCACTCTTCAGGCATTTGTTTCTAGAACAGATTGGCTGCTGTGGCACCGCGCAACCTAGTCGCCGGGGCTTCCCCCAACGGCTCGTTACCACCCGTCTTGCAAGGGGGGAGAGGGCTGCCTTGTGTAAGGAAGAACTGCGTGACGTTTACATGCTCTCCTCCATTCACGCAAACACGACAATCAAAATTGAACGAGCAACTGGAGTCATTGAAAAGCCCCTCTGTGTCCACAACTATAATTCGCTCATGGGAGGGGTGGACTTCAATGACCAGATGTTGGCTCCTTATTTACTCTCCCGCAGGACCAGACGCTGGTATAAGAAGATGTCTGTATACCTAATTCAATTGGCGATGTACAATAGTTTTGTTCTCTACAGTAAGGCTGGGAGAACAGGATCCTTCCTCAAATTTCAGGAAGAGATCATCGAGAACCTCCTGTATCCAGGAGGTTCCGTGGCCCCAACCACCAGTGTAGTGAGCCGTCTACACAAGCAAAATTTCCCCAATGTCGTTGCTGGCACCTCAAACCAAGCGCCACCCCGAAAAAAATGTTGTGTCTGTAGGAGGAGTGGAATAAGGCATGACACCCGCTATTTCTGTCCTGACTGCCCTGACCACCCTGCCCTATGCTTAGGGGAGTGTTTCTGGAAGTACCATACACAGGTACACTATTAGTATAGGGATTGCGTGACACAGGACAGGCACACAGGGCTCCTAGGGCCCTTTCACTCACAGCTGCTGCAAACCTCTCCTTTCACCTGGGACAAAGTTCATAATGTACTTCGCCACTTCTGTGGGCGATTTGCGCTTGCAAATTGTCCCATGTGGAAGGAAAGGTTTGTCCTATAAAGGTAAAAGTTTGTTTTTTTATCTTCTAGGTGGACCAATCGATCGACCAGCTGCAGCACTGATGTGCATTCTGACAGAAGCATTGCGCTGCTGTCAGATTACACAAAAGTCGGTGTATGCGGTGCTGCAAGATGAGATTTATCCTCTGCAGTAAAAAAAAATATGTTTGCCGAGGCTTATGAGCTGAGGGGCGGTGTTCATATGCTTTGGCAAACATTTTTTATTAAAAAAAATTACAATTCCGGCAATGATTTATTCATCCACATCGATTGATGTGAATGGAGAAATTGGGTTTGCCAGGGCATACGAGCTGAGTGGTTTTGGATGTTGGGCGGAGCTCTTATGTCCTGGCAGACGCCTTTCCCCTCTTTTTTTGCACATTTTTGGGCAGAGAATTTTTCATCCACATTGATCGATGCGAATGAAGAAATCTGTGCCGTTCATTTTTTCTTTCAGCCCAGAGGCTGAATGGAAAAAAATTAATCTCATTACCCTGTATGCTCAATATAAGGAGAATAGAAGAAACTCCTAATGCTGGCCATACATGTAATGATTGCGGAGACCCTCAAATGCCAGGGCAGTACAAACACCCCACAAATGACCCCATTTTGGAAAGAATACACCCCAAGGTATTCGCTGAGGGGCATATTGAGTCCATGAAAGATTGAACTTTTTGTCCCAAGTTAGCGGAAAGGGAGACTTTGTGAGAGAAAAAAAACAAAAAACTATTTCCGCTAACTTGTGCCAAAAAAAAAATCTTCTATGAACTCGCCATGCCCCTCACGGAATACCTTGGGGTGTCTTCTTTCCAAAATGGGGTCACATGTGGGGTATTTATACTGCCCTGGCATTTTAGGGGCCCTAAAGTGTGAGAAGAAGTCTGGAATCCAAATGTCTAAAAATGCCCTCCTAAAAGGTACTCATTGGAATTTGGGCTCCTTTGCGCACCTATGCTGCAAAAAAGTGTCACACATGTGGTATCGCTATACTCAGGAGAAGTAGGACAATGTGTTTTGGGGTGTATTTTTACATATACCCATGGTGGGTGAAAGAAATATCTCTGTCAAATGATAACTTTGTATAAAAAAAAATGGGAAAAGTTGTCTTTTAGAGAGATATTTCTCTCACCCAGCATGGGTATATGTAAAAAGACACCCCAAAACACATTGTGCTACTTCTCCTGAGTACGGAGATACCACATGTGTGACACTTTTTTGCAGCCAAGATGCGCAAAGGGGCCCAAATTCCAATGAGGGGTATGGTGAGTTCATGTAAAATTTTATTTTTTTGTCACAAGTTAGTGGAATATGAGACTTTGTAAGGAAAAAAAGAATTATAATAATCATTTTCCGCTAACTTGTGCCAAAAAAATATATATTGTAGGAACTCGCCATGCCCCTCACGGAAGACCTTGGGGTGTCTTCTTTCCAAAATGGGGTCACTTGTGAGGTTTTTATACTATCCTGGCATTTTAGGGGCCCTTAAGCATGAGAAGTAGCTTGGAATCCAAATGCGTAAAAAATGCCCTGTGAAATCCTCAAGATACTCATATTCTAACCCCCAAGCAAGCGTCCCCGTCACCATGGGAACGCCTTGGGGTTAGTATATACCATCGGATCTGAGTTTTTACGATCTCACTGAGATCGTGAAAACTCAGATCCGATTGTACAGTCGTGGCCAAAAGTTTTGAGAATGACACAAATATTAGTTTTCACAATGTTTGCTGCTAAACTGCTTTTAGATCTTTGTTTCAGTTGTTTCTGTGATGTAGTGAAATATAATTACACGCACTTCATACGTTTCAAAGTCTTTTATCGACAATTACATGACATTTATGCAAAGAGTCAGTATTTGCAGTGTTGGCCCTTCTTTTTCAGGACATCTGCAATTCGACTGGGCATGCTCTCAATCAACTTCTGGGCCAATTCCTGACTGATACCCATTCTTTCATAATCACTTCTTGGAGTTTGTCAGAATTAGTGGGTTTTTGTTTGTCCACAAGTTCTCAATGGGATCAAGATCGGGGGAGTTTCCAGGCCATGGACCCAAAATGTCAACGCTTTGGTCCCCGATCCCTTAGTTATCACTTTTGCCTTATGGCATGATGCTCCATCGTGCTGGAAAATGCATTGTTCTTCACCAAACTGTTGTTGATTTGTTGGAAGAAGTTGCTGTTGGAGGGTGTTTTGGTACTATTCTTTATTCATGGCTGTGTTTTGGGGCAAAATTGTGAGTGAGCCCACTCCCTTGGATGAGAAGCAACCCCACACATGAATGGTCTCAGGATGCTTTACTGTTGGCATGACACAGGACTGATGGTAGCGCTCACCTTTTCTTCTCCGGACAAGCCTTTTTCCTGATGCCCCAAACAATCGGAAAGAGGCTTCATCTGAGAATATGATTTTGCCCCAGTCCTCAGCAGTCCATTCACCATATTTTCGGCAGAAGAGCAATCTGTCCCTGATGGTTTTTTTTGGAGAGAAGTGGCTTCTTTGCTGCCCTTCTTGACACCAGGCCATCTTCCAAAAGTCTTCGCCTCACTGTGCGTGCAGATGCGCTCATACCTGCCTGCTGCCATTCCTAAGCAAGCTCTGCACTGGTGGCACTCTGATCCTACAGCTGAATCCTCTTTAGGAGACGATCCTGGCGCTTGCTGGACTTTCTTGGATGCCCTGAAGCCTTCTTAACAAGAATTGAACCTCTTTCCTTGAAGTTCTTGATGATCCTATAAATTGTTGATTGAGGTGCAATGTTAGTAGCCACAATATCCTTGCCTGTGAAGCCATTTTTATGCAACGCAATGATGGCTGCACGCGTTTCTTTGCAGGTCACCATGGTTAACAATGGAAGAACAATTATTTCAAGCATCACCCTCCTTTTAACAGGTCAAGTCTGCCATTTTAACCCGATCAGCCTGACATAATGATCTCCAGCCTTGTGCTCGTCAACAATCTCACCTGGGTTAACAATACAATTACTGAAATGATCTCAGCAGGTCCTTTAATGACAGCAATGAAATGCAGTGGAAAGGATTTTTTGGGATTAAGTTAATTTTCATGGCAAAGAAGGACTATACAATTTCTATTATCTAAACTTAAGCATCAACTTTTCCAATTCCCAATATTTATGTAATTCTCAAAACTTTTGGCCACGACTGTATATTCTAACCCCCAGGCAAGCGCCCCCATCACCATGGGAACACCTGGGAGTTAGAATATACCAATGGATCTGAGTTTTCAAGATCTCACTCAGTAAAAACTCAGATCCGATTATAAATTGTAACCCACAGGCGTTCCCATCGTGACAGGGATGCTTGTCGGGGAGGAGTATGCTGAAGTGGAACAACTGTGTAGATTGAAAAAAAAAAGACGAATATTCTAAAAAATGAATATATTCGATATAGTGCTATATATTAGTTTTTTAGAATCTGGTATGAATGTTAAAATTACTAGTTTAGTCAATAAAACAGAATTAGAAATGACAATAGAATAAAAATCGAAAGTATTTACCCCTGACTTCTTATTTTCTGGATTGCTGCAATGTTGATTTCGAAAATATATTATAGAAATATTTAAATAAATGAGCTTTGGTGATAGAACAAATAGTCGCTATGTGCTCCTTATAAAAATTGTATATAATAGACAACTGTGAAAAACAACCATATGGTAAATGCGTATTGGTGCTCCAAAGGTGTAGTCCCACACTTTGTGAATAAATAACAAAGTAATATAAAAAAAAGTAATATAAAAAAATATATATATAAAAATGATGAAAAGATGTGAAAAAAAGTATCCAGGTAGTGATCAGTACCAATTGAAGATTCACAGTCAATTGAATGGCTTGTCAAATTTATAATATACCTGCAGGCTTTTGCTGAGGGCTAGGTATTAGCTGTAGGGCTGGTATCTGGGGCGTCCCCCTGATGCACAGCCTCTTACCTTACCCTTCCCACGATAGTCTTCAGATTGGATTCTTCTGTTTAGGCAGGCTAGGTTCTTCTGTCTTTACACTTATAGTAGCAGATAGAACGTGTGGTGTTCTCCAAGATCGCTGGTGAGTTGCAGTCTCTCCGGACTGTGTTGTGCTTGAGTCTCGGCGTCCCACGTGATCCTGCCCTAAGATCTCCGGACCTTGCAGTATGTGAACCTCAGCGTCTCATGTATACCAGCAAATTAGCGTTGTCATGTGATATTCCACATGATATAGAGAAAGTCAGGTGATGACGTTTTCGCTCTACTGGATCTTTCAAGGGCTCAGTCTTTATAGTAAAAGATAATAAAAGATGATGATGTTGGATAGTTTGTATATAGTTTTAGGTGGGTAGTTTTCAATTACCGAAACAGCCAGACGCGTTTCGAGGTATCAACCTCTTCCTCAGTGGCTTCGGTATATGCTGCAACTACCCCCTTCTTTTATAGTGTGTGGCCTTAAAACCCACCTAAAACATGACATGGATTTGTAGTATTCATCCGATCCTATCCAACCTTAAAATTTGAATATACATTCATAATACCTTTTACATTGTTACATTCATAAGATTAAATTGTTCTATGAGGTGAGGAGCAGATAGATTAAGCCAGAAAAGGAGCCACACTTGCATTTATGTTTCAGTTCTTTAGTAAGTTCTATACTTGTTCCAATATATATAGGCTCCCCTAAACTCTCCATTTATTTGTTTCTGAGAGACTTTGTTTATCTTTATAGTTTCATTGAGATCACAGAGTATAATTTTGATCACATAATGCATAATTAGTATAAAGGAGCAAAAAACGCACCTGCCTTTTTGATACATTTGGTTGCGATTCTTATTGCGTTTTTCATTGCATTTTTTATTGCTTGCAATCTTTCCTATATATAGAGGATATATTCCATGGGTTTAGACTTTCCAAAAATATTTCAGTTACAATTAGACTCTAGACACCTCGGAGTTACCTCTTCTATTCCGTCTACACATCTCTATGTCACTTAGCATCTTCATTATTGATAGTGTTTACATTATTTTTGCTGCATCTGTATTCACAAGATGCAGTATTTATTATATTCACATAGTGTATAAGGAAACTGGAGGCAAGATTAACCCAGAGGAGCAAAACACGCACCTGCGTTTTTTATTTTCTGTGTTTGTAAATACATATTCTGTGTTCTATTGTTGAAAAGGGGAGGGGGCCTTCCACCGAGGAGAGATCCTGGTGCTGATAAACAGCCAGACTCAGGATGTCTCATCAGAAAAAGGCACCCGTCCCCACATTTATAGGAAACCAAATAGTTCGAAATCCGAGTTAAGACCCCTTGGTAACAGTGTTTCAAAGTAAAAAATCCGTCTGGATTCTTGACGTGACATCCTAGCAATATGGTCCCCTCCTCTCCAATTTACATCTATTTTCTCAAAGGCTGCAAATACCATACAGCTAGGATTCTTGTTGTGATATTGTTTGTAGTGTAGTGATGCTTATCATACCCATTCTTGATATTGGTTATGTGCTCTGCAATCCGTTTCTTGAGAGAGCGTTTTGTTCTCCCAATATATTGTTTTTTACATTGGCATTCTATTATGTATAAAATATTTTTTGAACTGCAAGTTAAAAAGTCCTGTATTTTCCATACAAAAGAGTTTGTACACGAGTGTATTACTGTAGTTTTTTTGGCAAATGTCGTGATTCTGTAAACACCAAATTTCCCGCATCTATAAAAGCCGTTCAGGTTCAGCCAATTGTGTATGGTTAAATTTTTTCTTTTGTTTTTGTTTGTTGGAGCCACATTTATGGATAAGTTTTGTGCCTTTGTATAGGTAATAAGGGGACCATCACTCACCATAGGTCCTATTACCTTATCCTTCAATTAGTGGTGCCAATGTTTCTCACAAATTCTTTCTACTTTCTTATATTGTTTGTTGAATGGCAATATCATTCGTAATTTGTCTTCTGTGTTTTGTTTAATTTTCTCCTCAAAGAATGTCTCTCTCTGCATGCTTTTTACCTTCATTAGTGATTCATCTAATATGTTTATGGGGTATTTTTTATCCAGAAATTGTTCTTTTATAGATATGGATTCTCTCTCAAAATCTTTTTGCTCTGTACAGTTTCTTTTTATCCTCCTAAATTGTCCTGCTGGGACTTCTAACAACCATCTTGGCAGATGGCAGCTCGAAAAGAGGATGTAGCTGTTCCGGGAAACTGATTTTTGATATGTGCTGCAGGTTAATCTGTTGTTCTGTGCTTTAATTAGTAGATCTAGAAATTCTACCTGTTCTGTACTTGTATTAGCAGAGAATTTGAGATTATATGTGTTGGTATTAATTCCCTATAAGAATAAATTAACTCTTCTCGAGTACTCCTCCAGATTAACAGGAAGTCGTCTATGAATCTATGCCAGAGTACCAGGCCTGCCCCCAGCATGGGCAGAACACTCTCACATTCCCATTGTGCTATGAATGGATTAGCATAGCTGGGGCAAACCTGGTACCCATAGCAGTCCCTCTGAGTAGTCGAGATTGTAAGCGAAGTAGTTGTGGGTCAAGATGAAGTTGACCCCTTCTGCTATGAATTCTATCTGTTCCTCTGGGAAGTTACTATGGACATTTAACTGGGTCTTTAGTAATTGTATCCCTTGATTATGATTAATTACTGTATAGAGAGAATTCACGTCTAGTGTTCCCAATATCCAGTTGGGCTCATATTTAAGTTTGTCCACTATTTTTATCACCTGCGTTGCATCCCTAATGTAAGAGAAATTATTTTTTACACTAGGTTGAAGATTTTTGTCGATATATTCTGACAGATTCGATGTAAGCGAACCTATGCCAGAGATGATTGGCCTCCGTGGGGGATTAGATTGATCTTTATGAACTGCGGGGAGGCAGTAGAATACCGGTAATCGTTGTTGGGTACTAGTGATATATTTGCATTCCTGTTCGCTTAGGATTCCCCGTTCCTAACCATCTCTGGCATAGTTCAGCAGTTCAATGTTGTATTCTTTTGTAGGGTCTTTCATTAATCTGGAGTATGTAGTGATGTCTGATAGTTGTCTTAAACATTCTATTTCATATTTTTGTGTCTCCAGAATCACAATAGCCCCCCCCCCCCCTTTATCTGCCGGTCAAATGCAACAAAAATGCAGGTGCGTTTTTTGCTCCTCTGGGTTAATCCTGCCTCCGGTTTCCTCATACTATGTGAATATAATAAATACTGCATCTTGTGAATACAGATGCAGCAAAAATAATGTACACACTATCAATAATGAAGATGCTGAGTTACATAGAGATGTGTACACGGAATAGAAGAGGTAACTCCGAGGTGTCTAGAGTCTAACTGCAACTGAAAGATTTTTGGGAAGTCTAAACCCATGGAATATATCCTCTATATATATAGGAAAGATTGCAAACAATAAAAAATGCAATGAAAAACGCAATAAGAATCACAACCAAATGTATGAAAAACGCAGGTGCGTTTTTTGCTCCTTTATACTAATTATGCATTATGTGATCAAAATTATACTCTGTGATCTCAATGAAACTATAAAGATAAACAAAGTCTCTCAACAAATAAATGGAGAGTTTAGGGGAGCCTATATATATTGGAACAAGTATAGAACTTACTAAAGTGCGGCTTCTTTTCTGGCTTAATCTATCTGCTCCTCACCTCATAGAACAATTTAATCTTATGAATGTAACAATGTAAAAGGTATTATGAATGTATATTCAAATTTTAAGGTTGGATAGGATCGGATGAATACTACAAATCCATGTCATGTTTTAGGTGGGTTTTAAGGCCACACACTATAAAAGAAGGGGGTAGTTGCAGCATATACCGAAGCCACTGAGGAAGAGGTTGATACCTCGAAACGCGTCTGGCTGTTTCGGTAATTGAAAACTACCCACCTAAAACTATATACAAACTATCCAACATCATCATCTTTTATTATCTTTTACTATAAAAACTGAGCCCTTGAAAGATCCAGTAGAGCGAAAACGTCATCACCTGACTTTCTCTATATCATGTGGAACATCACATGACAACGCTAATTTGCTGGTATACTGCAAGGTCCGGAGATCTTAGGGCAGGATCATGTGGGACGCCGAGACTCAAGGACAACACAGTTCGGAGAGACTGCAACTTACCAGCGATCTTGGAGACCACCACACGTTCTATCTGCTACTATAAGTGTAAAGACAGAAGAACCTAGCCTGCCTAAACAGAAGAATCCAATCGGAAGACTATCGTGGGAAGGGTAAGGTAAAAGGCTGTGCATCAGGGGGCGCCCCAGACGCCAGCCCTACAGCTAATACCTAGCCCTCAGGGAAACTGCAGGTATATTATAAATTCGACAAGCCATTCAATTGACTGCGAATATTCAATTAGTACTGATCACTACCTGGATACTTTTTTCACATTTTTTCACATCTTTTCATCATTTTTAGATATATATTTTTTTATATTACTTTGTTATTTATACCCAAAGTGTGGGACTACACATTTGGAGCACTAATACGCATTTACCATATGGTTGTTTTTCACAGTTATATATTATATACAATTTTTATAAGGAGCACATAGCGACTATTTGCTCTATCACCAAAGCACATTTATTTAAATATTTCTATAATATATTTTTGAAATAATAAGAAGTCAGGGGTTCATACTATCGATTTTTATTCTATTGTCATTTCTAATTCTATTTTTTCTATTTTATTGATTAAACTAGTCATTTTAACATTCATACCAGATGGTGAGTGCCTGTTTTTATTTCGTATACTTGTAACGAATTTGTGGATGATAGGGTGAATCATCTAAAAACAGAGCACCTTAACCACAGACCGGATACAGGAGAGCCACAATATACTTGTTATACTTATTTTTTAGAATATTCGTCATTTTTCCCATCTAAAGTCATGATTCCTCCCTGCTTAAGTTGCTTGTGGGCCAATGACAAGGGGGGCAACTTAGTCCTCATGGATACAAGGAAATACAAGAAGATGTGCTTGGACATCCTAGGAAACAGGGAGTCATATGAATTACTATCTAAAGACCCTGGTCTTATGTATTTCCTTGAGCGGAGAAATATTCTCAATAAAGGATTCCAAGAAAAATTGATAAGTGAGGCAGAGTTTGATTTCCTCTTGCCACAGTATCCGGTCACAGCAACCTTCTATTCCCTGCCCAAAATACACAAGGGTACTAGTCCCCTTAGAGGCCGCCCGATAGTGTCAGGGGTAGGGAGTCTAGGGCAAAATGTAGGCATCTATGTTGACAAGATTATTCGACCATTAGTAGAATTACTTCCATCCTACATACGTGATACATCTGACCTTCTGTTGAGATTAAATGGTGTATGTTTGGATGACAAAATAATCTTTGCGTCCATAGATGTAGAGGCACTCTACAGCAATATTAAACATAACCTGGTGTCACAAGGGTGTCAAGAGCCACGTCTGACTCCGTTATACCCGGGGTCAGGAAGTCGCAGCGGGTGGCTGCGCGCTCTATGTCTAGAGATCACGCTGTTTCTTAATGATAGTTTTCTGTGTTTGCCTTACTATCCTTTTTGTCTCACTCAGGGATCCGTAGCTTCTCCTCCTCAGCTGTTTCTTGTCTGTCACTCCCAATCTCCTTATATTCTCCTCTCTCACTTCTCTGGTTGCCAGATATAGAGCTTCCTGCCTGGACTTCTATACTGACCCACTGCAGCTGTGAATCCTGGTTGTTGTTCCAGAGTGTTACCCTCCGGATCCCTGTTGGGCTTTTTGTTGTCCTCTGTTGTCGCCCACCTGGAATTATATGTTGTCTGTATTGTCTGTCCTCCCCTTGGTGTTTTCCTTTAGTGTTAGTGGTGCGGACTAGTGCTCCCACCGCCCTATTCACTACATAGGGCTCATCTTAGGGAAAGCCAGGGTTTTAGGCACGTGATCGGCGTACGGGTGAGGAACCCTTCTAGGGACGTCAGGGCAGTCAGGTGCCAGCTGCAAGGTGAGTCAGGGGTCACCACCTTTCCCTCTCTTTTGGACAGAGCCTTCCCTTTTCCCTCCCTTTGTGTCACGTATGTGATAGGCACGCCGGTCAGGATATCATATCTGGCCCTTATTTTTTGGGAAGAGAAAAAAGAAAGAATCCAGTATGGATCCTATTGCTGCTTTGGCAAAACAACTTCAAGGCCTGTCTTTGGAGGTGGCAGGATTGAAGGCGTCGGTCCTCCAGCAACAGCAGCAAATGTAGCAGACCGCAAGCCCAGCGTTTGCTATGGGTAACCAGGTTGTTGCAGAACCCAAGGTTGTTCTTCCTGACAGATTTTCTGGGGGAAGGGACAAGTTTGTGACATTCCGTGAGGCCTGTAAATTATATTATAAGCTGCGCCCTTACTCCTCTGGTAATAAAGAACAGCAGGTGGGGATTGTTATTTCCCTGCTTCAGGGGGACCCGCAATCCTGGGCGTTCTCTTTACCCCCTGGTTCCCAGGCTCTCCGGTCAGTGGATGAATTTTTTGGGGCCTTGGGTCTCATATATGATGACCCTGACCGAGTCGCCCTGGCTGAGTCTAAGTTACGGAGACTCCTACAGGGAGATCGGCCAGCAGAGGAATATTGCTCAGAGTTCCGTAGGTGGGCTACGGATACTCAGTGGAACGACCCGGCTCTCAGGAGTCAGTTCTGCTCTGGGTTATCCGAAAGGGTTAAGGATGCGCTTGCACTGTATGAGACTCCCCTTTCCCTTGATGCTGTTATGTCCCTCTCTATCAGAATAGATAGACGTCTTACCCTAAGTTCACACTTGCGCGTTTTACAGCGCGTTCGAACGTGCTGAAAAACGCCCGACGCATAAACAAGTTCTTGAGCTTTTTTTTGTCCGTTTGTTGCGCGTTTTGGCCCATAGACTTCAATGGGAACGTGCAACTTTTTTTGACACTGAAAACGCGCGTTCGAACGCGCGTTTTGGATTTAGCAACATGCTGGAAAAGGCCCAACACCAGGTGCAAAGCACAGTTTTGGAGAGAATCCAGCATGGAGGAGTCTGTGTGTGACACCGAGACCCTGATCAGGCTGGTGCAAGCCAAACGCTGCCTGTATAATACGCAGGATGGCAAGTACAAAAATAGGAGGAGCAGGCAGCAGGCCTGGGAGGATATCGCAAAAAGCATCTGGCCAGATTGGACAACTTTCAGCAAGACAGTGAAACAGGGAAAATGTATTTCCATGTGTGTTCTAATGTGAAAAGTAAACTCCTTGTGTGCAGTGGTGTACCAACTATATGTAATAGCCCTGGCCAGCTCTACCTGCAGCCCTCCAGCTGTTGTCAAACGCCACCTCCACAAATGCTGGGCTGTATTTTACTTGCTGGAGCCTGTGCAGGCATGCATGGAGTTGGATTTTTTAGCAACAGCTAGAGGGACGCAGC
The DNA here is from genome assembly GCF_014858855.1 of Bufo gargarizans. Taxonomy (NCBI): domain Eukaryota; kingdom Metazoa; phylum Chordata; class Amphibia; order Anura; family Bufonidae; genus Bufo; species Bufo gargarizans. The sequence goes on along the minus strand of NC_058085.1, from coordinate 228,208,336 downwards.
ATCACCATCCCTGTTCTTGTATATGGGCACTCAGTGGCCTTAGTTTACAAAGAATGATGTGCACATTACATGTTGTATAGTGTCCCTCACCCCTTTAGTTTTTAGTTACTAGTTCACCCACCCCTTAGTCCTGGTTCACCCTCCCCCACATTCTGGTACAATGCAATGGCCCAGTATGTTCAATTTGCAGTGGTTCCACTGTCTTGTGCCAGTCTGCGCTCTTTCAATCCGCAAATGTAGTGGCATTTTGAAATGTAGGCCTAATTTTGGGTTGAGGGATTTGAATCCTAAGTTGTTATTGATATTGTGTACTTTTTCAAATTAGACTGTTTGTGGGCTATGGGTGGGCTGGCATATTTTAGGTGCTTTGGTTTCTAACGTGCCAGTATTGGGCACCTTGATGGGATCCGTTATTTCACCTACATTGGCTTATATTCTACTGGCCGAGTATTGGGCACTTAAATGGGACACATGATTTCGCCCACATTTTTAACCAGTGTTAATGGGCGACTATTGATGGCCACTATAGGGGCATCCACAAGGGGCACTATATAGGTGAAAAAACAGAAATGCACAAAAGCTCGTTTCAAATTTTGTAATTTAGGCATAGTAATAAACAACCAAAATGGAAAATAAAATAATATTGAAACACTCTTTTCAGAAGAAAAATATAAATTAACATAAACTTAGATGGCTTCCAATTGCCAGGGTAACGCCCCATGTGGTGATAAAAAATATGCGGTGAAGTGTTTCCGGACAGCCGCAAAGTGTCTGGTCCCACGCACACCGCTCGGATTAGGACTCTCCAAGGAATGGCTGAGGGAATCTTCAAAATTAAAGCCATCCCGTACACGTACAAAATTATGCAGAGCACACGCTGCCTTCACGGCCGAGATGGCGGTCTCCAATTTTAAATGAATAGGAGAATGGAGAAAGCGCCATTTGTTTGCTAAAATGCCGAAGGTGCACTCCACCACCCTGCGTGCCCTTGTCAGCCGGTAATTAAATACCAGTCCACATTCATGCCACCGAAAACGTACCATCCGGTGGAGACATACGCACAGTTAATACTTAAAGAAATAAGAGAGCATTTTCACAAGGTAAAGCATGGTGGACTATTCATGACTCCAAACATTACTGTGGAATAAAAAAGAGCGATCAGGGCTCTTATGGAGGACAATACTCTTATGATAAAACCTGCTGATAAGGGGGGTTCGATTGTGGTGATGGATAGGGAGAAATATATTAATGAGGTCATGAGACAGCTGTCTGATGCTCAAACATACCAATTACTTGATAGAGATCCAGTTTGGAGAATTAAAGAGAAAATTGTTGCTATGGTTGAGCATTTTGAAACAGCTGGGACGATCGATTCAGACATGAGTAGATTCTTGATTAAGCAATCCCCCATCACCCCGGTATTATACATTTTACCCAAAGTGCATAAGACCCTTATAGATCCCCCTGGACGCCCTATTGTGTCCTCAGTAGATTCCAGTCTTAGTCCATTGGCCATAGTATTAGATAAAGCCCTGACACCACTTGTTAGAAATACTAAATCTTTTCTATCAGATACTCCTCATTTTCTACGATTGATTAATGATTTGGGTCATGTTCCTGAGGACAGCCTCCTTGTGACTATCGACGTTGTGAGTCTTTACACGTCGATTAGCCACAGGGAGGGGATCCAGGCGGTTTCTAAGATTTTGGAGATCAGCGAATATACTGCATCTTTACGTGATTTTTTTCTACATCTGTTGAACATTGTTCTGAGAGAAAATTATTTTCTATTTGGGGATAATTATTATCTCCAGAAGCGTGGGACCGCGATAGGGTCAAACGTGGCCCCGCCCTATGCAAATATATTCATGGCTGCATTTGAGGAAACATACGTGTATACCAATGAATTACAGGTCCTTCTCAAATAATTAGCATATTGTGATAAAGTTCATTATTTTCTGTAATGTACTGATAAACATTAGACTTTCATATATTTTAGATTCATTACACACCAACTGAAGTAGTTCAAGCCTTTTATTGTTTTAATATTGATGATTTTGGCATACAGCTCATGAAAACCCAAATTTCCTATCTAAAAAAAATAGCATATTTCATCTGACCAATAAAAGAAAAGTGTTTTTAATACAAAAAAAGTCAACCTTCAAATAATTATGTTCAGTTATGCACTCAATACTTGGTCGGGAATCCTTTTGCAGAAATGACTGCTTCAATGCCGCGTGGCATGGAGGCAATTAGCCTGTGGCACTGCTGAGGTGTTATGGAGGCCCAGGATGCTTCGATAGCGGCCTTAAGCTCATCCAGAGTGTTGGGTCTTGCGTCTCTCAACTTTCTCTTCCCAATATCCCACAGATTCTCTATGGGGTTCAGGTCAGGAGAGTTGGCCGGCCAATTGAGCACAGTAATACCATGGTCAGTAAACCATTTACCTGTGGTTTTGGCACTGTGAGCAGGTGCCAGGTCGTGCTGAAAAATGAAATCTTCATCTCCATAAAGCTTTTCAGCAGATGGAAGCATGAAGTGCTCCAAAATCTCCTGATAGCTAGCTGCATTGACCCTGCCCTTGATAAAACACAGTGGACCAACACCAGCAGCTGACATGGCACCCCAGACCATCACTGTCTGTGGGTACTTGACACTGGACTTCAGGCATTTTGGCATTTCCCTCTCCCCAGTCTTCCTCCAGACTCTGGCACCTTGATTTCCGAATGACATGCAAAATTTGCTTTCATCCGAAAAAAGTACTTTGGACCACTGAGCAACAGTCCAGTGCTGCTTCTCTGTAGCCCAGGTCAGGCGCTTCTGCCGCTGTTTCTGGTTCAAAAGTGGCTTGACCTGGGGAATGTGGCACCTGTAGCCGATTTCCTGCACACGCCTGTGGATGTTTCTACTCCAGACTCAGTCCACTGCTTCCGCAGGTCCCCCAAGGTCTGGAATCGGTCCTTCTCCACAATCTTCCTCAGGGTCCGGTCACCTCTTCTCGTTGTGCAGCGTTTTCTGCAACACTTTTTCCTTCCCACAGACTTCCCACTATGGTGCCTTGATACAGCACTCTGGGACCAGCCTATTCGTTCAGAAATTTCTTTCTGTGTCTTACCCTCTTGCTTGAGGGTGTCAATGATGGCCTTCTGGACAGCAGTCAGGTCGGCAGTCTTACCCATGATTGCGGTTTTGAGTAATGAACCAGGCTGGGAGTTTTTAAAAGCCTCAGGAATCTTTTTCAGGTGTTTAGAGTTAATTAGTTGATTCAGATGATTAGGTTAATAGCTTGTTTAGAGAACCTTTTCATGATATGCTATTTTTTTGAGATAGGAATTTTGGGTTTTCAGGAGCTGTATGCCAAAATCATCAATATTAAAACAATAAAAGGCTTGAACTACTTCAGTTGGTGTGTAATGAATCTAAAATATATGAAAGTCTAATGTTTATCAGTACATTACAGAAAATAATGAACTTTATCACAATATGCTAATTTTTTGAGAAGGACCTGTATATATTGAGAATATTTTGGTTTGGAAAAGGTTTATTGATGATATTTTTTGCATATGGGCGGGGCCACGTGAGACCCTGGTGGCGTTCATGGATCATCTGAATTCAGCATGCGAGGGTCTACAGTTTACAATGACATGTGATAGAGATAAAGTGAGTTTTTTTAGATACATTGGTCATAAAAAACCAGGAAGGTCAATTATCCACTGAACTCTATAGGAAGGAAACGGATCGAAACAGCATTTTACATTATTCGAGTGCACACCCCCCTTCTTTAAAAAGGTCTATACGTAAATCTCAATACCAGCGGGTTAGGCGGATTGTTACGGATCCGCTTTTACAGAATCAGAGGCTGGGGGAAATGACTACTAGATTCAGAGAAAGAGGATACCCCCTAGATGTATTATCTAACAGTGGTGCTTGTCAATCAATAGTGAGGGTTGAACATAAGAAAAAGGATGATGTTAGGATAGCATTTGTTCATAAATTCCATCCCTTTAATGCATACATTGACAACATTATAAGAAAACACTGGCATTTATTGGGTAAGGCCTATCCAGAGGTCTCAGAATTTAAAAGTTTACCCTTGATTTGTAATAGGAAGAACCCTAGTTATAGGGATATGCTAGTTAAAGCGGACATAGGGGGCACTAAACATCGATTGCGTCAAAGTGTATTATCAACACCACGTAAAGGTACATTCCTCTGCCTGCATTGTTTCCAATGTTCACACATCATAAAGGGCTCCACATTCTATCATCCACATACTGGGATTCCGTTTGAAGTAAAAAGTTTTTTGTACATGTGAATCTTCAAATGTTATTTATCTGATTAAATGCCCTTGTGGTCTGTTATACATTGGACAGACAATGCAGGCAGTAAGGGACAGAATTAACAAACACAAATCGACTATTAGAACTAAAAACCTACTATTACCTATACCAAGCCACTTTGAAAAGTGCAGACATTCTATTGCTCAACTGAAATTTCAGGTTATAGAGCAGGTGATTAGACCGCGGATGGGGGGTGACATCAATAAGATGTTGCTACGGAGGGAAGCCTTCTGGATCCATACATTGGACACATTACACCCTAGAGGCCTCAATAGGGAATATGAGGTCATGTATCTGTAATAGTATAATTTGGTTATATATTTACAATATATTTATTGTTAATTTCTCAGGTATTGAAAATTTGAACGTTATACAAGAATTTTATCTACAAATGTAAGATGAGATATCTATCTAGATGCCGTTTTTTCTCTTTTCCCTTTTTTTTTTTTCCTCTTTCTGGCTTGTTCATTATTCAATTGATTACACCTGTAACTCTGTAGCCATTCCCTTTTGGGATGGACTTTAGCTCCTGTGGGCGGTGACTGTAGAGCATATAAAGTTTGTTAAGATTGTATTTGGATTACCTGTTGATGAAGGCACATTGCCGAAACCTGGTCCTGGTCTTTTCATTTATGGAATAAAAGACATCTGATTTGCACTAAGACACGACTGCTGGGATCCTTTATATATATTGCTGTGGATTGACGTCCTCTCCCGTGCAGTGTGCACTTGAATGTGAGTGCTGGTTTCTCTACACCAAAATTGGTAATTAAATACCCGCCTGGCAATGGAGAGTCCCCGGCTGGAGTACGGCCTCATCAGATGCTCCCCCAGCGCAAAGGCCTCGTCCCCCACAAAAACAAAGGGCATAGCCGGATAAGTGGTCCCAGGCAGTGTTGTGTTCCCCAGGAGGTCCAGCTCATTATTATTGAGCATTTGCCCAAAGGCAGAATGCCCCAAAACAGCTGAGTCTGAGCAGCTGCCGTAGGACCCCACGTCAATGTACCTGAAGCAATAGTTTGCATCACACACCGCAAAAAGAACAAACGAAAAATATTCTTATAATTAAAAAATTGACTCCCGCTCCTGATGGGCTTCTTAACGCGGATGTGCTTGCCGTCTATTGCGCCGACACAGTTCGGGAAATTGCAGGATTGAAAAAAATGACCCGCAATTTGCAGCCAGTCCTCCTTCTGTGGTTGGGCCATCACAGCAGGATGAAGGACGTCCCAAATTGCCACGCAGGTTTCCCGGACGACCATACTGGCTGTGGACTTCCCGATGAGAAAGGCGAAGTGTAGACTGGCCAATGACTGTCCGGTAGCTAAATACCTGAAACAAATGTAAGAAAATAAAGAGACATTAACGGATGTTTTTTTTTTCTTTTTTCTTTTTTCATAGTCAACACTATCAAAGGCAAATGGAAAAGCCTGAAAGACGCCTTTATCCGCCATAGGCGCAAAGAAAGGAAGCAGAGGAGCGGATCGTCCCCAAGCGCACGCTCCAGTTACGTGCATGCCCAACAGATGTCATTTTTGATACAGTGCACGGAAATGCGGAGGTGAGTCAAGGGCATACACATTGAGGAGAGGATGTGGTATGACATGACATACATTCAATTTCATATGGGGAACATACTTACCTATATTTTCCACTTCACAGCACCGATAGTAGCTGGGAACTCAGCCAGGCGCTAGATGATGATGAAGAGGATGAGGGCACAACCATGGACAGTGAGCCCGGACCATCTATGGGGCCAATGAGTCCTCCAGGCCCCCAACCCACTCCGAGTTTCGTGAGCCCCATGCAGACTGTCCCAACCGTCCCAGAGGCAAGTCGGCAGCCCCGACATAAAAGGAGGAGAACATAGAGGCATGAGGACAGGCTAATAGGCTGCCTGGATGCCCTGGCACATCCTGTGCCAAAACTTACAAGTGATGCCTATTTTCTCATCATTCTCAGAGGAGAAAATGCTACATGTGCCCAGAAATCTGGTCACACAAGTAAGGGATGAGGTGTCTAAGACCATTGATAAATATTGCATCCCTTATGAGATCCCAACGTCTATCAGTGCCCCACAGCAGGCCCCACATCAGCCAGCACAATATGGCAACAATATGGGCCACAATATTGCCCCCAATATGGGCCACAATATGGCCCACAATATGGGCCACTACATCCCCAGCATGCACAACAACACCCTCACACATACCCAGCACACACATACACACAAAGTAACATACAACACCCTCTTGACACATGGCAGACACAACACACATCATACCCATATTCCATACAAGCACGGGCCCATGCACCTCCACCACCACCACCACTGAAATGCCACCCGCCAATCAGTCTCGCGGAGCCAGAGAGACACGGCGGGATCCCAAGGCGGAGTTTTCAGGGCCGCAATATGAAACCCTTTAAAAATTATAAGAGGGAAATTCTCAGGCTCAAGGGTTTTGGAGCCAAAAAGGTCACATATATAGGAAAAGGTTTCTAATATTTTTATGTTGTTTTAAAAAAATTGCTCCTTTGTTTGTTAAACAGAGTTAACACATTTTAGTTGGAAATGTACGATGTTAATACATTCGCCAAAGATAAAAAATTGGAAGCAAATGTTTGGACTATTTTTTTTAAAGTGAGGGGTAAAACATGGCCAAATGTGGATACATGATGCATGTATGGGATATCTATGCCACACGTTGACAACATACACATCACATACCCCCAGCACAAACACTCATACGTCACAAACAACAAGAGAAACACGGCGAGATCCTGGCACAACACACTGCAAATGGTTTAAATGGCCACAATAATAGGCTACTTACCGCAAAGTAATGACCAGTCTTTCCACTGGTGGGATGCAGTCCCGCATGAAGGTGTCCTGACGCTGCAAATGAGGGGACAACAGCACCAGGAGCTCGTCAAAGCTGAGAAACAATAAAATGTTCATGGTTAACAATACAAAAAGCACAAAACACTTAGCCTAACCATTGAAAAAACATTGCAACAACGTATACGTACTAACCTGTGGATGGACATCCTGGTGTAGTCAAAAAACTTGTCCTCATGGGCACGGAGGTTCGCATACAGTGCCCAGAACTGGCCCCTCTCCTGTCTATTGGCAATGACAGGATGGACCCAGAAACGTCGCCCTCTGTCCCGCATTCTCCTCAAGCGTTCCAGGTCGATAGCTGCAACAAGTGCCGCAACACGTCGCCGTCTATAGCATTCCATGACTCCAAACCACACACTCTACCAACACACATGGAATTTCCCACCTACAATGCCCTATGATTGGCCAAACTTCATATAGACAGGGATATTTGCTCATTGGACAACACTGCAGTCAATCACACAAACGCGCGTCAAACGCGCGTTTACTATTGCAAAAAACGCGCGTCTCAGAAATGCTCAGGTGTGAACCCAGGGTTAGGGAGAGATTGAAAATTCCTGAGCAATTGGTAACCTCTCCCAAGCAGCAGTTAGTCTGTACTGACCTAGACGAGCCAATGCAGCTAGGAGGAACTACTCGTCAGGTCCATCCTCCTGAGGCTCGCCGTAGGCGTGGGGCTTGTTTTTTCTGTGGGGAAAGGGGTAATTTCATTAATGTCTGTCCTTCCTTTCTCAAAAACAAAAGACCGTCGGAACCACTAACCCCAGGCTGTGCGGAGGATGTCAGCCGGGGGGTATACGTTTCCTCCATACGAACATCTCAATTTGTGTTGCCAGCGGTTATTGTTTTTGGTGTTAAGACGGAGACTATTTCTTTCTTTTTAGACAGTGGAGCAGGGGTAAATTTGATTGATGCCCATTTTGCCCGCACTATGGGTTTGTCTCTCTGTACGCTGCAGAGACCTATTCCCATATTCGCTATTGATTCTGCTCCTCTGTCTCAGAGAAACCTCACTCACATTGTCCATAACTTACACCTTCGGGTAGGGGACCACCATAATGAGTGTCTTTCATGTTACGTTCTGGAGGGCCTTCCCTCTCCTGTGGTATTGGGTCTTCCCTGGTTGGTAGGATGAGTCTGGACAGATTCAGACCGATATCTATCGTAAACCTACTTCAACAAACAGTTTTTTGCATTTCTCAAGCTGGCATCCAACTGCACTTAAAAATGGGATACCATTTGGACAATACTTACGTGCCAGGAGAACAACAGATGAATTGTTTAAGATCCAAGCAGACGATTTATATAATCGGTTCCGCGATAGGGGATACCCTCGTAAAGTTCTTAAAAGGGCCTTGAATCGAGCTAAGGCCCTGAAAAGGGAATCCCTTATCCCAGGTGGGGTTGCCCCCCCTGTGACCTCCCAGGGCAGCAAGACTATTCGATGTATAGGCACGTTCGATGGTCATCACCATCTGATGACAAATATTCTGAGGAAATATTGGAAAATTCTTACAAATGATTTAGATCTACGCCAGGTACTTCCACCTTATCCTAGTGTCACTTTTAGACGTGGTCCAAGTTTAAAGGATCAATTGGTACATAGTTTCCTTCCCAAAATTGGACAGGAAAATAGTATGTGGCTGAGATCTAAAGTGACTGGCTCTTATCCGTGTGGTGGTTGTACTTTCTGTGGGTTTTTACCCAAAATTAAAAGATTCTCTAACCCAGTGGATGGCAGGGAATATGAGATTCGGGATTGGTTTAACTGTAAAAGCAGTGGAATAGTGTACATAGCCTCTTGCACATGCCCGAAATTATATGTCGGCAAGACTGTTCAGGAATTGAAGAGACGGATATCGGGGCATATTAGTGCAATCAATACAAAAAAAGATACCTCTTTGTATAGACATGTCTCGTATGTCCATAATGGCGGTATAGATGTACTTAAATTTTGGGGGCTCTTTCAAGCTAAACTGGGCCCCAGGTCTGGCAATCTGGATGCCAGATTACTAAGAGAAGAAGCCAAATGGATATACAGACTGTCAAGTAAGACCCCATCTGGACTCAATGAAGGCTTCTCCTTTTCGGCCTTTTTATAATAACACCTTGCCAGACAAATATATATTTGGGTGGATTCTGGACTAAACTGCCATTTATGTGAGGAATCAATCTAAATAAAATGTATACAGGTCCTTCTCAAAAAATTAGCATATTGTGATAAAGTTCATTATTTTCTGTAATGTACTGATAAACATTAGACTTTCATATATTTTAGATTCATTACACACCAACTGAAGTAGTTCAAGCCTTTTATTGTTTTAATATTGATGATTTTGGCATACAGCTCCTGAAAACCCAAAATTCCTATCTCAAAAAAATAGCATATCATGAAAAGGTTCTCTAAACAAGCTATTAACCTAATCATCTGAATCAACTAATTAACTCTAAACACCTGAAAAAGATTCCTGAGGCTTTTAAAAACTCCCAGCCTGGTTCATTACTCAAAACCGCAATCATGGGTAAGACTGCCGACCTGACTGCTGTCCAGAAGGCCATCATTGACACCCTCAAGCAAGAGGGTAAGACACAGAAAGAAATTTCTGAACGAATAGGCTGGTCCCAGAGTGCTGTATCAAGGCACCATAGTGGGAAGTCTGTGGGAAGGAAAAAGTGTTGCAGAAAACGCTGCACAACGAGAAGAGGTGACCGGACCCTGAGGAAGATTGTGGAGAAGGACCGATTCCAGACCTTGGGGGACCTGCGGAAGCAGTGGACTGAGTCTGGAGTAGAAACATCCACAGGCGTGTGCAGGAAATCGGCTACAGGTGCCACATTCCCCAGGTCAAGCCACTTTTGAACCAGAAACAGCGGCAGAAGCGCCTGACCTGGGCTACAGAGAAGCAGCACTGGACTGTTGCTCAGTGGTCCAAAGTACTTTTTTCGGATGAAAGCAAATTTTGCATGTCATTCGGAAATCAAGGTGCCAGAGTCTGGAGGAAGACTGGGGAGAGGGAAATGCCAAAATGCCTGAAGTCCAGTGTCAAGTACCCACAGACAGTGATGGTCTGGGGTGCCATGTCAGCTGCTGGTGTTGGTCCACTGTGTTTTATCAAGGGCAGGGTCAATGCAGCTAGCTATCAGGAGATTTTGGAGCACTTCATGCTTCCATCTGCTGAAAAGCTTTATGGAGATGAAGATTTCATTTTTCAGCACGACCTGGCACCTGCTCACAGTGCCAAAACCACAGGTAAATGGTTTACTGACCATGGTATTACTGTGCTCAATTGGCCGGCCAACTCTCCTGACCTGAACCCCATAGAGAATCTGTGGGATATTGGGAAGAGAAAGTTGAGAGACGCAAGACCCAACACTCTGGATGAGCTTAAGGCCGCTATCGAAGCATCCTGGGCCTCCATAACACCTCAGCAGTGCCACAGGCTAATTGCCTCCATGCCACGCGGCATTGAAGCAGTCATTTCTGCAAAAGGATTCCCGACCAAGTATTGAGTGCATAACTGAACATAATTATTTGAAGGTTGACTTTTTTTGTATTAAAAACACTTTTCTTTTATTGGTCAGATGAAATATGCTAATTTTTTTAGATAGGAAATTTGGGTTTTCATGAGCTGTATGCCAAAATCATCAATATTAAAACAATAAAAGGCTTGAACTACTTCAGTTGGTGTGTAATGAATCTAAAATATATGAAAGTCTAATGTTTATCAGTACATTACAGAAAATAATGAACTTTATCACAATATGCTAATTATTTGAGAAGGACCTGTATATAAAGGTATAAGATGACCCCAAATTTTCCCCTTTTTTTGTTGAACTGAAGAGTTAACACAGGTATATATGCATTGGTTCCATGGAGAAAGGAGGCTAATATCATCTGACAAATGTACTTTATAATGCTTTAATTAGCTAGCTGCACACATATTGTGAACTGCTGTTGTCAGTATATAATAAACATGTAGCGTTCTGCCTCATTTCTCATCAACTGTATCTAAAAACTAACTAATACCCATTTGTATGTATCCAGTCATTCATCATAAAAATGGATCCAGTGTTTGGCTACTGACTGTGCGATTGTATCCAATTGGATATCCGCTCCCACCTCCGTGATAAGGAGGAGACGGAGTGATGACGCTGAATATGATGACATTAGACGGCGCCGACGACTGGACTGGGTAGGAGACGCCTGGTGATGAGGTCGTCACTAGGCGCCTGTGCATGTGATGCAGTGGACACGCCCCTCGCGGCCGCGACCAATGGGTCGGCCGCCACGAATGAACGGGGGCGTGACCTAGTGCAGACAGCCTGTGATGAGGTCATCGCCAGGCGTCCATGCATGTGATACAGTGGACACGCCCCGCGACCAATGGGCCAGCCGCTACACACAAACGGTGGGCGTTACCTAGTGCATATAACCTGTGCTTCTTCAGCGCGCCGGCGCTAATACCCCAAACCCCTGACAAAGCCGCATCGCGGCGAAACATGTCGGGTGGGGACTAGTGTTAGGCGCTTCTCTTAGACAGACGGTAGTAACTGTGTAAATTTTACCCAGCAATAGGGTTACATATTAGTATGTTCTGAATGGTGTGATGTACTGTGGTTATCAGTGAAGAGTGACACACAGTTGATATTAGTAATCGGGACCTGGGCCCAGGTCCTGGGACACCTAGAACTAGGGTTATACCTCAAGAGTGTGTCAAACTGTATACCACTCACCTGCACATTCACATCTCTCTCTTTCAAATTGAGAGAAAAAGTATAAATAATCTTTACACAAACCAGTACTATCGTTTGATAGTTTTAAACTTGTGGTATATTGGGGCATCTATAACCCCTTTTAACTAAATCTAATAAAGTGTTGTTTTAATTTTCAAAATTAGTAGACCCCTACAGGGATTTCTTTTGGTCTTACTGACCAGTGGTGTATTTGGAGTATTCCCTGGTTGGTAGCGCACAATCCTGTGGTGGATTGGCAGGCCAGGAAGATATTGGAGTGGAACAAGCATTGCAGAGAAAATTGCTTAAATAGCAATTGCTTAGTCGCCTCTATAGCTACCCTACCTACATTTATTTCGGACTTTGAGGACGTTTTTTCTGAAAAGGGTTGTCAGAAGTTACCACCTCACCGTCCTTATGATTGACCGACCTTTTTAATCAGATTGCGGGTGCTAAGTGGTTCTCCAAACTTGATCTTAGGGGGGCCTACAATCTGATTCGTATCAAGGAAGGGGATGAGTGGAAGACAGCTTTTAACACCCCTGAGGGGCATTATGAAAATTTAGTCATGCCTTTCGGTCTGACCAATGCTCCTGCTGTCTTCCAACATTTCGTTAATGATATTTTTAGTCATCTTATCGGCAGGTTTGTGGTGATATACCTAGATGATATCTTAATTTATTCGGCTGATCTGAAAACAAATGAAGTACATGTCAGACAGGTACTGCAGGTCCTATGAACGAATAAATTATATGCGAAAATTGAAAAGTGTGTCTTCGCCGTTTAGGAAATACAGTTCCTAGGATATCTATTATCTGCTTCAGGTTTCCGTATGGATCCTAGGAAGGTCCAGGCAATTTTAGATTGGGATCTTCCTGAGAACCTTAAAGCTCTACAAGGGTTTTTGGGTTTCGCAAATTTCTATAGAAAGTTCATTAAAAATTATTCAGTGATCGTCAAACCCCTTAATGACATGACTAGGAAGGGGACTGATTTTTCTAAATGGTCTGACGCCGCTAAAATTGCATTTTCCTCTCTAAAAGAGAGATTTACTTTGGCACCTGTTCTAATTCAACCTGATGTCTCCCAGCCTTTTATTGTTGAAGTAGATGCGTCAGAGGTGGGAGTGGGGGTTGTACTGTCTCAGGGTCCGTCTCCTGGCAAATGGCTTCCTTGCGCTTTCTTTTCCAAAAAATTATCTACAGCTGAGAAAAACTATGATATTGGAAATAGGGAACTATTAGCGATTAAACTAGCGTTTGAAGAATGGCATCACTTCTTAGAGGGAGCAATCCACCCCGTCACGGTGATTACGGATCACAAAAACCTTCTGTACCTCGAATCGGCTAAGCGTCTCACCCCTAGACAAGCTAGGTGGTCGCTATTTTTTTTACCAGGTTTAACTTTGTCATCACCTATCATCCCGGGGCAAAAAATACCAAGGCAGACGCATTATCTCGTAATTTCCCTGGAGGGGGTAATGTTAGTGATCTGGTGCCCATTTTACAAAGAGGAGTGGTTGTCTCTGCTGTACACTCTGTTCTGGAGGGGAAGGTGTTAGAGGCCCAGGGGGACGCCCCGGGCTCTTGCCCCTCAGAGAAATTGTTTGTACCGATAAACCTGCGTCTCGAATTATTAAAGGAACATCATAATTCGGCACTTGCTGGGCACCCGGGTAGTAAAGCAACCTTGGAGCTATTGTCTCGTCGTTTTTGGTGGCCAAGGTTGCGTCAGGATGTAATGGATTTTGTGTCTACTTGTTCTACTTGTGCATGCGTGAAAGTATGATACACGTCCTGCAGGGTCTTTATTACCACTTGTCATTCCCAATAGGCCATGGACACATCTGTCAATGGATTTCATCACTGACTTACCTTTGTCTGCAGGTAAAACAGTTATCTTGGTTGTAGTAGACAGGTTTAGCAAAATGGTACACTTCATTGCGTTACCCGCACTTCCTAATGCTAAGACTCTTGCTCAGGTGTTCATCAGTGAAATCGTGAAACTTCACGGGGTCCCTTTCCGATGTGGTTTCGGATCGGGGAACCCAATTTATTTCTAAGTTTTGGAAAGCTTTTTGTTCCCGTTTGGGGGTACACTTATCTTTTTCCTCAGCTTTCCATCCTCAGTCGAATGGACAGACTGAGCGTACCAACCAAAACCTTGAGACATATCTAAGGTGTTTTGTGTCTGAAAATCAAGAGGTGTGGTCATCATATTTACCGTTAGCCGAGTTTGCCATAAATAATCGCCGTCAGGAATCCACTGGCAAGTCACTATTTCTTGGTGCATATGGTTTTCATCCCCAATTCTGTACTTTCAAAGAGGGGGGGGTCTTCTGGGGTTCCCGAAGAGGAACGGTTTTCTTCATCTCTTTCATCTGTATGGCAGAAGGTGCAAGCTAACTTGAAAAATATGGGAGGTAAATATAAATGCATGGCTGATAAGAAACGGTCGCCAGGTCCGGACCTAGGAGTGAATGACTATGTTTGGTTATCTACTAGGAATATTAAGTTGAAGGTTCCCTCTTGGAAACTGGGTCCTAGGTTCATTGGTCCTTACAAAATAGTAGCTGTCATTAATCCCGTGGCTTTTCGCCTGGAGCTACCTCAGACTTTTAAGATCCATAACGTCTTCCATAAGTCGTTACTCAAGAAGTATGTTCCACCTCTAGAACCGTTACCTCCTGTTGTTGTGGATGGTAATCTGGAGTTTCAAATATCCAAAATTGTTGATTCTCATCTGGTCCTGCCGCTCTCTTCAGTATCTGGTGCATTGGAGGGATTACGGCCCCGAGGAAAGAATGTGGGTTCCAGCGTCAGAGGTAAACGCCAACAGGTTAGTTCAGGCTTTCCATGCCTCTCATCCTGAGAGACCTGGTCCTGAGTGTCCGGAGGCCCCTTGTAGAAAGGGGGGTACTGTCACGAGGGTGTCAAGAGCCACGTCTGACTCCGTTATACCCGGGGTCAGGAAGTCGCAGCGGGTGGCTGCGCGCTCTATGTCTAAAGATCACGCTGTTTCTTAATGATAGTTTTCTGTGTTTGCCTTACTATCCTTTTTGTCTCACTCAGGGATCCGTAGCTTTTCCTCCTCAGCTGTTTCTTGTCTGTCACTCCCAATCTCCTTATATTCTCCTCTCTCACTTCTCTGGTTGCCAGATATAGAGCTTCCTGCCTGGACTTCTATACTGACCCACTGGAGCTGTGAATCCTGGTTGTTGTTCCAGAGTGTTACCCTCCGGATCCCTGTTGGGCTTTTTGTTGTCTTCTGTTGTCGCCCACCTGGGATTATATGTTGTCTGTATTGTCTGTCCTCCCCTTGGTGTTTTCCTTTAGAGTTAGTGGTGCGGACTAGTGTTCCCACTGTCCTATTCACTATCTAGGGCTCATCTTAGGGAAAGCCAGGGTTTTAGGCACGCGATCGGCGTACGGGTGAGGAACCCGTCTAGGGACGTCAGGGCAGTCAGGTGCCAGCCGCAAGGTGAGTCAGGGGTCACCACCTTTCCCTCTCCCTTGGACAGAGCCTTCCCTTTTCCCTCCCTTTGTGTCACGTATGTGATAGGCACGCCGGTCGTGATACCTGGGTTTAAATGCAGTGGAGTATTACCTATCCATGCGTGACAAAAGACTAACATCACACAATAAATTTGTCTTGGATCTATTGATTTTCAGCCTTACAAAGAACTACTTTTTCTTTGATGACCGCCACTACCACCAGCTCAGGGGTACTGCGATGGGTAGTTCTTGTGCGCCATCCTACGCAAATTTACTCATGGGCTGGTGGGAGGCCAATTACATTGGGTCTGAAGAAATAGAAGAGTGGCAGGATAGGGTAGTTCTTTGGCTGAGGTACATAGAATATGTGTTTGTTCTATGGAGAAGGACCGAAGAGTCTTTTGAGGAATTTGTGGAGGTGATCAATACCAATAATCTGGGTCTCAATTTCACATCAACATGTGATAAATATGCACTACCATTCCTTGATGTTTTAATTGAAAGAGGCCCAGACCAAAGTATAAGCACCTTAGTATACCGCAAAAGTATGGCAAGTAACAGCCTTCTTCGCTGGGATAGCGCACATCCATTCCCTCTACAAAAAGGAATCCCTAAAGGCCAATATTTTAGACTCCGGAGGAATTGCTCCATGATGAAAAAGTTTAAAAAACAGGCCGCAAACCTGAGAATGAGGTTTAGAGAGAGAGACTATCCCGACGGCGTCTTACGTACGGCCTATGAAACTGCTTGCAATGAAAAACAGGATCTACTCCTTATTTCCAAAAAACAAAGAACAGAGACCGCTGTATGCCTGTCACGGATGGTGTTGCAGAAAGCTGGAACTTATAAATAAACATCCGACTGCCTTGGTCCCAAACTAAGGAGCATATGGGTGAGCCCTATAAAACCCCTAGAGCTCTCCCTGACTGCCATGCCCATGCAAAGGTCTTTATGGTAGACGATTGCATGTCCACGTACCTCATACTATGTGACACCTGAAAACCCTATAATAGTGAGGGGACACGACCACCAGCTCCCTGGACTTAATACTGATGGAGTCAGGGTCACCTAGAATCAAGCCAGCAAGGAAACACAAATAAAGGAAACAGACTTATCTGAGGAATCAGCAGAAGCAGCCTCCAGCAGTGAAGACAATCCAGGAAGAAGTATAAACCACAAAGTGAGGCAGTATGGGAGGGAATATAAAGGGAGACAATTAGTGTAAATAGGTGACAGCTGGGAGAAGGAAAGGAGATGACAAAGTGAAACCAAAACAAAGAACTTCGTGCAGGTAGAGAAGAACATCTAACAGACCTTCTCATAGAAGTGGCGGTGACAATGCCAGAACAATATTCAAATTATTGGCACCTTTGATAGTGGCCATCAAGAGTCATCTCCAGACACTGGCACATATTAAAAGCTGACCCAGATTTGTACATGGTGCTGGGGTCATATCCTCAGATAACATTTAGAAAGGGACGCAGTCTGAGGGACAAATTAGTTAACAGTCATTTCCAGCCACCTGAGAGACCTGGCAACTGGCTCTCTAGAAAACCTTTAGGGACATTTAAATGTAGAAGCTGCACAGCATGTAGCCAGATACGAAAAGCCAAAACATTTGTCTGCTCCTATACTAACAAGGAAAACATCATCAGAGACTTTGTAAACTGTCTCACAACTGGTGTGGTGTACCTGGCCCAATCCACATGCCCACTAGACTATGTGAGCAAAACCAAGAGGGAATTCAGGCTACGTATAAGAGACCATGTCAATGATGTCCTCAATGACAAGGATACGTCGGTGGCACGCCACATTCTACAATGTCATGGAGGTCATATTAACTGTCGCAAATTTGTAGGGATACAACATGTCTCCAAACCAAAGAGAGGCGGAGATTGGGACAAGATGATCCCGAGGGCTGAAACTAAGTGGATATACAGATTAAATTCTGTGACACCGAAGGGTCTGAATGAGTATATTTCATATAAGCTACTTCTGTAATTGACATCCACATCTGTTCGGCCCAAACAAGACATCTGCCCTATGTATCTTATTTGAACCTGTTGGCCTCCTATAAATATCCTAACACCCTTATATGACATCGCATAGACAACTCACATAACAGTGTGCTAATATTTCTATCTTAATGTGTCTGTGTCTGCTAAGAAGGGCTTAAAATGTATGTGCCCACTTAGCAGATTCTTGATAATTGTTGCTGATCGCTATACACCTGCCTTTGATGCGAATGTACACAAATACTTTGTCCTGCGGGGGACGCAGTGTTAGATCCCTATAGCAACTAACACGCCCACCATTGTTGTCACTTCCGGCTACGAGCGAAGAGCTGTGAACTAGGCATAGCTGTTTACAGCGGCTCTAGGATCGCGCGCCCTCGCTCCGGATTGCTTTGACAAGTAAGTGGGAGGGCAGTTTGAAGTACTCACATGATGCCCATTGGTTACGCCCCCTGAAGAAGCAAGGCGAAACGCGCGTCGGGCTCGGAGCCATCACTTCATCCTTCCTGGTTAGTATAGGCTGCTGCACCGTCATTTGTATTTTGTATTGCTTGTTGCAGGCGGATCAGCATTTGATCACCGTGCTGTGATTACCTTTGCTGACCTTCCTGCAATATTATTGCAACTTATTTATGTATATAATTCTCTGTGACTTGTGGTGGCGCAATTGAGACGCTGTGTTCTCTGTGTGATTATTTATTGGTAACCATCAATCACATCAGTTTAGATAACACCTTGTCTCATTTAGCCTCATGTACTATCTGATTTACCAGTCTTAGGATTTTGGATGGCTCCGTGCACTCGTCACTCTATCCTCCTGCATATTTTACCACTAATTGTAACCGCTGTATATGTAATTTATTAGTCAAAATCCCTTTTAGAGACCCTCGGGATATTAGTACTAATATTACATTGGTCTATTGAGACCTAGAATCCCTGTAGGGGTCCCTAACTAATGTTAAAATTATTTCTTTATTAATTATATATTTAAAAATAAATTTTAGAGAAACACACACTCTGAAGAAAAAATTCTTTAAAATTGTCAGTGTCTGGTATCATACGGGATAAATCCGGAGTAGTGTGATTGCGTTCACCTTTATTTATTGGCATCCATTAGTAGGTGTAACTCATCCCACCTTTTGTTGTAGGACGATATTAACACTAGCAGTTGTGATGATTGTAATTTTCTTATGATCACATGTGGTGTACTAGTGAGGGTATCGCTCCTGCTTAGATTCTCTGTTATTTAATCTCTGTAGTCAAGATAGCCATATCGCTAACAATGTTGCTGTTCTCATGTAAGTATAACTGTTTGCCTCTAACGCTGGGCTGCCTCTAAATCACTAGTCTCCCTCTCTCTATACTGGTTCCCTTCTATCTCTCTCTACTTGAACTCTACTGTGTCCTCTATTAATGTTCATAGAGGTGCTCAGTTAGCGCTGTGATTCCCTGTTAGGCTCGCTCTAACACTCTCCTTTATGTACTTTGCTGCTGCTGCAGCGTACTGAAAACTCTTTTTTCCCTGCCAGCCAGACACTGTTTAAAATGTATAACACAATACCACCCCTCCCGACATGTTTCGCCACACGCTGTGGCTTCGTCAGGGGATGTGGGGTATACGTGTCCGCGCGCTCATAATGACCCTCCTATATGCTATTACAGGTCCCGCCCACCTGTCAATAATCTCCATTGCAGCCAATCACTGTGACCTCCTCCGTCAGGTCCTCCATCCACAGGCCAGACCCGTTCGCCGACGCATATCCTGTGCGCTTCCTTCCTCCCCTTCGTCATCCATGACGCCAGGTAAACACAGTGTATCGCATGAACGAGAGGGCGGTTCCGGTCCGTCTGAGATGGGTAAGATCGGGACAAAACTCCACCCCCTCTTCTCACCACACTCTCTCCTCCTCCATAGTTCAATTTTTAACCCATTCATGCCCCCGATCATGTCAATCCATGCATGCTATATACTATGCTACATATGTTATATATTGTGTCTTTAGGTGAAGACACGTATCAGACTGGGGCAAATGAGGTTATTTATGGTTGGGGAGAGGTCTTAAAACCTTTATTATTAATATTCCAGTATCATTCTTTTTAGAATTACCAGAATCTACTACATCCACCATGCTTTAAATTTTATTCCATGGATGTATGTTGTGACATATGTCAAAGGGGGCGAGTCATATCACTTGTGATTGGAACAGGATCCAAAGGCTTTTTATATATTTATTTATTATATCAGAGCTGCCAGAGTATAAACCATCCACCATACTTTATACTTGTCCATAGAAATGGTACTGCAATTGATCTCTCTTCATGGGTGTAATACTGTGGCTACCTACTTTATTAGGGACTGTAAGACTATCCTGTAATTGTGCAGCGGTGATTACTGTGATTAAATAGAGGTCTAAAATAATATTTCTTCTAGTTTGTTGTTTCAGTATAGTGTTTAGTGTTTTTTTTACTTATAATACTTTTATTGTGCTATGTCAAATTTAAATAAAGGCCGTATATGAAAAACCCTCATTTAGGCCACCAGGGCTCAGAGTCTGTAATTTGTGTATCCATCTGGCCTCTTCCTACAGAAGTTTTGTATCTAAGTTACCTCTCCATGGTCCTAGAGTTTTTTTCTCCAGGCCCCAGAACTTTAGAACCTCGAAATTTCCACCATGTACATAGGTAATATGCCTATATAATGACGTGTCTTTGCCCGTGTTGATGGCACTGATGTGACCAGATATTCTACGCCTCAGCTCCTGTGTGGTTTTGCCCACATATAATTTAGGACAATTGCATGAGGCGATGTAAATGATGCCACTGCTCCGACAATTAAAGAACTGTCTGATCACATAGACACGTCCATCCATGGGGTTTTTTAATTTTTTTGAAACGTTGAACCTACCCAAATTATAAACCTTTCATCACAGATTCTCACAGAAACACAAATCACCTTATTAGAAAAAGGTCTTACGTTCACGCCAGTACCAAATTTTGATAAATTCAACTGGATAAAAGATATTAATCTCTTTGCACGAAAATTGGCACTGCACAAGCAATTCTCAAGTACAAATATAGAAACTGGAAAATTTATCCAGAAAGAACAAGAAGCTTTAGATATATTGGAGAGCCTACATCTGGAGAGTGAGGGCTTCAGTGTAGAGATCACACCCCCATTAACGGATCTCAAACCAAGGTCCAAATGGACCCCCCCCCCCCCCCCCCTTCTCACAGTTTCAGAAGATTGACACTTTTGTACAGTTGGTATCTCAGGACATCAATAAGGTGAGAATTAATAGAGAATTGTGCCCTGGGAATCTAACTAAGGAAGAACTTGAGTCACTGGATGAACTGAGAGCCAACAAAGACATAATAGTGAAACCAAGTGACAAGGGGGGAAACATAGTTATCCTGAATAGGGAGGACTATGTAGGTATGGTGAATAGGTTACTGGGGGACAAAGAAATATACCAGATCCTACCTGACAATCCAACCAGGAAATATCTGGAGGACCTCAAAGAGATCCTGGGAACTGCCAGAGGTAACAACCTTATATCTAAAGATGAATTGGATTTCCTATACAATAAAAGCCCCACAATCCCTACCTTCTATGCACTACCCAAGGTGCACAAGAGGAAGCACCCAATACCGGGGCGCCCGATAGTTTCAGGTAATGACTCTCTAAGCCAACCTGCCAGTGAATATGTGGATGAGATATTGAGGCCCTTTGTATCATCTCTCCCCTCGTATATCAAAGATACGACCGATGTACTAACGAGAATTAGGGGAATTTCCCTATCTTCATCCACATTCCTGGCAAGTTTGGACGTGGAAGCCCTCTATAGCAATATAGATCATGAGCTGGGCATTCAAGCCACAAAGCACTTTCTGGATACTAAGAGTACCAATTTTCACAAGCACAATGAAAACATTTAACCGTGTCAAAAGCATAAATAGGGATGAATTAATATCCCAGGATTACAAAATCAATCAGAGGAAAGAAGGAAAAGACAAAAGGATCAGGTGCATAGGGACCTATGATTGTGGTAATCAACAGGTGATGAAGATCTTAAAGAAGCTTTGGAGGGTACTTACTAGTGATGATCAGCTGAGAGATGTATTACCACCATATCCCAGCGTCACATATAGGAGAGGACCAAATTTGAGGGACAAGCTTGTTCACAGCTTCCTTCCTGAAAGACAAATGATAAACACGAGTTGGTTAAAGTCCAGCATCACTGGCTCTTTTCCATGCGGAAGTTGTACCTTTTGTAAATATTTACATAAAGTAAAAAAATTCTAAAACCCCATGGATGGACGTGTCTATGTGATCAGAGAGTTCTTTAATTGTCGGAGCAGTGGCATCATTTACATCGCCTCATGCAATTGTCCTAAATTATATGTGGGCAAAACCACACAGGAGCTGAGGCGTAGAATATCTGGTCACATCAGTGCCATCAACACGGGCAAAGACACGTCATTATATAGGCATATTACCTATGTACATGGTGGAAATTTCGAGGTTCTAAAGTTCTGGGGCCTGGAGAAAAAAACTCTAGGACCAAGGAGAGGTAACTTAGATACAAAACTTCTGCAGGAAGAGGCCAGATGGATACACAAATTACAGACTCTGAGCCCTGGTGGCCTAAATTAGGGTTTTTCATATACGCCGTATATTATACGGCCTTTATTTAAATTTGACATAGCACAATAAAAGTATTATAAGTAAAAAACCACTAAACACTATACTGAAACAACAAACTAGAAGAAATATTATTTTAGACCTCTATTTAATCACAGTAATCACCGCTGCACAATTACAGGATAGTCTTACAGTCCCTAATAAAGTAGGTAGCCACAGTATTACATCCATGAAGAGAGATCAATTGCAGTACCATTTCTATGGACAAGTATAAAGTATGGTGGATGGTTTATACTCTGGCAGCTCTGATATAATAAATAAATAAATATATAAAAAGCCTTTGGATCCTGTTCCAATCACAAGTGATATGACTCGCCCCCTTTGACATATGTCACAACATACATCCATGGAATAAAATTTAAAGCATGGTGGATGTAGTAGATTCTGGTAATTCTAAAAAGAATGATACTGGAACATTAATAATAAAGGTTTTAAGACCTCTCCCCAACCATAAATAACCTCATTTGCCCCAGTCTGATACGTGTCTTCACCTAAAGAAACAATATATAACATATGTAGCATAGTATATAGCATGCATGGATTGACATGATCGGGGGGCATGAATGGGTTAAAAATTGAACTATGGAGGAGGAGAGAGTGTGGTGAGAAGAGGGGGTGGAGTTTTGTCCCGATCTTACCCATCTCAGACGGACCGGAACCGCCCTCTCGTTCATGCGATACACTGTGTTTACCTGGCGTCATGGATGACGAAGGGGAGGAAGGAAGCGCACAGGATATGCGTCGGCGAACGGGTCTGGCCTGTGGATGGAGGACCTGACGGAGGAGGTCACAGTGATTGGCTGCAATGGAGATTATTGACAGGTGGGCGGGACCTGTAATAGCATATAGGAGGGTCATTATGAGCGCGCGGACACGTATACCCCACATCCCCTGACGAAGCCACAGCGTGTGGCGAAACATGTCGGGAGGGGTGGTATTGTGTTATACATTTTAAACAGTGTCTGGCTGGCAGGGAAAAAAGAGTTTTCAGTACGCTGCAGCAGCAGCATAGTACATAAAGGAGAGTGTTAGAGCGAGCCTAACAGGGAATCACAGCGCTAACTGAGCACCTCTATGAACATTAACCCCTTAAGGACCGGGCTCATTTTCACCTTAAGGACCAGGCCATTTTTTGCAAATCTGACCAGTGTCACTTTAAGTGCTGATAACTTTAAAACACTTTGACTTATCCAGGCCATTCTGAGATTGTTTTTTCGTCACATATTGTACTTCATGACACTGGTAAAATAAAGTCAAAAAAATTATTTTTTTTGCATAATAAAATACCTAATTTACCCAAAATTTGGAAAAATTAGCAAATTTCAAAGTTTCAGTTTCTCTACTTCTGTAATACATAGTAATACCCCCAAAAATTGTGATGACTTAACATTCCCCATATGTCTACTTCATGTTTGAATTATTTTGGGAATGATATTTTATTTTTTGGGGATGTTACAAGGCTTAGAAGTTTAGAAGCAAATCTTGAAATTTTTCAGAAATTTACAAAAACCCAATTTTTAGGGACCACTACAGCTCTGAAGTCACTTTGTGAGGCTTACATAATAGAAACCGCCCAAAAATGACCCCATTCTATAAACTACACCCCTCAAGGTATTCAAAACTGATTTTACAAACTCCGTTAACCCTTTAGGTGTTGCACAAGAGTTATTGGCAAATTGGGATGAAATTTAAGAATTTCATTTTTTTGCCTAATTTTCCATTTTAACCCATTTTTTCCACTAACAAAGCAAGGGTTAACAGCCAAACAATACTGTATCTTTATTGCCCTGACTCTGCTGTTTACAGAAACACCCAATATGTGTCCGTAAACTACTGTACGGCCACACAGCGGGGCGTAGAGTGAAAGGTGCGCCGTATGGTTTTTGGAAGCCAGATTTTGCTGGACAGTTTTTTTGACACCATGTCCCATTTGAAGCCCCCTGATGCACCCCTAGAGTAGAAACTCCATAAAGTGACCCCATCTAAGAAACTACACCCCTCAAGGTATTCAAAACTGATTTTACAAACTTCGTTAACCCTTTAGGTGTTGCACAAGAGTTATTGGCAAATTGGGATGAAATTTGAGAATTTCATTTTTTTGCCTAATTTTCCATTTTAACCCATTTTTTCCACTAACAAAGCAAGGGTTAACAGCCAAACAAGACTGTATCTTTATTGCCCTGACTCTGCTGTTTACAGAAACACCCTAAATGTGGCCGTAAACTACTGTATGGCCACACAGCGGGGCGTAGAGTGAAAGGTGCGCCGTATGGTTTTTGGAAGGCAGATTTTGCTGGACAGTTTTTTTGACACCATGTCCCATTTGAAGCCCCCCTGATGCACCCCTAGAGTAGAAACTCCAAAAAAGTGACCCCATCTAAGAAACTACACCCCTCAAGGTATTCAAAACTGATTTTACAAACTTTGTCAACCCTTTAGGTGTTGCACAAGATTTAATGGAAAATAGAGATACAATTTCAAAATTTCACTTTTTTGGCAGATTTTCCATTTTAATATTTTTTTTCCAGTTACAAAGCAAGGGTTAACAGCCAAACAAAACTCATTATTTATGGCCCTGATTCTGTAGTTTACAGAAACACCCCATATGTGGTCGTAAACTGCTGTACGGGCACACGGCAGGGCGCAGAAGGAAAGGAATGCCATACGGTTTTTGGAAGGCAGATTTTGCTGGACAGTTTTTTTGACACCATGTCCCATTTGAAGCCCCCCTGATGCACCCCTAGAGTAGAAACTCCAAAAAAGTGACCCCATCTAAGAAACTACACCCCTCAAGGTATTCAAAACTGATTTTACAAACTTTGTCAACCCTTTAGGTGTTGCACAAGATTTAATGGAAAATAGAGATACAATTTCAAAATTTCACTTTTTTGGCAGATTTTCCATTTTAATATTTTTTTTCCAGTTACAAAGCAAGGGTTAACAGCCAAACAAAACTCATTATTTATGGCCCTGATTCTGTAGTTTACAGAAACACCCCATATGTGGTCGTAAACTGCTGTACGGGCACACGGCAGGGCGCAGAAGGAAAGGAATGCCATAAGGAAAGGAATGCCATACGGTTTTTGGAAGGCAGATTTTGCTGGACAGTTTTTTTGACACCATGTCCCATTTGAAGCCCCCCTGATGCACCCCTAGAGTAGAAACTCCAAAAAAGTGACCCCATCTAAGAAACTACACCCCTCAAGGTATTCAAAACTGATTTTACAAACTTTGTCAACCCTTTAGGTGTTGCACAAGATTTAATGGAAAATAGAGATACAATTTCAAAATTTCACTTTTTTGGCAGATTTTCCATTTTAATATTTTTTTTCCAGTTACAAAGCAAGGGTTAACAGCCAAACAAAACTCATTATTTATGGCCCTGATTCTGTAGTTTACAGAAACACCCCATATGTGGTCGTAAACTGCTGTACGGGCACACGGCAGGGCGCAGAAGGAAAGGAATGCCATAAGGAAAGGAATGCCATACGGTTTTTGGAAGGCAGATTTTGCTGGACAGTTTTTTTGACACCATGTCCCATTTGAAGCCCCCCTGATGCACCCCTAGAGTAGAAACTCCAAAAAAGTGACCCCATTTTAGAAAGTACGGAATAGGGTGGCAGTATTGTTGGTACTAGTTTAGGGTACATATGATTTTTGGTTGCTCTATATTACACTTTTTGTGCGGCAAGGTAACAAGAAATAGCTTTTTTGGCACGTTTTTTTTTTTTGTTATTTACAACATTCATCTGACAGGTTAGATCATGTGGTAATTTTATAGAGCAGGTTGTCACGGACGCGGCGATACCTAATATGTATACAATTTTTTTTATTTATGTAAGTTTTATACAATAACTTCATTTTTAAAACCCAAAAATTGTTTAGTGTCTCCATAGTCTAAGAGCCATAGTTTTTACAGTTTTTGGGCGATTATCTTGAGTAGGGTCTAATTTTTTGCGGGATGAGATGACTGTTTGATTGGCACTATTTTGGGGTGCATATGACTTTTTGATCGCTTGCTATTACACTTTTTGTGACGTAAGATGGCAAAAAATTGCTTTTTTTACATTTTTTTTTTCTTTTTTTTTACGGTGGTCACCTGAGGGGTTAGGTCATGTGATAATTTTATAGAGCCGGTCGATACGGACGCGGCGATACCTAATATGTATACTTTATTTTTATTTATAAAAGTTTTACACAATTATTTTATTTTTGAAACAAAAAAAATCATGTTTTAGTGTTTCCATAGTCTAAGAGCCATAGTTTTTTCTGTTTTTGGGCGATTATCTTGAGTAGAGTCTCATTTTTTGCGGGATGAGATGACGGTTTTATTGGTACTATTTTGGCGTACATGCGACTTTTTTGATCACTTTTATTACCTTTTTTGGGAAGTAAGGTGGGCAAAATTTCAATTTTCTCATAGTTTTTATTTTTTTATTTTTATGGCGTTCACCGTGCGGGGAAAGTAACATGACCGTTTTATAGATCAGGTCGTTACGGACGCGGCGATACCTAATATGTGTAGTGTATTTTTTTATTTTTATTTTTATTCAGTGATAAATGTTTTTTTATTTTATCTTAACTTTTTTCACTTTTTTTAAAAAAAATTGGACCCAGACCCATTTGGTTCTTGAAGATCCAGTGGGTCTGATGTCTGTAAAATACAGTACAGAACCTATATAGGTTTCTGCACTGTATTTTACTTACACTGAACAGATCTATGCTTTCAGCACAGATCTGTTCAGCACCATGGACAGCAGGACGCCTGAGCAGGCGTCCTGTTGCCATGGGAACCTTCCCCGTCTGTCACAACTTCGCAGACGGGGAAGGGTGAGGACGGGGCTTCGGGGGGCTCTCTGGGGGCTCTCTCCCTCTCCCATCGGGGGGCTGCAAAGGCACAGCAGCCCCCCGATCGGAGAGGGAGGGAGCTCCTTGCGCTGTTAACCTTTTCCATACAGCGGTCCGTACGGACCGCTGCATGGAAAGGGTTAAACGGCTGACATCGCATCACCGATGTCAGCCGTTTATACCAGGGTGCCAGCAATGTGCTGGCACCCTGGTATAACCCACTAGACGCCAACGATTATGCAATGGGAGGCGGGCGGGGGATCGCGATCCCGCCTGCCGCACCGCCCGCCTCCCGCAACGCCCCCACCGCCTGCGACACCCCCCCTGCACCACCCGCCGCCATCAAATCATGCAGGGGTGCAGGGGGGGGGGGGTGCGCAATATTGATTTTAGGCACTCTGAAGTTTCTGATCCCCGCGGTCAGGGACCGCGGGGATCAGAAACTGCAAAAAGCGCAGCAAACCGCAGGTCTGAATTGACCTGCGGTTTGCTGCGATCGCCGACACGGGGGGGTCAAATGACCCCCCCCTGCATTGTTACGGGATGCCGGCTGAATGATTTCAGCCGGCGTCCCGTTCCGATTAACCCCCGCGGCGCCGGAATGCAGATTTTAAGTCAGGACGTACCGGTACGTCCTCGGTCCTTAAGGACTCGGGAAATAGGGCGTACCGGTACGTCCTCGGTCCTTAAGGGGTTAATAGAGGACACAGTAGAGTTCAAGTAGAGAGAGATAGAAGGGAACCAGTATAGAGAGAGGGAGACTAGTGATTTAGAGGCAGCCCAGCGTTAGAGGCAAACAGTTATACTTACATGAGAACAGCAACATTGTTAGCGGAACGTTTTTTGGCCGCAGCAAATAGCGCAGCATGCTGCGCTTTTTGCTCCGGCCAAAAATCCGGAACACTTGCCGCAAGCCCGGATCCGGAATGAATGCCCATTGAAAGGCATTGATCCAGATCCGGCCTTAAGGTAAACGTCGGTTCGGCGCATTGCCGAATGCGACGTTTAGCTTTTTCTCAATGGTTACCATGGCTGCCGGGACGCTAAAGTCCTGGCAGCCATGGTAAAGTGTAGCAGGGAGCGGGGAGCAGCATACTTACCATCCGTGCAGCTCCCGGGGCGCTCCAGAGTGACGTCAGGGCGCCCCAAGCGCATGGATCACGTGATCGCATGGACACGTCATCCATGCGCATGGGGCGCTCTGACGTCATTCTGGAGCGCCCCGGGAGCCGCACGGATGGTAAGTATGCTGCTCCCCCGCTCCCCACTACTACTATGGCAACCAGGACATTAATAGCGTCCTGGGTGCCATATTAACACTGAAAGCATTTTGAAGACGGATCCGTCTTCAAATGCTTTCAGTACACTTGCGTTTTTCCGGATCCGGCATGTAATTCTGGCAAGTGGAGTACACGCCGGATCCGGACAACGCAAGTGTGAAAGAGGCCTAAGTTGCAATAATATTGCAGGAAGGTCAGCAAAGGTAATCACAGCACGGTGATCAAATGCTGATCCGCCTGCAACAAGCAACATCCCGTATGATACCAGACACTGACAATTTTAAAGAATTTTTTCTTCAGAGTGTGTGTTTCTCTAAAATTTATTTTTAAATATATAATTAATAAAGAAATAATTTTAACATTAGTTAGGGACCCCTACAGGGATTCTACGCTGTATATGTAGTACTCATTATTTGTGTCTTTCTACTAATAAAGATTTATCAACTATATATGTGTGAGACTTTTTAGGTTTTCTATTTATCTACACACATATTCTTTTACACGCTAGCCTAACATCTTTGGTTGTGTATACTAATTAATCGAATGGGCAGGGGTGAAAGCGCTTTAAAAAGGAGACACATAGACCTACATGTTGCCACTGCCTTACTATACGTGCGGGAGCGCTGCCACTGCACTTGGCGTCCCAACATTATTATTTTTTGTCCCTGAAGAACCATAACCTTTTATGGTGAAACGCATCGAGCATTCAAATGTTAGGAAGGGTCCTTGTTAGGGATTGACAGTCTTAGACCCGAGGTTCCAGCGGCTGGGGGTCGCCCTTTTCAGGGCGGGTGCTCCGATCACAGCCTGTCAGGCTTCTCCCAGCGTCCAGATTTAGCGCATATAGAGATAGGCTGAGCACCCCCACTACGACAAGTAAATACAAAGCGCCCCCTTTAACAAAGAGCCGTACTACACATACGGATTTATAGCTGTAACAAATACCTGACCTCCTTCCAGATAAGCATGCACCACCAGCATTGTTTTATACTAAGTGTCTCATTATCTTTTGTTTTAAGAAATACAACAAGGTACACTCAGTTCAGTAGCAGAAAATTGTATACACCACTGAGTTTTCAAATAGTGGGTCACGACAACCTAACCCTTGACCTCTATTAAATGTGCATAGAAGTACTGGCATAATTGTTCCAACATCACCTCTTTTGCAATGTTTCCACAAGTTGGAATGCCACCCTCCAAATGTTGGACTGACGTTATGAGCAGAGGAAGGAATTATTTTTAATTTTCAGTGAAGACTACCCTATCTTCCCACAAACCTAAAAATAAATTTACAAAATTTAGTGCAAAAAAGTCCCCATTGCTGTCCCAGTGACCTGTAAATAATATTTCCCATCAAACATAAAATAATTGTGCGTTAATAAAAAACTTAAAAGTGTTACAACAAAAGCATTATGTTCATGATAGTGAACACCCTTAGTGCTAAGAAAATAGTCTATTGCCTTAATAACTTAAGCTCCTTCACAGCCAGCCTAAGTAATTTACTGTAAACCATCAAGTATGTAAAATATAGCGAATCCCTTAGAGGTGAAAGTGTGTAACTGTAGATAACTTTTCAGAGGGAATTAGCAATTTCCTAGACATCATCTCTGTGAATTTGCAACAATTAAAAGAAGTGAAACAGTAATGGAAGTTCCTCTGAATGAAAAGTAAAGACATGTGCATTGTTCAGTAAAAAGATAGATATAAACTAAGCCCTAAGACCTGCGCACTATAGATACAGAAACGGAGAACAGCTACAAGTCCTCACACATGTGCGAAATATCGGTTTGATCTCAGAGTTGTAGCATACGCCATGACAGGAGGAGGGACCGTAGGGCGACTGATCCAATAAGGTATTGAGCACCTCAGTTTGGCCTAAACCTGGACAATATTAAATACTAAAAGCAAGTGTCATTGGATCACCTTAAAGGAATGTCACAAACAGAGGTCTCATAAGGTCCATCCCAATCATTCAAACTCAATCCTGCCCGATCCCCTGCAGATCTCCGGCGAAACATGCTGGAGGCAGAGCTTTAGTTTGCCTCTTTTTTTAGCACAGATAGAGGTACAGGGAAAATTCAAATGTAGGAGATTAAAGGGGTTCTGCAGTTTGTTTAAACTGATGATCTATCCTCTGAATAGATCATCAGCATCTGACTGGCGGGGGTCCGACACCTGGGATCCCCGCTGATCAGCTGTTTGAGAAGGCAGAGGCGCTCAAGCAGCGCCGCTGCTTTCTTACTGTTTACCACTGACCCAGTGACATCACGACTAGTATCAACTGGCCTGGGCGCGGCTAAGCTCTGTTCACTTGAATGGAGCTTAGCCCCGCCCAGGCAAGTTGATAATAGTCGTGACGTCACTGGGCCTGCGGTAAACAGTGAGCTTCTCAAAAAGCTGATCGGCAGGGGTGTCGGGTGTCGGACCCTCGCCGGTCAGATGCTGATGATCTATCTAGAGGATAGATCATCAGTTTAAATACAAACCGGGTTCCCAAAAAGTTGGGACACTAAACAAATTGTGAATAAAAACTGAATGCAATGATGTGGAGATGGCAAATGTCAATATTTTATTTGTAATAGAACATAGATGACAGATCAAATGTTTAATACGAGTAAATGTATCATTTTAAAGGAAAAATACGTTGATTCAAATTTTCACGGTGTCAACAAATCCCCAAAAAGTTGGGACAAGTAGCAATAAGAGGCTGGAAAAATTTGAGCATAACGAAGAGCTGGAAGACCAATTAACACAAATTAAGTCAATTGGCAACATGATTGGGTATAAAAAGAGCTTCTCAGAGTGGCAGTGTCTCTCAGAAGCCAAGATGGGTAGAGGATCACCAATTCCCACAATGTTGCGCAGAAAGATAGTGGAGCAATGTCAGAAAAGTGTTGCCCAGCGAAAAATTGCAAAGACTTTGCATCTATCATCATCAACTGTGCATAACATCATCCGAAGATTCCGAGAATCTGGAACAATCTCTGTGCGTAAGGGTCAAGGCCGTAAAACCATACTGGATGCCCCTGATCTCCGGGCCCTTAAACGACACTGCAATCACAGTGGGAAATCACAGAATGGGCTCAGGAATACTTCCAGAAACCATTGTCAGTGAACACAATCCACCTGCGCCATCCGCCGTTGCCAGCTGAAACTCCTCAGTGCAAAGAAGAAGCCATTTCTAAGCAAGATCCACAAGCTCAGGCGTTTTCACTGGGCCAGGGATCATTTAAAATGGAGTGTAGCAAAATGGAAGACTGTTCTGTGGTCAGACGAGTCACGATTCAAAGTTCTTTTTGGAAATCTCGGACGCCATGTCATCCGGACCAAAGAGGACAAGGACAACCCAAGTTGTTATCAACGCTCAGTTCAGAAGCCTGCATCTCTGATAGTATGGGGTTGCATGAGTGCGTGTGGCATGGGCAGCTTGCATGTCTGGAAAGGCACCATCAATGCAGAAAAATATATTCAGGTTCTAGAACAACATATACTCCCAGCCAGACGTCATCTCTTTCAGGGAAGACCCTGCATTTTTCAACAAGATAATGCCAGACCACATTCTGCATCAATCACAACATCATGGCTGCGTAGGAGAAGGATCCGGGTACTGAAATGGCCAGTCTGCAGTCCAGATCTTTCACCTATAGAGAACATTTGGCGCATCATAAAGAGGAAGGTGCAACAAAGAAGGCCCAAGATGATTGAACAGCTAGAGGCCTGTATTAGACAAGAATGGGAGAGCATTCCTATTTCTAAACTTGCGAAACTGGTCTCCTCGGTCCCCAGACGTCTGTTGAGTGTTGTAAGAAGAAGGGGAGATGCCACACAGTGGTGAAAATGGCATTGTCCCAACTGTTTTGGGATTTGTTGACACCATGAAATTCTGATTCAACATATTTTTCCCTTAAAATGGTACATTTTCTCAGTTTAAACTTTTGTTCTGTGATTTATGTTCTATTCTGAATAAAATATTAGAAGTTGGCACTTCCACATCATTGCATTCAGTTTTTATTCATGATTTGTATAGTGTCCCAACTTTTTTGGAATCCGGTTTGTAAACTGCAGAACCCCTTTAAGTATAGGGGAGCAATTGACTAAAGGCTGTATTAGGCTTATATCTGCAGAAAGTGGAACTGATACCACATCATATTGTGGAAGATAGACAAAAGTAGCGGTATCTTTAGGAAACTACTGGCTACCTGTACCACTACTGATAGTTTTAACAACATTTATGTTCATCATCTCTACATGACTCTATTTTAACTAATGATAAATAAAAGTGAAGTTTTACTTTATATAATGACAATATGACTAATTGTGATTTAGCATTGTAAAGCGTTCACCTCTATGTCAAGGATACACTGAGGAATAACAATAATGTTCAGTGCCCCGAAAAAACAGTGACATCCACATTGCCCCCATCACAGAGACATCAACAGCGGACCTATAACAGAGATATCCACAGGGGCCCCAAGTGCCATCCACAGTGTCCCCCAGTGACATCCACAGCATAGCGACAGCACATAGGCTGATCGCTATGCTGTGACTCATGCACAGTACTGACATCTAACTGTGCATGAGCCAGTACAGGCTTCACACAGAATAGATGGCCGGCGGTCCTGGTGCATGTGCACTAGTGTGCAGAAGGCAGTAACGTCAGTGATGACGTGCCATCTCCTCACTGGGTCAATTTCATAGCAAAATGCAAAGAAGGGAACACATGGTGGCCTTGTTCCATATATTGTATTTTGGTAGCATGTAATCTTACCTGGTAATAGGTGCTCAAAGGTCCTGATGGAATCTCTGGACGTAGCAGGAGACCAACAGCATCTGGATCTTGATTGGAGGAGAAGCCTAATGATCATCTTGAGGAATCTATAAAGGAAGAGAAATAACGGTGAGTGCACATTCATGTACTCACAGAAGAAGATTCCCTCCCTCGCATTAATTCATTAATCCCAGCTGGTTGTGATGTGTATTGATAGAATAAGTTGTTCTTTGTTGAGTGGACATTTGTAATATAAAGTTATTGGTTAATGCGAATTTATGGTAAAATTAGTAAGTTACTATTAATTAATAAGTAACATGGTAGGAATTATGGCCAATAAATTCCACTATTAATGAATAAATATAACACCTAAACTAACCAGTCATGTCTCTTTATTAATTAAGTAACAATATTAAAGGTCATAATGGAACATATGCCACCATGCTTCAGAGTAGAATAGAAGAAGACAGCGAGAAACCAAAAGACCTGGAAACGCTGCAGGAGCAGTCACGTGACCGTGGAATGCCTGCTCTGAGGCGGGAGAAAAAAAGGAGCAAAATGAGCAAGATGGATTAAGGAGCGCCAAGGGAGCTATTGGGTGGATCGTAGATGAAAAAGAGGGGAGGAGATATTAGAAAAGGTTGTGTTCCAGGGCTGCACCCTAAAGTGGGCAGTGTAGAGGAATACGCTGCGAAGGTTGCAGGTGTGTAGAAAATAGGATTGCTAGTGACCCCAAAGAGCTTGTTGTTGAAAGCAAGGGTGACAGTTAGCGGAGGGGCGCCAAGGTACGATCAAGCTTAATTAATGGAGTCATGGATTCCACATTAATTGGTAGGGCTGATTATCATTGCTGTCATATAGTTCAAATTAACCTTAATTTGAACAAGGTAACTTTTAAGAGACAATCTCTAAGTAGGGGATGGACAACCCCTTTAAAATGTCTCAGCAAACTACACTTGGCTTAAGGACAGCTTTTTGGATTAATTTTACCTACTGGCTAGTGTTACTGGGCTCCCTTTGACTCCATTGGGCGCTGCGGTGAAAGGAGGCCAATGGTTGCTATGGCAAACCCGATGCCTGTGTAAGGAGCCTGTCGGCAACGGAAGCCTAGGAGATCCAGCCCCCAGGCTGTAAGACGCTGACAGTTCAATTTAGTACAATACAGCATGTATTGTACTGTATTAAAACAGGGATTAAATCCTGAAAATATGAAGTCCCACAGTGGGACAAATATAAAAAGTAAAAAATAAAGTGAAAAAAGTGTTTATTAATTGTAACGGACCGTTTCAGCAGACAAGGGGTTAAAGTCCGTTTAGGCGATATGCCCCTTTCCGAGAGACAGGCACAGCTACTGCAGAACACCAACCTCCCGAACTGGATACAAAATAGCACTCCAAACTGGAACCTCGCAAATAGCTGTCAGTCGACGAACAGGAAAAGGATCCAATCAGCTTACACTCCTGGCAATCAGTCTCTAACAGCATACAGGGAATCCCCCCAATAACGAGACAAGGCTCGGTCTTGAGGGTCAGCAGTGATCTGACTGTACTTCAAGTACAGCCTCTTTTATTGATAAAAACCAAACATAGTACTGCCCACAGGGTTTTGAAATCCAACCAATCAGTAATTCACAACACACACAATGTAAATACAGAAACCAATCGTTCCCGCCCCCTAGAGGACCAGAAGGGAGACTGCGACACAGAGCAGATACAACATATCCCCACAATGCATCATGGTTTCCTCCTCTCTGCCTGGGAGACGACCGAAGACAATCCAATTATCTCTCAGGACAAAGGGGAGATCACCAATACACATGTGGAGACAACAGGACAGGAATCACCACCCAAACACACAATGGCACACCCCCACAGCAAACACAGACATTTAACATATCCCCAGATAGCTCAAGTCTGAGTGCATATCATTAGGTGAATGGCACTCAGAATACACGAATACAATACTATTAGCTATCTGGGTGCCCTCACATAACATACAATTTAACCGAACGCATAATAACATAAAATACAATTCTATAGACAGATTTAAGCTGTGCGGCCGGTCTGTTTTCTCCTTTAAAGTTACTATGGGCCATAATCCTGAGGCAAGAGGCTTTTAAACAGCCCTCTCCAAAACCCAGTGGCGAGGTTGGTTTCGCCACACATCTCCCCCCCCCCAGGGAAGACTAACCAGATACCTGACCTCACGCCGGTCGGTACCTGAGTTAGTCTGGCAGCCCACCCACAACTCAATACTGGACCTGTAGAATTTAGTAGGCTGTCTCTGTCCAGTGAATCCACCAAGGTTATATTGGTAGCTGGTACTCCCGGTCTCTGAGTTGCTCCCTGGCTTGGAGTGGAGATTGCTTTGTGGGCAGGGATCAGCGGTACTCTGCCCTGGTGCCAGCGTTACCACGGAAGAAGCCTGGATGGAGTCTGGTTGTTGGAGGGGGAAACCGACTGTCTGGGGGACAGGACCGACTGTCCCTACCCCCTGTGCTGTAAGTGCAGAGACCACGGTCCCATCTGCACAGTTGTGGGGCTTACTGTCTCCCCCTGGTGCGTTAAGCTGCCGCTGGGGAGAGGGGGTAACAAGCTCCTCTCCCATACATACTTCCAGCCGCTGGGGAGGGCGACCGACTGCCTCCGCTCCCAATACAGTGTCCTGCTGCTGGGGAAAGGAGACTGGGCTCTCTATTCCCTGTAGGACACTCTGCCGCTGGGGGACAGGACCGACTGTCTCTGCCCCCTGTAACTCCGTCTGCCGCTGGGGAATGGAGACTCGGCTCCCAATTCCCAAAAAATCATGCTGCTGCTGGGGGGCAGGAACAACTACCTCTGCCCCCTGTAACTCAGCCTGCCGCTGGGGAGGGAGGACGTTGCTCTCCTCTCCCTGCATTTCACACTGCCTTCCCGGCATATCACTCTGCTGCTGGGGGGCAGGAACAACTACCTCTGCCCCCTGTAACTCAGCCTGCCGCTGGGGAATTGAGACTAGGCTCCCAATTCCCTGCAGGACCGGTGGAGAGACCTTGGTCCCATCTCTACCAGCCACCTGGGGTCCTTCCCAGTAACACTCTACAATATCTGCCCAGCTGAATGGGTCTGGATCTGGGTCTGTCACCTTACCGTCCTGCTGAGCCTTCTCAATGGAGTGGAAGAGATCTCGGTAGTCCTGCTCCAGTTCCCACTCCAGGGTTGCTAGGTGAGCCAGGTCTTTCTCTACTTCATGGGGGTCATCCCACTCATGCCTAGCCTCCCTCTCATAGAAAATGTCCTGAAGTCTGGACTGTGCAGGGCTCCCGAAGTCAGGCTCTGCAAAGGACTCCCATAACAAGCCAGGACCATCAAACTCCTCTCCCTCTGGCTTGTCATGCTCAGCTGTCCAGGGTATAAACTGTGCCACATACCACCAAAGCGCCTGGTAGGCATCCTCCAGCCATAGCTCCTGCCATACCCGGTGCTGTAGTTCTATCACCCATTCCTCCAGGGGCTGCTCTCCCAGGAAGGACATCCGCAGGGCCACTTGCTTCTGCAACCGCTGCTCTTCACTGGGGAGACTCTCACCTCGCTGGTATTGTACATTATCCAGGGCCTGGTACCAGATGCCTTTCCTTAATGCATCCCGGCCATCCAGGTCCTCCTCCTCGTATAACACTGCTGGTTCCATCCTGGTGCTTTTAGGGTCGCTGTACTGGGACATGTGTTGCCCTTAAATTGTAGAATCCAAAGAAATGGTGTCTCCTGTAGCTGTCCTTCTGGCTGTAGGAACGATCCCACTGCTTGCCACCAATGTAACGGACCGTTTCAGCAGACAAGGGGTTAAAGTCCGTTTAGGCGATATGCCCCTTTCCGAGAGACAGGCACAGCTACTGCAGAACACCAACCTCCCGAACTGGATACAAAATAGCACTCCAAACTGGAACCTCGCAAATAGCTGTCAGTCGACGAACAGGAAAAGGATCCAATCAGCTTACACTCCTGGCAATCAGTCTCTAACAGCATACAGGGAATCCCCCCAATAACGAGACAAGGCTCCGTCTTGAGGGTCAGCAGTGATCTGACTGTACTTCAAGTACAGCCTCTTTTATTGATAAAAACCAAACATAGTACTGCCCACAGGGTTTTGAAATCCAACCAATCAGTAATTCACAACACACACAATGTAAATACAGCAACCAATCGTTCCCGTCCCCTAGAGGACCAGAAGGGAGACTGCGACACAGAACAGATACAACATATCCCCACAATGCATCATGGTTTCCTCCTCTCTGCCTGGGAGACGACCGAAGACAATCCAATTATCTCTCAGGACAAAGGGGAGATCACCAATACACATGTGGAGACAACAGGACAGGAATCACCACCCAAACACACAATGGCACACCCCCACAGCAAACACAGACATTTAACATATCCCCAGATAGCTCAAGTCTGAGTGCATATCATTAGGTGAATGGCACTCAGAATACACGAATACAATACTATTAGCTATCTGGGTGCCCTCACATAACATACAATTTAACCGAACGCATAATAACATAAAATACAATTCTATAGACAGATTTAAGCTGTGCGGCCGGTCTGTTTTCTCCTTTAAAGTTACTATGGGCCATAATCCTGAGGCAAGAGGCTTTTAAACAGCCCTCTCCAAAACCCAGTGGCGAGGTTGGTTTCGCCACATTAATAATAAAAAAATAAAATTTCTCGTAAAGAAAATAAGCCCCTTCACCACAAAATTGCGTATAATAAAAAATACACAAAATACGTCAAGACCAGCTCTATAAAAATGTCACGTCACAATAAAAAAAAACTGTGCCAAAAATGCTATTTTTGTCACCTTACGAAAAGTATCAACCAAGCAATCAAAAAGACATATATACCCCAAAATAGTACCAATCAAGTAATCTCTTCACGCCTAAAAATTATCCCCTACATAAGACAATTACTCAAAAAATACATTTAAAAAAATCACATCACTACCCCATAAGGTGAATTCCGTAAAAAAAAAAATATATATAAACTGTGCCAAAACAACCAATTTTGGTCACTTTGCTTTTCATAAAGTTAAGAATTGAGTGATCAAAAAAATCATATGTACGCAAAAATGGTACCTATAAAAACCTAAACTCTTCCCACAAAAAATAAGCCCCTACACAAGACAATAGGCAGAAAAAAATATATAGCTTTCAGAAAATGGAGACACAAAAACATGATTTTTTTCACAAATGCTTTTATTGTATAAAACTGAAATAAAACAAAAAAAATTGACATATTAGGTATTGCTACTTGCATAATGACCTGCTCTATAGAAATATTACATGATCTACCCCTCAGGGAGATATGAATATATATAAAAACTGTGCTAAAATAGCAATTTTTTGGTCACCTTACGCCCAAAAAGTGTCATATTGAATTATTTTAAAAAAACATATGTATCCAAAAAATGGTACCAATAAAAACATGAGCTCTTCCTGCAAAAAAAGAGCCCCAGCACAAGACGATCGGCAGAAAAGTAAAAGACATGTAGCTTTCAGAAAATGAAGATGCAAAAATAATGTTTTAAAAAATGCTTTATGTAAAACTGAAACAAAAAAAATAAAAATACACATGTTTAGTATTGTCATGTCTGTATCAACCTGCTCTATAATCTATCCTGCCAGGAGAAAACTGTGCCACAACAGCCAATTTTTTTTTGTTACCGTGTCTCACAAAAAAAGTTATATTGAGCGACAAAAAAATCATATGTACCCCAAAATAGTACCCAAAAAAATTCTAAATTGCTTCTAAAACTCAAAGCCTTCTAACGTTCCAAAAAATAAAATTACATTTACAAAATGATGCCAACATAACGTAACAACTATTTAATGAGGTATCACTATCCATCTTAACCACTTCAGCCCCCTAGCTTAAACCCCCATAATGACCAGACCACTTTTTGCAATTCTGCACTACACTATTTTCACGGTTTATTGCTCGGTCATACAACTTACCACCCAAATTAATTTTACCTCCTTTTCTTCTCACTAATAGAGCTTTCATTTGGTGGTATTTCATTGCTGCTGAAATTTTTACTTTTTTTATATTAATCGAAATTTACCAAATTTTTTGCAAAGAAAATACATTTTTCACTTTCGGTTGTAAAATTTTTAAAATAAAACTACATTTCTATATAAATTTTTCTCTAAATGTATTGTTCTACATGTCTTTGATAAAAAAAATGCAATAAGTGTATAATTATTGGTTTGGGTAAAAGTTATAGCGTTTATAAACTATGTTGCAAAAATGTGAATTTCCGCATTTTGAAGCAGCTCTGACATTCTGAGCACCTGTCATGTTTCCTGAGGTTCTACAATGCCCAGACAGTAGAAACACCCCACAAATGACCCCATTTCGGAAAGTAGACACCCTAAGGTATTCGCTGATGGGCATAGTGAGTTCATGGAAGTTTTTATTTTTTGTCACAAGTTAGCGGAATATGATTTATTTTTTTATTTATTTTTCTTACAAAGTCTCATATTCCACTAACTTGTGACAAAAAATGGAATTTTACATGAACTCACCATGAGTACCTTTTAGGAGGGCATTTTGATTCCAGACTTCTTCTCACGCTTTAGGGCCCTTAAAATGCCAAGGCAGTATAAATACCCCACATGTGACCCCATTTTGGAAAGAAGACACCCCAAGGTATTCTGTGAGGGGCATGGAGAGTTCCTAGAATTTTTTTTTTGGGCACAAGTTAGCGGCAAATGATTTTGTAAGAGGAAAAAAAAAACAAAAAACATATTCCGCTAATTTGTGCCAAAAAAATAATATTCTAGGAACTTTCTAGGTCTTCTTTCCAAAATGGGGTCACTTATGGGGTATTTATACTGCCCTGGCATTTAAGGGGCCCTAAAGCGTGAAAAGAAGTCTGGAATATAAATGTCTAAAAAATTTACGCATTTGGATTCCGTGAGGGGTATGGTGAGTTCATGTGAGATTTAATTTTTTGTCACAAGTTAGTGGAACATGAGACTTTGTAAGAAAAAAAATATAATAAATAAATTTCCGCTAACTTGTGCCAAAAAAAAAGCTTCTATGAACTCGCCATGCCCCTCAAAAGTGATCTTTATAGCGCCAAAGCGATTTTACGGTGTTTTTGCAGTGATCAGAAAAAATGTATTCTGTCACTGCGGTGGGGCGGACTTAACGCAAGTGTGCGCACAAGATCAGGCCTGATCCGGTGAACACTGCGTTTTTTGTAGAGCCTATAGAACATGTCCTATTCTTGTCCGCGATTGCGGACAAGAAAAGGCATTTTCTATATAGTTCTGGCGATGTGCGGATCCGCAAAATGTGGAAAGCACATTGCCGGTGTCCTTGTTTTGCAGATCCGCAAAGCATATACGGACGTCTGAATGAAGCCTCACAGGGGGGTGATCAATGACAGGGGGGTGATCAGGGGTTAATAAGTGACAGGGGGGGTGTAGTGTAGTGTAGTGTGGTGCTTGGTGCTACTTATTACAGAGCTGCCTGTGTCCTCTGGTGGTCGATCCAAGCAAAAGGAACCACGAGAGATGACGCGGCGGCGCGTCTAGGAGGAATACCAGGGCCATCCTGGGATGGTTAAAAGCAGAAGAAATTCAAATTTAGAAAATAGTGACTTTTTCCAAATTTTCTGTAAATTTGGTATTTTTTTTTATAAATAAAGGTATTGACTCAAATTTACCACTAACATGAAGTACAATATGTCACGAGAAATCAATATTAGAATAGCTTGGATAAGTAAAAGCGTTCCAGAGTTATTACCACACAACTTGAAACATGTCAGATTTGCAAAATGTGGCTTGGTCCTTATGGTGAAAACTGGCTTGAAGTGGTTAAACTAGGTACTGTGGGAGGGCAATTACATTATAGGAGGGGAGGATAGTGCAGACAGTGAGCTGAGGCGAGATAATGGGACTGGGGGTGGAATGGAGGGACGGACTTGAACAGTTCATAAGAAAAGGAGTAGGGTAAAAAATATCCCAAAACCTCTTAATTGTACAGTGGATATACAAAGTCTACACACCCCTGTTAAAATAATTTCAGAACTTTTTCCACCTATAAACCGTACAACTCAATTGAAAAACAAACTGAAATCTTTTAGGTGGAGGTAAGAAAACAAAAAAAACTAAAATAATGTGGTTGCATAACTGGGGATGTAGCTGTGTTCAGAATTAAGCAATCACATTGAAAATCATGTTATATAGGAGTCAGTATACACCTGCCATCATTTAAAGTGCCTCTGATTAACCCCAAATAAAGTTCAGCTGCTCTAGTTGGTCTTTCCTGAACAGTTCTTAGTCGTATCCCACAGCAAAGGCCATGATCCACAGAGAGCTTCCAAAGCATCAGAGGGATCTCGTTGTTAAAAGGTATCAGTCAGGAGAAGGGTACAAAAGAATTTCCAAGGCATTAGATATACCATGGAACACAGTGAAGACATCAAGTCGAGGCTTTTTATATCCAAACTCCTATCACTATTTTATTATTCTTTTTGCATCCATGCATTTCTACCCACAGTGAGTCCAGATGTTCATGTCCCTCACTTATATCTTCCCAGAATGTTGGCTTTAGACAGGACTTTACATAAAGCAAACCTCTCCCCCTTTCCGCTTTTTAAGCTTCTTTCTAAACAGACTGTAGCTATCATACTAATGCCAGAAGACTGACTAATAAAACTGGTGAACTGGAAGTAGCAATGTCTGAGGAGAACTATGACTATGGGAATAACTGACACATGGCTGGATGATAGCTACAGTCTGTTTAGAAAGAACCTTAAAAAAACGGAAAGGAGGGAGAGGTTTGCTTTATGTAAAGTCCTGTCTAAAGCCAACATTTAGGGAAGATATATATGTGAGGGACATGAACATCTGGACTCACTGTGGGTAGAAATACATGGATGCAAAAACAATAATAAAATACTGATAGGAGTTTATTATAAGCCACCTAATTAAAAATCTACTACTAAGGAAAATAGTAAGAAAAAGAAGAAAATCCAGCTCTCTCCGGTGAAAAAATGAAAAACTTTAATCCAGCAAGTTTAAAATCCATACAGGTGTACAAATAGCAGTCAACGCGTTTCAGACCTCAGAGAAATATGGGTCCTTCCTCATGACAAACGTGTTTATGAAATGGGAGCTCCCTCTTAAGTAGCACATACTAACCCCAGGCTGATAGGTATCACCTGGGAGGTGGAGACCCAAGGGGGCGTTCCCATGCACATGACACAGAAGAAAACCCTTTTTAATCAAGGGCAAACACTAGCAAAAAGGAAAAAAAAAAAAAAAAAAAAAAGGAAAAAAGGAAAAGAACCTTGCATACAGGTAAATTAAATCACGATGGCTACTTTCACACTTGCGTTCGGAGCGGATCCGTCTGGTATCTGCACAGACAGATCCGCACCTATATTTCAAACGCTTAGATCCGTTCAAAACGGATCCGCCCGCATCACCAGGAACAAAAATAAAAAACAAAAAAATATATGTTTTCCCTTTTTTTTTTTTTTTCTCCCTTCTCCCCGGCAACGCAAACGGATCCGTCCCGACCCCACACCGAAAGTCAATGGGGGACGGATCCGTCCGAAAACCGAGCCATATAGTATCAAATTCAAACGGATCCGTCCCCACCGACCTCCACTGCAAGTTCGGACGGATCCGTCTGCCTCCGCACAGCCAGGCGGACACCCGAACGCTGCAAGCAGCGCTCAGGTGTCCGCCCGCTGAGCGGAGCGGAGGACAGACGGAGCCATAACGATGCACCCTGAGCGGATCCGCATCCACTCAGAATGCATCAGGGCTGGACGGATCCCTTCGGGGCCGCTTGCGAGAGCCTTTAAACGGAACTCACAAGCGGAGCCCCGAACGCCAGTGTGAAAGCAGCCTAAAACAGTGATCATATATAAAAATACAAATACAAAGAGAGCAAAAATACTAATGACAAAGAATGTGTGTAAGAAAAAAGACGGCACAATCCCACATTAGTACTGTAAAATGAGATCATGGCGTCTATTCAACCCACAGGGCTGG
Source organism: Bufo gargarizans (assembly GCF_014858855.1). NCBI lineage: Eukaryota > Metazoa > Chordata > Amphibia > Anura > Bufonidae > Bufo > Bufo gargarizans. Next base: position 228,165,202 of record NC_058085.1, on the reverse strand, counting down.
CGAGATTCTAACTGGAAGATCCAGAAGGCCTCCCTGTTAAGGAGTTTCCTCCTGTGATCTCCCCCCCTAGGCGGCAAAAAAACTCTTTCTATGCCCTTAACCTGTAGGTGGGATACATCACCAGCATGTACCACTGCAAAATGGAGGCTGACCGCAGAGACATTCCGGTCCTTATAATGAGGCACATCGGAAATGTGTCTGCGGATCCGATTTTTTAAAGGAGTGGTGGTGCAGCCCACATACAACAAGGAACACAGTGTACATGTAATAAGATACACCACATGCTTGGTATTACAATTAATATAGGACTGAATATTATATACCCTTTCGTTGTTCATGGACTTAAACGTTTTCTCAGTGGTCATGTGTTGGCAACAGATGCATTTTTTGTGACCACACTTAAAATTCCCTTTATGCTGTAACCAGATGGCTTGTGGTTTTTTGGACACTGAAAAAAAGCTGGGACTAATGATATTACCCAAGGTGGGTGCTTTCCTGGCTACACATTTAATTCCGTTGGACACAATATCAGACCATTCGTTATCAAAATTGAGTACATTCAGATATTTCTTCATAATTTTACATATGGCAGAGAACTCTTGGCTGTATTGTGTAACGAAATAATTTGCTTGCTGACAGTGAGTGGAGTTCACTAGTGGTCTGCGTGCCTGGGACTGTTCCGGAAAAATCAATGACTGTCTGTTGATTTGTGAAACCATTTTTTTAGCATGTTGTATATCCTGCTGTAAATAGTCCCTGCGTAACAGTCTATTAGTAATATTAGAGGCTTCTATCTCAAAAGCTCTCTGATCGGAACAGTTACAACGGGCACGTATAAGTTCCCCCCTAGGAATGCTATGGATAGTATGGGAGGGATGGCATGACTTGGCCAGAAGTATGGTATTACCTGCTAGTTGTTTGCGGTGAGTTAGTGTATTAACTACACTGGTGGAGGGGTCCCCCCTCAGGCACAGATCCAGAAATTGTATCTCAGTTCGGTGAGTATGAAAAACAAATTGTATGTCATCCACCTTGGAATTGAAATATTCCATAAGCTCCGGTATGGACGTCACATCACCAGACCACACCATCAGCAGGTCATCAATGTAACGTCCATACCAGAGTAGGTGGTCCAGGAGTGGGAGGGTGTCGATGAGGAGAAAGTGTCCCTCCCACCACGCCATAAATATATTAGCTATGGAGGGAGAGAACTTAGCCCCCATCGACACCCCCGACACCTGAAGATAAAAATTCTCACCAAACAAAAAATAATTGTGCCTGAGGAGGAAATCCACCACGTGGACAACATATTCCCTCAAAGTCTGGGTGTAGTCACTGTAGTATTCAAAAAACCACCTTAGCGCAATGATGGCCAAATTGTGGGGAATATTAGTGTATAGGGATGTAATATCCGCTGTTATCCACGAGTAGTTATCCTTCCACTTAAATTCAGCAAAAGCTTGTAGCACCGCCCTAGTGTCCTTAAGAAACCCTGGAATGTGTGGTATCAGGGGCTGTAATAGGGAGTCCACCCACTCAGAAAATCGCTCAGAATATGAGCCGATACCAGCCACAATGGGTCTGAGGGGTGGGGGGAATACATCCTTGTGGACTTTAGGCAAAGCATGAAAAATAGGTGCTATAGGATGTTCCACAAAGATGTATTCCCTCTCCCTAACACTAAGACAGCCACATGATACCCCACAGTCCAGGAGTTTCTTCATTTCTGATTGAAAATTCCTCAATGGGTCATAGGGCAAGCGAACATAAACATTAGTATCATCCAGCATGGTGGTGACAAGGGATCCATACAGGCCCTTATCCAATACAACTACTGACCCCCCCTTATCTGCCTCCTTAATGATGATATCCTCCCTTGCTCCTAGATCACGCAAGGCAATTTTTTCCACTGCGGTCATGTTGGAATAACTCTGTGTCCTCGAAGTATCATGCAAAAGACATAATTCCTTTTCAACCAATTCCTGGTATTTGTCTGAGGCAATTGAACGAGATTGAATAGGGTAAAAATCCCTATTATGTGTTTTAAAGGACACAGAGGTATTAACATGACCCCCCTCATCCCTAGTACCAGTTTGAAGAAAATTACAATGGACAAGTTCAGCAAAGCTCATAGTATTGCCATATAATACTGGCGTAACATTAACATTAACAGACTTACTACTAGACATATCAGTGCATGCTGTAGATAAAGGCCTGCTGTCATGTCCATGATTAATGGCAGGGTTCATTAGGGGCTGCTGGGGAGAAAAAGCGGCGTTACCATGGTTCCTACCAGAGTCTCGTGTGGTCTGCTGTAAGGAGGGAACAGTGTTGCTATGGACGATATCCGAGTCCCATGGAGCTAACTGCAAAGAGAGGGTGGCGTCGTCATGACCACTGTCGGGGTCACGTGGGGCCCATTGCAGGGAGGAAGCAACATCGTCCTGACGGATATCAAAGTCCTGTGAAGCTTGTGGTGAAGAGGAAACAACACTGCCAAGTGCATCACCCAGAGGTTCCCCCCGGAAATGTTTCCTCAACGTTAGGTTCCGGGCGAACCTATTAACATCGAGGATCGTTCGGTACAAGTTGAAATGATGCGTGGGAGAAAACGAAAGTCCCTTTTGTAAGACCATAATTTGCTGGGATGAAATAATAGATGCCGACAGATTGATGACTTGTATGTCTTCATTTATCTTTTCTGTCTGGACGGGTAGCGGTGACTTTTTCCGGTGCCGCCAGCCTGCCCGTCGTTTTTTGCATCTTTTCTGTGCTGATTGGCAGGTGTTAAACGTGGATTGGGATCCCTTTCCACACTGCTCATAGGGGGATCAGTAGCATCTGGTGAAGACTCCTGTGAGTCGCGTTCAGTAGAACTAAATGATACACGGCCAGATCTTCTTTGTCTATTGCGGGATCTGCGTAAAATGGAGCGCGGTGTGCTCCTGCGTACTTCAGCCCAGGTGTAAACTGTGTTGTTGCTGTAGTCAAGCAGATCCCTATTAAATTTGCTCTGTTTGAAGAGTATAAGATCTTCCTCTACCTTTTCAAGATTGCTCTCTAAGGAAAATACTGCATTTTTATAGTGCCCTATAAGATGCACCTAGGTTTTAGATGAGGACAATAAGAGAAAAATATTTTTCATTAGACGTCAGTTCAGACCAGCAATCTGTCGGGTATATAAAGCAAACATAGTAACATAGTAACATAGTACATAAGGCCGAAAAAAGACATTTGTCCATCCAGTTCGGCCTGTTATCCCGCAAGTTGATCCAGAGGAAGACCCCTCTCTAGTAGCTATAGCCTGTAATATTATTAAGCTCCAGAAATACGTCCATGGCCCTCTTGAATTCCTTTATTGTACTCACCATCACCACCTCCTCAGGCAGAGAGTTCCATATTCTCACTGCTCTTACCGTAAAGAATCCTTTTCTATGTTTGTGTACAAACCTTCTTACCTCCAGGCGCAGAGGATGTCCCCTCGTCACAGTCACAGTCCTGGGGATAAATAGCTGATGGGATAGATCTCTGTACTGACCCTTGATATATTTATACATATTAATTAGATCTCCCCTCAGTCGTCTTTTTTCTAAAGTGAATAACTCTAATTTTGATAATCTTTCAGGGTACTGTAGTTGCCCCACTCCAGTTATTACTTTAGTTGCCCTCCTCTGGACCTTCTCCAGCTCTGCTATGTCTGCCTTGTTTACAGGAGCCCAGAACTGTACACAGTACTCCATGTGTGGTCTGACTAGCGATTTGTAAAGTGGTAGGACTATGTTCTTATCACGGGAATCTATGCCCCTTCTGATGCAACCCATTATCTTGTTGGCCTTGGCAGCAGCTGCCTGACACTGGTTTTTGCAGCTTAGTTTGCTGTTTATTAAAATTCCTAGATCCTTTTCCATGTCAGTGTTACCGAGTGTTTTACCATTTAGTATGTACGGTTGACTTGCATTTTTCCTTCCCATGTGCATAACTTTACATTTATCAGTGTTAAACCCCATCTGCCACTTATCTGCCCAAGCCTCCAGTCTATCCAGATCCCTCTGTAGTAGTATACTGTCCTCATCAGTGTAAATTACTTTACACAGTTTAGTGTCATCTGCGAAAATTGATACTTTACTATGCAAGCCTTCTACAAGATCATTAATAAATATATTGAAGAGAATAGGGCCCAATACTGACCCCTGAGGTACCCCACTAGTGACAGTGACCCAATCTGAGTGTGTACCATTAATAACCACCCTCTGTTTTCTATCACTGAGCCAGTTACTTACCCACATACAGATGTTTTCTCCCAGTCCGAGCATTCTCATTTTATATACTAACCTTTTATGTGGTACAGTGTCAAATGCTTTGGAGAAGTCCAGATATACGACATCCATTGATTCGCCGCTGTCAAGTCTAGAACTTACCTCCTCATAGAAACTGATTAAATTAGTCTGACATGACCGATCCCTCACGAAGCCATGCTGATATGGCGTTATTTGCTTATTTCTGTTGAGATGCTCTAATATACAGACGTGGACAAAATTGTTGGTACCCTTTGGTCAATGAAAGAAAAAGTCACAATGGTCACAGAAATAACTTTAATCTGACAAAAGTAATAATAAATTAAAATTCTATAAATGTTAACCAATGAAAGTCAGACATTGTTTTTCAACCATGCTTCAACAGAATTATGTAAAAAAATAAACTCATGAAACAGGCATGGACAAAAATGATGGTACCCCTAACTTAATATTTTGTTGCGCAACCTTTTGAGGCAATCACTGCAATCAAACGCTTCCTGTAACTGTCAATGAGACATCTGCACCTCTCAGCAGGTATTTTGGCCCACTCCTCATGAGCAAACTGCTCCAGTTGTGTCCGGTTTGAAGGGTGCCTTTTCCAGACTGCATGTTTCAGCTCCTTCCAAAGATGCTCAATAGGATTGAGGTCAGGGCTCATAGAAGGCCACTTTAGAATAGTCCAATTTTTTCCTCTTAGCCATTCTTGGGTGTTTTTAGCGGTGTGTTTTGGGTCATTGTCCTGTTGCAAGACCCATGACCTGCGACTGAGACCAAGCTTTCTGACACTGGCTAGTACATTTCTCTCTAGAATTCCTTGATAGTCTTGAGATTTCATTGTACCCTGCACAGATTCAAGACACCCTGTGCCAGACGCAGCAAAGCAGCCCCAGAACATAACAGAGCCTCCTCCATGTTTCACAGTAGGGACAGTGTTCTTTTCTTGATATGCTTCATTTTTTCGTCTGTGAACATACAGCTGATGTGCCTTGGCAAAAACTTCGATTTTTGTCTCATCTGTCCACAGGACATTCTCCCAGAAGCTTTGTGGCTTGTCAACATGTAGTTTGGCATATTCCAGTCTTGCTTTTTTATGATTCGTTTTCAACAATGGTGTCCTCCTTGGTCGTCTCCCATGTAGTCCACTTTGGCTCAAACAACGACGGATGGTGCGATCTGACACTGATGTTCCTTGAGCATGAAGTTCACCTTGAATCTCTTTAGAAGTCTTTCTAGGCTCTTTTGTTACCATTCGGATTATCCGTCTCTTAGATTTGTCATCAATTTTCCTCCTGCGGCCACGTCCAGGGAGGTTGGCTACAGTCCCATGGATCTTAAACTTATGAATAATATGTGCAACTGTACTCACAGGAACATCTAGTTGCTTGGAGATGGTCTTATAGCCTTTACCTTTAACATGCTTGTCTATAATTTTCTTTCTGATCTCTTGAGACAGCTCTTTCCTTTGCTTCCTCTGGTCCATGTCGAGTGTGGTACACACCATATCACCAAACAACACAGTGATTACCTGGAGCCATATATATAGGCCCAATGGCTGATTACAAGGTTGTAGACACCTGTGATGCTAATTAGTGGACACACCTTGAATTAACATGTCCCTTTGGTCACATTATGTTCTGTGTTTTCTAGGGGTACCATCATTTTTGTCCATGCCTGTTTCATGAGTTTATTTTTTTACATAATTCTGTTGAAGCATGGTTGAAAAACAATGTCTGACTTTCATTGGTTAACATTTATAGAATTTTAATTTATTATTACTTTTGTCAGATTAAAGTTATTTCTGTGACCATTGTGACTTTTTCTTTCATTGACCAAAGGGTACCAACAATTTTGTCCACGTCTGTAGCATCTCTCAGAAAACCTTCAAACAGTTTACCCACAACAGATGTTAAACTTACCGGCCTATAGTTTCCAGGCTCTGTTTTTGGCCCCTTTTTGAATATTGGCACCACATATGCCATGCGCCAATCCTGTGGGACATTCCCTGTCAGTATAGAGTCTGCAAATATCAGAAATAAGGGTCTGGCTATGACATTACTTAATTCCCTTAGGATACAGGGTTGTATGTCATCCGATCCTGGCGATTTGTCTATTTTAATCTTTTTAAGTCGCTGATGTACTTCTTCCTGGGTCAGACAGGACACTTTTAATGGGGAATTTATTTTTGCATTCTGCATGTCATCTGACAATTTATTTTCCTCAGTGAATACATTGGAGAAAAAAATATTTAAAAGCTTTGCTTTCTCCTCATCGCTCTCTGCGACTTGCCCCTCATTACTCTTTAAAGGGCCGACACCTTCAGATTTATACTTTTTAACATTTATATAATTGAAGAACATTTTAGGGTTAGTTTTACTCTCTTTGGCAATTAATCTCTCGGTCTCTAGTTTGGCCGCTTTTATTTGTTTTTTACATGTTCTATTTTTTTCCTTATAGTTTTTCAGTGCTTCCGTGCTCCCCTCCTGTTTCAGTGAATGATATGCTTTCTTTTTGTCATTTATTGCTTTCGTTACAGTTCTATTTATCCACATTGGTTTCTTTTTATTCCTTAACCTTTTATTACCATACGGTATGTACCTCTCACAATGAGATTTTAGGATGTTTTTAAAGATATCCCATTTTGTGGCTGTATTTTTATTTTTGAGGACTTTGTCCCAGTTAGTTTGGCCTATGGCCTCTCTTAGTTGGCTAAATTTAGCTTTTTTGAAGTTTGGTATTTTTGTTCCTCCCTGTAGAAACGCTCTTTTGAATGATAATTGGAAGGTTATTACTTTGTGGTCACTATTTCCCAGGTGTCCCCCAACCTGCACGTCTGTTGTTCTGTCCGGCCTATTGGTTAATACTAAGTCCAGTATGGCCGTCCCTCTAGTCGGGTCCTGAACCAGTTGGGAGAGGTAATTGTCTTTGGTTATTGCCAAGAACCTGTTTCCTTTATGAGATATACAAGTTTCAGTTTCCCAGTCTATATCTGGGTAGTTGAAGTCCCCCATAATAACCACCTCATTATGATTTGCCGCCTCGTCTATCTCGTTTAGTAATAGATTTTCTGTGGACTCTGGTATATTAGGTGGTTTATAGAAAAATCCTATTAGTAATTTATTGTTGTTTTTAGCTCCATGTATCTCTACCCACAGTGACTCCACATGTTCATGTCCCTCATTTATATCTTCGCGGAGTGTGGGCTTTAGACCGGACTTTACATAGAGGCAGACCCCTCCTCCTCTCCGGTTTTGACGATCCTTTCTAAACAGACTGTAACCTTGTACATTAACCGCCCAGTCATAGCTATCATCCAGCCATGTCTCAGTTATTTCCACTATGTCATAGTTCTCCTCACACATCACTAATTCCAGTTCACCAGTTTTATTAGTCAGGCTTCTGGCATTAGTATACATACATTTGAGAGGTTTATGTATATTATTTACCCTACACCTTTCCTTCTGAACTGTTCTAGTCCCTCCTTCCATTCCTCCCCCAGTCCCATTACTTTGCCCCCGGTCTCTATCTGCACTATCTTCCCGTCCTATAACGTAATTACCCTCCCCCCCAGTCCCTAGTTTAAACACTCCTCCAACCTTCTAGCCATCTTTCTCCCCAGCACAGCTGCCCCTTCCCCATTGAGGTGCAGCCCGTCCCTACGATAGAGCCTGTAGCCGATAGAAAAATCGGCCCAGTTCTCCAGGAACCCAAATCCCTCCTTCCTACACCAGTTCTTGAGCCACTTGTTAATCTCCATAATCTCCCGCTGCCTTTCTTGTGTGGCTCGTGGTACAGGCAGTATTTCGGAAAATACTACCTTTGAGGTCCTTGCCCTCAGCTTTTGACCTAAATCCCTGAAATCGCTTTATATAAATAAATAAACATTTTATGGCTCAAAAGAAAATTTATGCCAACGATATTGACCCGAGAGATGGACATAAACATCTCAAAAAGAGTGCAATCGAGAACCTGATTATTTCATGCAATCAGTAAAACAGGGTACAAGCGTCTATGCAAAAATATAAATGGTTTATTTACAATAGGTTAAAAAACAAACAAAAATGTATCAACATACATTTTTATAATATACAATGACATGCAGTACCCAGAATTCACCATTACATGGTTCCAACAAAACACTACTCAACCAACACAAGAATATTATGCAATACAGCTTTAAATTTGGGAGAGATATACAATCAATGGATTATGCGGAAAACTCAATCAATAAGATGACAGATACGAGCCCTAGCTCCGCCCAAAATTGATGACCAAACTCAGATAATGGTAGTATTGCAACAAAACTTAAAAATTATTGGATATCAAACTAGGGAATACAAAGATTCTCAACAGAGAGTTTCTCCAATATTATCCCCTTTATTCAGTTATATGCATCGTAACTGAAATCAGAGAAAATACTGATGTAGCAACGAACGTTACACGTCCGCAAATGAGCGGGTATCTGGCTAAGTATCAAGCCAATTAATTTAGATCAATACTACATAAAACAAAATATACATTACCAAATGGTCAAGTGATGTGCAGAATCTTGGGGCAGCCAGCTCTCAAGAGTTTTTCCCGATAATCCAAATGATTCTCCCGAAATCTATAATCCAAATGTTTGTTTTTCTCTTTCTTTTTTTTTTTCTGCTATCTGGTTTCTTTACCCAAAACTTATCAGATGAACACGCTCTCCGAGTTTGGAACTTTCCAATCATTGTTGGATGGGTGTGTGCATTGATAAGGAGCATGACGTCATAATACTACCCAGAAGAGACTTTTGCTACTGATGTAGCATTTACTGCTCATATTTAGGTGGCACTGTTGTATAAGCAATAAGCATCATACCATTAAGGGTTAACTCATACATGCCTGATATTTTCAATACTTCACACCTCTGACATCTGGAGGCCTTGTCTCAGGGCCGAGGGACAAACTTTGATACATGAATATATACTTTGAGGAACATCTAGACAGTTCTCACACTGTGGAATTCATGTTCAGATAGGAAAAACAATGAAGCCTTTGAATCTGCAGCTGCGGTTCATCGTCTAACCATCTAAATGTATAATATTTTGTTACAATAACACCAGCTTTTGAACAGCACAGTAATCTTCTCATGGACTTACTTCGGCCTACATGAAAATCCATACAAAACAGTGAATATAAATCGACATCGCTTTTAAAGGCAATAAATACTCATTATAACTAAAATAAGTAGATACAACTGTTTACACTTATGAAAAAGCACAACAAATCAGATAACCAATGTTAATCAGACCTCATCTCACAGTCCCAATCAGACCCCCAATGTTAATAAGACCCTCAATCAGACCTCAGATCAAACCCCCAATGTTAATAAGACCTCAGATAAGAGCCCCATAATAATAAAAAAAAAACATTCAGACCTCAGATGAGACCCTCTTAACAGACCCCTCCATATCTCATGTCTGACCCCCTGTCATGGTCTTACCTTCTTGCTGTTCTCCTTCGTTTGACATGTGCTGGCAGCCATCTTGGTTTCTGGGTTTCTTGTAGCCTCCCACCCTGCGGCTTCTCCTTCCCACTGGGCTCATATATATAGGAGGTCTGTGGCTTCAGTTCCTTGCTTGGTCCTCCTGTGTTCACATGCTTCTAAGACTGCTGCTGATTCTGGTTCCTGATCCTGGCTTCGTCTGACCACCCTGCTGGTTCCTGATCCAGGCTTCGTCTGACTACCCTGCTGGTTCCTGATCCAGGCTTCGTCTGACTACCCTTCTGGTTCCTGACCTCTGGCTTCGCAAGACCCTGCTTCGGTTTAGCCATCCGTTTGGACTTTTGCCTTACAGCTTGATTTTCAATAAAGCCTTCTTATTTCCACTTATCTCTTGTTGTACGTCTGGTTCATGGTTCCATGACATTAGGACCAAGCCATGAATTCTGACGGTACAGGGCCATCCTCGCTACCTACGCTGGTTGCCAGACTTGATCAGCAGGATCACCTGTTGGGTCGGTTCGCTGTGGCGTTGCAAACCCTGCTTGAACGCACGGCTCATTTAGCTTCCGTTGCCGATGGGTCGGTTGTCGCTCCTGGGCCCGCTCCTACTGCCGCTCCGGTTGTTGCGCCAGAGTCTACCCCGACACCTGTTGCTGCGCCTGCGGTGTTTCGGGGTATGACCGGTTCTGCCCCCCTTCCACAGCGCTTTGGGGGAGAGCCAACTCAGTGCCGAGGTTTCCTTAACCAGGTGGGCATTTATTTCGAGTTGCTGCCACATGCCTTTCCTACTGAGAGATCAAAGGTGGGCTTCTTGATCTCGCTGCTCTCGGACAAGGCCTTGGCCTGGGCCAGCCCTTTATGGGAGAACAACAATCCGGTGGTTGCCGAGTTTTCCGGTTTTGTTGCTTCTCTTCGGAAGGTATTCGATGTGCCGGCTCGTGCTGCCTCTGCTGCGAAGCTCCTTATGTCCATCAGACAGGGTTCACGATCCGTAGCTGAATACGCCATTGAGTTTCGTACCCTGGCAGCAGAGGTGGGCTGGAATAATGAGGCTCTGGTCGCTGCTTTCTCTCATGGTCTCTCGGATGCCTTGAAGGATGAGGTTGCAGCTAAGGACCTACCAGTGGAGCTCGAGTCTCTTATTTCTTTCCTGATTTTGATTGACACCAGACTCAGGGAGAGACCTTCCTTTAAGGAGAGCCTGCGGAGGTCTTCTAACAGATTGGCGCCTACGTTTGCTGTCCCACCCGTGCCTCCCTCTCCTCCCACGCCTCCTGGGGATGACTTGTCTGGGGGTGAACCCATGCAGCTGGGGTTTGCTCGCCTGTCCGAGGGGGAGAGGGTACTCTGGAGACACGATGGCCGATGCATGTACTGTGGTCTCGGTGGGCATTTTCGGTTGGCATGCCCGAACCGTCCGGGAAACGCTCGCACCTGAGATCCTGTCGGGGGCAGATCTTGGGTGGAGTCTCCTCGTCCCCGGTTTCCCGTGTTGACAAACCACTGATTACTGTTGTCCTCTCCTGGGTCGGGGGCTCGGTGACGACCCAGGCGTTGGTGGACTCTGGTGCTGGTGGTTTGTTCATTGATAGTGTGTTCGCTGCCGCCAATTCCATTCCTCTGCAGCCTCGAGGTTCCCCACTGGCTCTTGAGGCGATAGACGGCAGACCCCTTCTACCGCCACACGTGACTCAGGAGACCCTTCCAGTGGGGATGGCCATTGGTGCCGTTCACAGAGAGTCGGTCTGTCTCCAGGTTATTTCGTCTCCACACTACTCGGTGGTCTTGGGGTACCCCTGGCTCCAGAAGCATAATCCGACTTTCGATTGGAGATCGGCCGAGATCCTCTCGTGGTCACCGCAGTGTGGGGCTAGTTGCATCCATGGGCCTGTCAAGTTGCTGTGTACTTCCTCGGACTCTCTGTTGCCTCTTGAATACGAGGAGTACCGGGATGTATTCGATAAGGTGCGTGCGGTTGCCCTACCTCCGCACCG